>NC_034608.1:73051979-73057443 GCF_900095145.1 Mus pahari
GAACTCACTTTGTAGACCAGGCTGACCTCGAACTCAGAAATCCGCCTGCCTCTGCCTCCCGAGTGCTGGGATTAAAGGCGTGCGCCACCACGCCCGGCAAGAAATGCAACTTCTTAATTGACTTAACCTCGGCAGGCTGTGACTGTTTGTGTAACTGACCATAAACTACAATCCTAAAAGAATTAGGATGCATTTGGGGGGTTCTCTCTTGTCATGTCCTATACCTGAACATTCTCTCAGGCAGCTGCAAATGCACACACCTGTCCGAGGCACCTTGGTGGACTGATGGTCCACTTTCATCCCAGAGTTAGCTGGCTGTACTGCTTGTCAGATAGTAGGTCCCAGTAGACATGCACATGAGGGGCCGGAGAGATGCACATGAGGGGCTGGAGAGATGCACATGAGGGGCTGGAGAGATGCAGACTCGGTACTTAATAGCGCTCGCTGCTCTTTCACAAGGACTGAATTCTTAGCATTCAATCTGGATGGCTCACAACTGCCTGTAGCTCCAGCTTCGGGGGATTAGATACTCTTTTATGTCCCCTAGGGCACCCACATATACCTGTGTACATGCATGCCCAGGATCACAGACATACATATAAATAGAAAAACCTTAATATGTATGTGAATATGTACCTCAAACTCAATGGGATTTTTTAAAATGTAGAGTGTAACAGTAAATAATGTTGGGCAAAGACTTTTCAGAGTACTGCAATCGCAGGTTTTAGGGCTATTTTTATAATATGTAACAGCACCTCACTAGTTTGTGCTTTTGAAAACATCACTTAGCCCTTTAAACTAATATATCAAGATTGAAATGCTCAGCTAAGGATAAAGATACTGCATTGATATAGTCACCCAAGGGAGAAAGGGCTAATTTTAGCTCACAATCCCAGGGCACAGTCCATGATAGTAGAGAAATGCAGGCAACATGAACTTAAAACAGTCTCATTACAGCAAAGTCAAGAGCAGGGAGAATGAATGCGTGGATGCCTGCTGTATAGACGGCTTTCTCCACTCTCATACAAATCAGGAGCCGACACCAGGGGACGAGACGGCCCACTTTTTGACTGGGCCCTTCCCATGTCAATTAAGCCCAGTGTTTCTCCACCATTCTAATGCTCTGACCCTTAAATACAGTTCCTTATACTGTAGTAAACCCCAGCCATGTAACTATTTTGTTGCTAATTCATAACTGTAATTTTGTTACTGTCATGAATTATAATATAAACAAATATCTGCTATGTGGGAGATCTGATTGGGGGGTCAAGCCCCACAGGTTGAGAAACCCACATCAACCGAACCTAGGCCACCCTCAGTGCGACTCTCTTCCTTAGTTTAGTTGACAAAACCTACAGGCAGTTTCCCTGTGAGTGCCTACTTAACACCAAGCTCTCAAGCAAGGCACAGTGCGTAAGCATGTAAGCACCATAGCATACTATAAAATGATTTCATAACAGCAATACAAATGGAGGCCTAGAGAGATGGCTCAGTAGTTAGGAGAATATGCTATTCTTGAAGAGAACCGGAGTTAAGTTCCTAGCACAGGATCTGATTGATGCCTTCTTCTGGCTTCTAGGGAACTAGGTACACATGCATGCACATAAATACACTCCTGCATGCTGGTGGGCAAGCACACACACACACACACACACACACACATATACATACATACATACATACACACACACACACACACCTAGAAACTTCTACAAATGCTAAAATTACATCTAAGCCAAACAATAATTAAATATGTAAGCTTGCTATTGAAGAGAGTGTCATACCTCGTGAGGGTACATGTATCCTGAAACCCAAAGAATCAATAAAAATTAAAAAATGAAAAAAAAAATGATTAGAGCATCTATTCTCTTGCAGAATGATTCCCGGTAGTGTGTGATTTAATTTTAATTCACCAGTTTAAAAAAAAAAATCTTGGTAATAACAAATTCCAATTGCTTTGCTTAGAAGCCTATTAGCAGACTAGTTGGTATTGATATAGTACTGCAGTTAATTGTGCCTTCTAGATTTGAGAAGCAGGGCTACTCTGCAGCAATCCCATAAACTTAATTAGATAATGCAAAGTTAATTTTTTTCCCTCAAGTCTCAGTGTGCTGGTTTCCGGATTCGGTGAACTGAAGCAGGTTTCCCTGTTGGCATGTCAAATGCTTCTCCGGGTGATGCTCCAAAGCACTGCGAAGGCTGGGAGCCCGAGGGGAATGTCTAATGGGCAGGAAGAAAAACACTTCTCATTTTGGAATAGGATTCTTTGCAAACGAAGTAACTGTAAGTTAGTTCTTCCTCCCTTTTAAAGGACTTCGTAAGCCCTGGGTAGCTGCTGTTCAAGTCGTCTGCTGCTCTCAAAGCTCACAGGACTAAATTAGAATGAAACGGTAAATCTTGAAAAACAGAATGCTATATTAGAATTCCCCTCATTCCCAAAAAACCAGACTGCTGAACTGCTGAGCCCAGTACTCCTATCTGCCTCTCCACCTTTACATATACATCAGCCAAATGGACACATGAGATACTAACAATTAGACTAATATTCTTGGCATCAAATTTCTTTTCTAACTTAAAAATTAAAATGATTTTTTTAGACAGCTTTAAAAGGCATAGGAGTTCTGAATGAAAAGCACAAAAAGCCTAATATATATTATCACAATATTTAGTCTATGAATTATCACATTATCACAACTATAGACTACATAACAACTTAGAATACACATGCATGCCTATACATATACAACAGTATGCAGGGGCAGGTAGGCACTCTACTGGATACAACAACCATTGTGTTCCTCTACGACTGTAAGTAGATGCTTTCTAACAATCCTCCAGCGCCTCTTACGTAGTTCCTGGAATGAACTTCTTACCACTTGAGCGTCTTCATGTGAGCCAGTTCTCAAGTCTCGCTATTTCCTGAGATTTGCTGAAGATGTTACACAGGCACTGTCCTCCCTCTCTTGGCTGAAACACTGCAGGCTGCTTTACTGGGAGGCAGTGTTTGCACCACCGCTGCCATGTGTTTCTGACACAGCCTGTGTCAATACGGTGGCCTGTGAGTCTGATGATGGTCCTTACATTGCCCGTCTCCACGCTTCTGTGAAAGTGCTACTCCGCTGTAGTCTTGAAGTCATCAGCACCCTCTTCTCACTCCATCAAGCACTCGTCCTCCCCTGGAGCAGGTCTACTCCAGTAACGTCACCTTGTTTTCCGTCTCTGTGCCCGCCTCCTGGGTAAGCCTCAACCTACCCTAGAGATGATAATCTCCTACTAGCATTTAGCCTGCACTCTGTTTCCAGACTTTTCCTTGCCCCCCTCCCCGCCCACCCCAAGCTCTGACCATACATACCATTCACTCTCTCGAGGCTCATCTCTGTAGGCTCTCCAGGACTGGCTGTGGTCTTTCATGTTTTTACACACTTTGTTCCTGCGTCCTTGTCACGGTATATCCAACTCGTCCCTTTTTAAAATGAGCACTGTGCTGACACCCAGCTCCAATTAATCTAGATGCTGATTCTCTGAGATTCCCACAAGCCCTAGTGGGGTCGCTAATATAGTTCTTATCTCAGCTGCTGCAGCTGTTTACATCTGGCTGCCAAATCTGCCGCACGGGTGTGTGTGTGTGTGTGTGTGTGTGTGTGTCATTTTATTTATCTAAAACCACAGGCTCGAAACTGAGATAGTCACCTGTTTATCCTGCAACCCAGGACACTTGAAAGGGAAAGGGGAATAATGGCTGAAGGACAAAGAATAGAAACTGAAGCCATCACTTTAGTAACAGCCCACTGACCTACCCTGCAGACAAGTGCTCTGACTACATCTCTAAGGTCATCAAGTTTATTCTCCTTCAAAGGGTGGCCCTTCAGCTGCACTAACTTCCTTTCTATTTCTCAAAACACTCCGACTTCACTCCAAACTGGGGGACTTTGCATTTCCTGTTCCTTCTACCTGGAACACACTCGCCTCAGATTCACGAGGCAGGCTTCAAGTCATTCCTCAGGCTCCAGCTCCATCTTTCATCCTCTGCATTCATTCACGCAATCCGGTACTGCATGGAGTTTGTCTGAAACACCATGAAACTGTTCGCAGATCACCCTTTCAACATGGGCCCTCTGAGCATGTTAAAGTCAGAGTGAAGGGGAAGTGTTTAAGTTCGACTGTGGAGCGTCCCCACGGGCTCCCACAGACCAGGGGCTTGCTTGGCTAGCAAAGGAGCGACTGGGGAACTGAATGAATCCGAGGGTTCAGACGATGAATTCCCTGTTAAATACACAACATGGTGGCAATACAGAGGTTGAACCCAGAGAAGGAAGCAGGCAGTGGGCCACGCCCTTCAGGACCGTATCTTGCCCTGACCCTTGCTGTTCTGCTACCCACCTGCTGCATCCTTGGTAGCAGTGTGAGCTAAGTCTCCTCCACCCATTTCCCCTCTCATGATACCGAAAGCACTGACACTGTGAAGCAAAACCAATCCCGCTTTAGCGTCGGTACTCTGTCAGGGATGAAAATACGGAGACCCTGACTCTCAAGTTAGAACACTCGAGTGTAGACACTACTGCTTGCTAAGGGAAGGGTCCTGAGTAGAGGGCTCACTGCAGCAGCCCCGTCGACAGAGCTGGCTTAGATCAAACTGGCATTCGAAGGCTGTCACAATTAACACGGCGTATGGAATATCCATGCCTGATCCATAGTGAGAATCCAATACCTCTTAGCCACGGTTGTTACTGCTTAATACTGTACAGCACGGGCAACGCCTAGAGCAATAGAAAGCATTTAGTAGACATTCAGTAAATATTTGAAATATCCATAGAGTAAGAGTTGACATGTAAATGTCACCATCGATTCAATATCACCTCAAAAGGCCCCCCAAACCTACTCTAAATGTTAAATCAATAAAATCCCACCCAGTTCCATAGCCCCTCATTCAATTCCCTTCAAAATGTGGTCAGAACTCCCTTCTTCAATCATATTCCACCACTCCTCACCAATAAAAGATGATATGCTTTCCGGTGTCACTGTAGTTGTTTAGTCTAGAACGTTCCTTCTTGCCTTCCTACCTGCTCTAATCCTGCTGACATTCACAGCTATCTAAATGCTATGCTTCTGGTTTCCCCTCCCAACTTTCACCTAATCTAGTACACAGCTCCTTAAAGATCTCCTTTTTGTGGCAGCTACGTAGTCACACAGTTCATCTCTCTTAGAAAAGGCCTAACATCCTTGATATTTCTACATCTCCATAGTACAGCCCAGGGGCACACAGAAAGGCCTCAATACATTATTTTGAATAAATGCAAGTTGGAGATAGGGAGATTTTTAGAGGCCTTGATCTCTCTCTCTCTCTCTCTCTCTCTCTCTCTCTCTCTCTCTCTCTGTATGTGTGTGTGTATGTATATGTGTATTTCTGTTTCTCTCTCTCTGTATGTATGTATGTATATGTGTGTGTGCCTGTTTCTCTCTCTCT
>NC_034608.1:73057465-73077713 GCF_900095145.1 Mus pahari
TCTCTCTCTCTCTCTCTCTCTCTCTCTCTCTCTCTCTCTCTCTCTCATACACACACACACACACACACACACACACACAGGCACAATTTCACAATTTACTATTACGGACATTACTATGTGGCTATCAGGACAAGCCTTTAAAACGTCTTTACTGTGTCACAGCTTGCTATCTTCTCTGTTACATACCAGCTGCAAGTCCTACAGCAATGGATAAGGTTTAACAAACACTCAAGGTTGTAGAAACAACGGCTAGATGGCTATCAAGAGACGAGGGGTGTGGACAGAGAGGTATTAAGATTGACATATGAGAAAAACCAGTTGGTTTCCCCACCTGAGCTACAAGGCAACAGGCAGCATGTGGGAGAAGCAGCTCATAACACGCAGGCTTAGGAGAAGGTGCGTGCTGTGGAGAGAAGCTAACAGGCAGAGCTTGCACCGGGCATAGCTGCTGAGCGGCTGGTCCAGCTCATCAGCCCATTACAATCTTCCCAATAAACTTCCCATTTCTATCCTTACTCATGTATTCCTGATCCAATGCACACCAGTGCCAGAACAGCATACCTGAATATCTCGGTGGATGCCCTTCATACTCCTAACCCCAGTTATTACAACAGCAGTGGCTCCCAACTCCTCCTAAACAAGCTGTCAACATTAACAGACACTCCACCTTTTCACCTTTCCCCTCTTGTACTTACTTTCTATCTATCTATCTATCTATCTATCTATCTATCTATCTATCTATCTTCTATCTATCTATCTATCTTCTATCTATCTATCTATCTATCTATCTATCTATCTATCTATCTATCAACCTATCAGGAGTAAGAATTAGCATTTGAAATATGAACAAAGGCAATCACCTACTTTGAAGCTGAATGATAATTTCCCTGCATTCAGCTAGTCACATTCTGCTGACGAACTAATTTTTTCCCTTTATGTATAACTACTAAGTTAGAATTTGCAAACAGTTGTTCACTAGTGGCGCCAATTGAAAAATTGCTTCCCAGTCCCAGTGCATTCCTTTCCCTCTCTCCAATTGACTTCAGCCGGACACGAGGCGGCAGCATATACAGAAGCCCACCCCTACCCCGCTCTTATCTCCCATTCCACGCGGCTGGCCTACTGGACAAAGGAGTGATTCAAATCCAACCAGTGTTCAACAGTTCTCAGACCCGCTTGAATGAAAAGGATGCACTCCACAAAACGGCAATTTTTAAGCCTTCTCTACCAATTGTTACTAACAAAAACATTTGGTGCTGGTTAGGTTTTTGTTTGTCAACTTGAACTTCAATCAAGAAAATGCCTCCATCGGGCTGACCCTCAGGCAAGTTTACGGGGGGGGGGGGATGTTTTCTAAATTACTGATTAATGTGGTGTGGGAGTACCAGTTCACGGTGAGCGGTGCCACTCCTGATCCTAGGAGGCAGAAGTGAAGCAGCTGACGTGAGACTGGAGAACGAGCCGGTCCGCAGGCTTTCTCCAACATTCTACTTCAGTTTCTGCCTCCAGGTCCTTGCTCTGACTTTCTTCTCAGATGGAGTATATTAGGTGTATCAAGTGTAAGTGGAAACACACCACACACCCTTTCCTCCCCAAGTTGCTTTTCGGCATGGTGTCTATCACAGCAATGGAAATCAAAGTAGGCCACAGTTCCTTGAGAGGTTCTCCTGTTGTCTGCTTATACAGCCTCTGGGTTAAAGAACAGCTTTGCTTCTGTAGTTTCTTTTTTTTTTTTTTTTTTTTTTTTTTTGCCAGATCAGAGAACATGGACTTGCACTTGGCATCCTATGAGCAGCCTCAGTGAAGCCTGACTAAGTGGGAGGAAGGAACTTCTGAAAGCAGCGTGCTCCCCAGCCTGACTAAGGCCACTCGGTAGAGAACCTTCCCACAGAACCTACACATACAGCAATCTGAGGCGGGGGTGCTCTACCAAATAAATGCTGGCACTTACAGAGAGACCATAAAAAAGGCAACACCTCATTTTAGGTTATTTCACCCAAAAGGAAATTGATCAGTAATAAATTCAGCACCAAGGTGAGAGAGAGAGAGAGAGAGAGAGAGAGAGAGAGACAGAGAGAGAGAGACAGAGACAGAGAGACAGAGAGAGACAGAGACAGAGACAGAAAGAGGGGTTATGATCAGGGAGCAATTCTGCCTCTGAAGTAGTCAGTCTGTTCTGAAGCTTAAACAAAGCCACACACACACACACACACACACACACACACACACGCACGCACGCACGCACGCACACACACACGCACGCACTCACGCATGCATGCACACACACACGCACATGCGCACGCACACACACGCACGCACTCACGCATGCATGCACACACACGCACATGCGCACGCACACGCACGCACACACACACAGATGCTTTTGGTAATCTGTGAACTCAGAGGTCTTAGACTTAATAACCTGGGGCTTCTATGTCCATGTGGAACCTGGAGAGGGCAAGCTTGAAAATGCCTAGGAAAACAAAGCCTTCCCGAGGCCTGTGGTTCGCGAAGCTGGGCGAAGGCCACTGACGGCGTCCGCTCTACCTAAGTGACACAGGTGCACTGAAGTGACTGGTACCCTGCAAGCTGACAGAGATCAGCCCATGCACCAATGCCCAGCTAAGCTGGACCCCTCTCCTCTTCCCATCATGCTTAACCACATACATCCCCTTGCACAGAGTTAGTGGCTGAATCAGTCCTATTGAGAAGGCCCTGAACTTAGGGGCCTTGGTATCTGCACAGAAAACTATCAGTTTGCACACGGGTCTCCCCAGTACTGCTCATGTGAACAGACACTCTAAAGCTAAAGGCCTGTCAACATTTCCACTACAAACCTTTCTCTTCCAAGTTTATGACTTAGCATAACAGTCAGGGGGAACGCCTGGGGAAGATGGTGTCACTCTGGAACACACTAGTTTTATTTAATAAGTGATGATCTTAAGCTATCGATTTAAAAAAGCTTACTTATAAACTAAAAACAGAATGCACAATCTTGTCTTCCTAGCTTGTCCTAATGTAACAGATAGTTATCATTCTAGACTTCTTGACAACTCCCCTTCCACGCCCACCTCCCAAATCTTGGGGCCTTTACATCTCTGGCTGCACTTGAATCAATTTACATAATCTCGACAACCATTTGGCCAAACAATGTCATGTGTGACCCAAACTTTTACTGTGGGATTCCTGTCATCTGGTCTACAAACCAACGCGAGCGCGCTTCCTTGCAGGGAGCTACAGTGATCTTTCCAGAACATGAATATTGTCATCTCTTTCATGCTTACACCCTTCAGTGCCTTGCAACACTTAAGATGTAAACGCTTAGCGTGGTCCACAAGACCCACCTAGCCTGTTTGTAGTATCATTCTATTTAGTACAACTCTCTGGGGTGGTTTGGACATGCTTGGCCCTGGAAGTGGCACTATTCAGAGGTGTGGCCTTGTTGGAGGAAAGTGTGTCACTGTGGGCAGAGCCTTTAAGACCCTCGTCCTAGCTGCCTGGAAGCCAGTCTTCTAGAGACCTTCAGATGAAGATGTAGAACTGTGAGCTCCTCCTGCACCATGCCTGCCTGGATACTGCCATGCTCCTGCCTTGATAGTGGACTGAACCTCTGAATCTGTAAACCAGCCCCAATTAAATGTCCTTATAAGAGCTGCCTTGGTCATGGTGTCTGTTCACAGCAGTAAAACCCTAACCAACAAACACGCTGTGTTTCCATACATTGATCTTCCAGTTTCTCACCGTATCCTTGCTACTTCAGGTCTCAGGACCTTTGTACCTGCGGCTTCTGCTCCTTTCAGGACTGCCCTGCCCCATTCGCAGTTCAACAACTACTCCTGTTCAAACCTTTAGATTTCAGCTCAAAGGTCAGTTATTTAAATAAGATTTGCATATTCAAACCTCCCTGTTTTCTCACCTCCTAAGGTTTCCCCTCATAACACAAGTGTATTCATGTGTTCCTTTCATAGCACAATTGTATTTGTACATTTGCGAAGGCTTGATAACATGTATTTTTCTCACCAGGCTGCAAACCCCGTGAAACTAAAGCAAGAAGTGTTTCCTTAAATAGTGAACACCGGACCTAGGCAGGCATTCACAAATGTTTGACTGTATGAACAAAAATGATCATGTAATAGAGTTGTGGACATAGCTCCATGGATAACATGTTTGCTGGCCATGCAAAAGATTCCCTGGCACTCTACACATCTAACATGGTGATACACGACTGTACTTTAATCCCTGCACTCAAGAGGTAAAGGCAGAAGGATCAGAAGTCGAAGGTCATCTTTAGTCTGATTGAACTGGTAAGGACATTTAAAATATCATTCAGCTTAGACAAACGCCAAGAGGCTCAGGAGAGGGAATTTTGTCTTCACCTCGCTGCTCTACAAAATTAAAGCAAAGACATCTTCAAAGTGCTCTTTAGTTCCGGTAATAACAACAGTTCAAGACAGAAGTGGTCCTGACTGGACAGAGCCACAGGTGTATCTGGTGGGAGCAGAGGCAGAACTTTCCTTTGGAAAGGTGGATTGTTCTGGCCTGGCTCTGGCCTTCTGGAGGGATCAAAGAGGCCACATATAGACCCACATCCAAGAAAGAGAAGCGGGTCCTCATCAAAGAACTGCAACCACAATGGAAAAGTACCACAAGGTAGAGGGAAAAACCCAGGACTCCAGGACTCGGTATCTCAATGGGCCTAACTCTCCCCTATCACTGCGACTCAAGAACTCTCAGGTTCCTTTTAATCAGAGGGAAGAGGCAGTCTTTGATGAACACTCTTATGACATCTGACACCTTAAATCACTTTAATTACTATTTGCTCATAAGTTATTTATGTTCCTGATACCCCAGCATTCTTTTTAATACCATGCTAGTAAATCTTGAAAAATCTTTATCTTGGGCAAAATATAGAAATGACAAGTTATACTAGGTCCCTTGGCAAACTTATCAAATAAATTGGACAAAAAAATCAAGTTATGCTCACTTCATAGACATTAAGGTGGGCACTATAGTTTATTGCATAGAAACACTAATAAACTACCTAGAAAGATATTATGATGCGCCCTCACTTCTTTTTCCAACTTTTTGAGACTAGAGTCTCCTATAGGCCTAACTGTCCTTGAACTTATATATGACCTTCTTCAGCTTCTCAAATGCTGGGATTACGGGCAGGCTCCACCTTGCTGGGTCCAATCATGGCTTTAAAATGGTCAGAACGACAGGACATTTTGAACATAACTAGTTATGGCAGGTTTTCAATTTCCTTCTCAGAAAAATGGGGCTTAGGATTTCCAGCATCATATAATGCCTCTTATATTAAAAGAGCATTTCATGACTTGAAAAAAATCAATTTCAATATTCATCTCATCAAATCAGTTTGAGAGCAAAAAATATATTTTTTTAAAAAATCACTCCAAACACAGTGAAAAGGAAAAAAATAGTTTCATCAATTTAGACTTAGGTGAGGCTCCACTTCAGTAAGGCCAGCCCCAAATGCTGCAATTTTAAGATTAAGATGTAGTTGTGTGTGTCATAAGCATCAACTGAGGAGCCTCACTCTTGGAAGGTCGGCACAAGCTTTTCCCCTCAACTTCCTGACGCTAACTTTCCAAAAGTAAAATTAATAAAGTCGATCTTGTAGCTGCAACGCTGATTTTGCAAAAGGCACTTTCTTAAGAGACTCCTCCCACGGCTGCTCAGCGTCTGTGTCCGGAACTCCTAGTGTCTTCCACTCCTTCTGAGTCTAACCTGGACTCGAGGTCGTGGGCTTGCAGGGCTCGGAGGATGAGGAACTCCGGGGGAGCAGGGGGTGTAACGGTTCACCATGCTGAGGGTGTGTGTGTGGGGGGGTTGGGGGTCAAGCTGGGGAGGTGCGAGCGGAGCAGTTCGCGCCGCCAACTGCCGGGGCGAGCGTAGCGCAGTGGCCGGATCCCGGTAACTAAAGTTCCGAGCAGCCTGACTAAACCCCCAAAGCCCAGCACTGTCAGGACTAACGCCGGCGCCGAGAGCCGCAGACGGATGCGTCCCAGCGGAGCGCGCCTCTCGGCGTCAGGCTGATGGAACAGGCAGCGAGGGGCGGCCAGGAGCCGGCACAAGTTAGGTCCTCGACCGGAGCAGCCCAGCTAGGGGCCGGGGGACCGGAGCCCGCTCCCGATCCGCAGGACGAGGGAGCGCAGCGGGCGACCGGGGCTCCCAGACGCCCCGGTGCGGGGACGCCGATCCGGGTGGGGACGTGTCTCTCCCCTGTCCGGCAATCGAAGGGACAAGGGGTGCGGGGCGAGGCCTCAGCTACACGTCGCACCCGGCTCCCGGCCACGGGAGTTGCGGAGAGGCGGCGCCGTGGGCTGGAGCCCGAGGCGGGCAGGCTGGGGGCGCCCCCGCGGCGAGCACCCGGACTGGGCGGGGACCACGGGAGAGGCTGGACCGCGGGGCCTGCTCCACCGGACCACGGCGGCGGCGCCGGCATCTCGCCTCCTTCAGGCCTGCACGCGCCACAGGCCGCAGCTCGGACCAAGCCCGCGGCCGCCCGCCGCCAGCGCGGGGGTCGCAGCCCCGAGTGGGACGCCGAGCTGCCTCGGCTCCGGGGAGCCGATTCTGTCCCGCGATTCCGCCCTGGCAGTCCCGGCGTTGGAGCGGCCGCCTATAGCCGCCACCGCCGCCGCAGAGGCAGCGGCAGCAGCGGCAGTAGCGCGGGTGACGGCGCTGAACCCGGGGCGGGGACGCGCGGGAGGAAGGGGCGGCCAGGGGGCGGGCCGGCGGCGGCCGAGGGGTACCCGCCGCGTAGGGCTAGGCGCCCCCGATCGGCCGGTGCCGGGCCAGCGCCACCTGCGGAGCTGCGGCGCCCACGCGGCCGCGACCCCGCCGCCCCTCGCTCCCGCCACACACACACACACACACACACACACACACACACACACACACACTCACACTCAACGCGCGCGCGCAAACAAAACAAGTTGCAGGTCGCCTCTGCCGGAGGGGGGGCCGGGCGGGTCACTCACCCTCATCCTGCTCAGTGAGCTCGGGTCGTCGGGCCGCGAGGACAGGGAAGACCAGAGGACCACGAGCCCCAGGAAGCTTCCCACCACCAGCAAACTGCGTAAGATGAACCCGATCTTCAGCCTCATCTTCCTCCGGCGGCGAGAGACACACAGCCCGGCGCAGCCGCCGCCACCGCTCTCCCCTCCCTCCTTCCCCCTCCCCCGGCCCTCCTCCTCCTCCTCCTCCTCCTCCCCCCACCCGGATCACTACGCCCGCCGCCCTCCCCACCGCCTGCCCTCTCCAGCTCCAGATCCGGAACTCCCCTCGGCTTTACCTTCCCCTGGCTCGCCCCTCCGCCCCCTCCCCGCGCTGCGCTGCCGCACCCCCCCTCCCCTCCGGCGGCCTCCGCAGAGCTCCGACCGGCCGGCGTGTGTAGCTTTCCAGGCTTCCTATTCTCTACCTGCCCGCTCTAGCTCCGCAGTCCCTCTCCACCTTCCTCCACCCTCGACCGCGAGAACCCACCCTCCCCACCCCACCCCCCGCGAGTCCCTAGTAACCTTGGAACTAACTTAACACTTTCCCCCAGGTCTGGTCTTAGCCTTTGCCCTACGGCTCCGCTTCCTAAAGCTTGCAGATCCCCAAACTTTTATTGTAATTAGGGACCAAAACTCTGTCCTTGACGCCTGTGCCCTGCCAGGATGCTGCCGCCCGGCGCCCCTCAGGTGGACCTGCAGCCGCCCTAAGGCTGCCCTGCCCTTCCCGACGCCCACTGCTCAATCTCCCCAGCCAGAGGCTTGCAGGAAGGAAACCAGGAAGTCTGCCACCGCCGCAGCAGCAGTAACTCCACGTGGCTGATTTATAGCTGTTTTTTTGTTTTTTTTTTTTAATCTTGTTTTTTCACAGGGCTCCTTAAGGAGGTGGATTTGTAATCGAAAGGCCCTGGTGAGATGTGCAAAGACCACAGAACTGAAAGAGGACTCACTTGGAAAGGCAGTATTACCTTTTCTCTTGGGCTAATTAGGAAGCCAAGTCGACTAGCTAATTCGCACTACGGTCCTTGTTAATGGACTTCTAAGTTCCTATTCTGGGGAAAGTAGATTTCGGGCTTTTAAAACGTTCCGTACATGCATCGTTGCTTCTCTCACAGTTGACTTTTCCAGGAAAGGATATTGGCAAATGTTTAGCTACACGCCTCTCCCTTGTACATTGTGCCAAAGATGTCAATCACTTTAAATCACAGTCTACAGCATGTGCCATACTCCTAACTACTCAATTTGTCGAACAAATGCATTTCTGTAGCAGGTTTAAGGATGGCGTAAATTGACCTTTTTAATCTTAATATTGCCTTGTCTGCATGTATTTTGCTTTCAAAACAAGTGAAACTTGGTTAAGTCTCCCCGAGTGACCAGCAGTATATGCATTGTTACTCAGCTATGGTTGTCCACTATTGAGAAGATGGAAAACTGACTGTGATTATGAACATAGCTCGGCAGATAAACAGTTGGGAAGTGATGTGAGCCCACCCAACTGCTGTTAGTAGTCTAAGATGACCTTGCCACCACAACTTGAAATATGCAAGGCCAAAAAGTTAGAAATTGATGAACAGGTATTCGGTTATAAAAGCCGGTGTTCCTCTGAGTGAGTTCTTAACATTGTTTAAGTGAAACTGAAAGTATACCTTAAAATATACGCTTTTTGCCACATTTGCTGGCAGGCAGCCTTTGTAGAGAACTCTTTAGAAAATGAGAAGCTACGTTAAATGATTGGGTCAGGAAAAAGTCACACTTAGCCTCTCTGAGCCTAGGGCCCTTATCTGCCAAAATCATGATTATAATACTTCATAGTATTGTCAAAAGGGATAATCGAGGCCAAGTGCACATGCAGATAATAAAATAAAGCACAGATAATGGGAATGGGGTAAGTGTCGGTGATTGAGGATATAATTCTTGTGAACGCCGCAGCTCTTATGCCTGTAGGGATTGTTACTTTGAGCTGTTTCCGACTTGTTGATCTTGGGTAGTGTCCCCAGAAGAAAGGAGTAAAGACCTCATGGGAGGGGAGAATATGAAGATGAGAAGCAGTGGTCTCTGACAGGCTATGAGGTCACACGTGAATGGCGACAGGGTTGCCTTTGCCTCTGAGGCCAGCTGGGGCCACGGAAGCCACATTGCAAGGGAATAAAACTTCTGAGCAGACAGTATATGCACAGTGAGTGGTTCACGTCTGTCGGTTAAGCTTTCTACCGCCTGAGATTGGTGTTCGCTGTCCTTCGAATTCAGAGCAGGTTTTCTCATCTTGCCAACACATGCACTGTCTTTGCCAAACAGTATAATCATCTTGTGTTTATTATAAAATGCTTTCAGGATTCCACAGGTCAGAACCTAAAGGTTTGGTGATTTTTTAAAAATCTTCACCCACATGAACTCTGCTAAAGAGGACCTACACACACACACACACACACACACACACACACACACACACACACACGGAACTGTACCTGCTTTGGGGCTACTCTGCTAAACAGAGGACCTACACATACACACACATACACACACACACACACACACACACACACCTGTGCCTGCTTTGGGGCTACACTCTCCTGGGCGCCTTAGCATGCCTCCTCATACTGTACCCAAGCTAGGTGATCTATTTCTAAATGTCAGCGCTTGCCTGCAGGCCTTTATACAGAGATCTCCTTTTCAAACCTGCAATATCTTCTGACACCTTAACATTAAACTTCATTGTCAGTTACAAAAGCCCTTTCCAGACGCTAATCTGTTCCTATACACTGAGCGAGATACTGGCCAGGAACCCCACCTTCCACTCCATCTCCTCCCTAAGAATTACCACTTTGTTGTGACTGCTTAATTCCACTTGTGAATAAAAAGTTACATGACATTGGAGACTTGTCTATGGAGTTTATTGTATTCCTGTGTCAGATGTGTAGGAAGGCTTTAACACTTTTGGTGGAACACTGGAAATAGTTGGACTAAAAATACAAAGGGGGAAATAAAGCTTAGAAGAGGGCTTAAGAGCACTTCACCTGTTCTCTACCCAGAGGCTGCCTTCCAAGAACAAAACATTGGAGGATTTAATCCATTAGGTTCGCGACTGTTTTACAGTAGTTACTATCAGTTGGTAAGCTGTTGGTTGCCACTACTTTGTTGATAGTCTATTGTAGCCACTCAAACTAAAAGAGTCACAGTTTCAACTTAAATCTGGATATTCCCCCTAACAGTAGATTACTATTTCTAGCATAAGCATAATAGATAATTCCTGTGTTGTACTCAATCTGGAATGAAACACTTGTCAAGGCTGCCATTTGATGGGATTAATGGTCACCTACCGTGTTCTGAAGGCTCATTGAAAGCTCTGATTTCATACCGTAGGATACTACCTCTTCCTAGCTAGGGACTGTTTATAGCACCTGCAATACAGAGCTCTTCTGACTTAGCCATTTTTTGAAGAGGTAACTGAAACGCATTTTGTCGTTCTTCCTCAGAACCCCATCACCAGCTCTCTCTCGCTCTTAGAATTAATCCCGAATGCCTCGATTTGTCACTGATGACTTCTGTGAGGACCTTGGACCTTCTTGGTTAGCACCGCTTCTCTAGTTTAAGTTACAGCTACGTCATTTTCTGTTCCTGAAACAGCTCAAGTTTCTTCTCCCCTGTAGACCTTTGAGCATATTGCTCCTTTTCTTATAACATACTTGGTAGTTGTTACATCAACTGCTCCCATAAACTCTATAATCATTCAATTTTCAGTTCATATGTCAGTTTTGATTTTTTTTTTTTTTCAGAAACTTTGCTCACGTCAGCCCGCCCCTCCCTTGCTAGGTTAGAAATTTCTGCTTCGTGTAAGGTCGACCTGGAAGGTCCCTCTTAGAACACAGCTCAGCCTTTGTATTTGTTCAGCTGTCACCTCAATTAGCCAACATTTTCAAGGGCAGGGACTGGGTTGTCATTTAGCATTGTGCTGCTAGGATGTTGACAGTGTAAGACACACTTGGTGAGAGAGAGAGAGAGTGGGTGGGAGAAAGTATATCTCATGCACTCCTTGGGGAAGCATTAAAAGTTTTGGACATATAAGCTAATATCTTTCAAGACTAACTATACCTCAATGCTTGCAAAAAGACATTATGAAAGTCAGTTTTTCTCTTAAAGAATTAGGAAGGAAGGACACATTGTTCTGTAACTTATCCAGCCAACACGTGTACCATCGTTCCTAGATAACCTGAGAGTTCCTTCAGACTAACCACCTGTTTGCTGGAATGAAGATACATTGCCCAGAACCTTATGAGTCTCTAATTGAGAACCTGGTACCCAGAAAATGAGAAAAAGAAGCCTGTCTTTTACTGATAACAGTAATCCTCGTGGTATTTTTATGAAATGGTTGAAATGGAAAGAAACTTGAAGTAAAAGGGCCAGAGAACCCACCCTGCCTGCCACTTAGAGCTGGTGGTTTGACTAGACTTAAATTTCTAATATCCTTTTAGAGATTCACAGAACGGGCCTCGGCAGAATGGTTAAATGATTCCAAAGTCTTCAACACTGAACTTTGTCAATGTTCTACTGTAAATCCAGTTACATATAAACACTGTCATCAGCGAGCAGACAGGTACTTTCAAACAGCTGTCAGTTTAATACCACATCTCTCCAGAGATCTTACTTATTCCGCTCTGCCCAGAACCTTGCTGTCTTTAGTGGGCAAATCTGATACTACAAGACAAACCAGCCTCTGTCTTGTTAATACTGATAATCTCTTACACACAGAGCACAGCCATTCTACAGTGAATGGAATGGAAAGAAGCTATGTCAGTAGAGGAGCCAGAGAATCCACACTTTGTAATATAAGTGCTATGGCTCTGCCTTATTGGGCAGAGTTCTGGACTCAAGATCTCCGGAGGAATGGGCAGGTTGTTGAGATCTGGAGAAGAGGGGAGGGTCTGTGCTCCTCTCTCAGAGCTGATGGGAAAGACAGAGGATGCTTCAGGTTTACCCTCACCTTTCGAAAGTTTCTGATTAGTTTTAACAAGAGTCGGGTATTCTTAGCAATGAACTTCCTACAAGCCTTTTTAGACATTTCAGGGGAAAAAAAACAAGAGCTGAATACAAATAAAAAAAATGTGAAGCCAGAATGCAGAGAGATTCTGCAGGAAGATTATCCCAAATCCAGGAATTAGAGGTTGGACAGGAACTCATTATCTGTTGATTCTGCTCTTTTGCTTTCGTATGCTGTGCTACGGCTCACTGGTGTACACAAATCTCCTCTTCTCTCCAGCCATTTTTCTAACAACTGAATGATGAACAAGTATATTTTCTCTTTTATTTGAACACATGGCTCTATATTAAATCACTATTTGGAGAGTCACACCAGGGACTTGTAAGCCAAAAGTACTGCTCTTCTAGGGAGTTCAAAATGCCGCCATTGGGATAAAGGTACCTTTTTGGCATAATTTCTTTTGTGGAGAGCAGTCTTTGAGGACATGGTCTTTTGGGATGGCTTCTGTTTCTCAAACCATAGAAAACAATTTTTTAACAAACTTAATCCTCGTCTATGATCTTTTATTGTATATTTATAGCAATTTCTATTTGTTCACAGCATGTTTCTGTGTAGTTATCATGTGGTAGCCATCGCTCTAGGCATGGTGGACATAGTCATAAACTAAAATTGCAATCATCCCTGTCCTCACAGAGACAGATAATAAACTCACGGGCAAACCATTCTGTACTGCTACCAAATAAACTACTCCCTCACCTGTGTGCCAATGCTGTTTTAAGAGTCTATGAAGATTAACTTACAGACTTACATAGTACATTAGAGGATGTATCGGATGGATTGAAACCGTGCAAGGGGATGTAATACCAAATGCTGGATGGGTGTGAAAGGCGATTTCCATTTTCGAAAAGGAAGTCTCATAGAGAAGACAACTTTTGGACAAGTCCTGAATGGGGATTTGAGACCAAGTGAAATAGAAGATAGCAGCAAGCAAGACGAATGACAAACGCAAGGGCCCTGGGGCAGGAGTGTTCCATCTCATACAGTATGGGGGAGACAGAAAGCCCTGGGAGGTTTCCTGCAAAGTTGGAACCGTCTAAATTAGACCACATATCTAAGTTAGACCACAGCCTCTGGCTTCTGGGTCTGGTGTGCAAAGCAGTAAAGCTGGGAAGCTAAGATTATCTAGTTAGGAAGGCTATCCGGGCAATCCGGGTGAAAGCCTCCAGAAGCATAGACCTGGATTCTATCAGCGGTAATTACACTAGGTCAGACCATGGCTGCATTTGTTTCCTTCTCAACGATTATGGTTCCAAATAATTTAGTTTACTGTTTTGCTCCTCGACTGTAAGCAGTTAAATTAATAACCTGTAAGGCAACTCTTTAAATACTCTGGCAAAAACACATTATTTAAGGAAACCATGTAAGCTATTACTCAACAATTTAATTAAATGTCCCATGCAACAGTAGCAGGTTAGATGCTGGGCTCAACAGATCTGATGAACACAATGGAAAATGCGAGCAAAATGCGTGTTTAAATTTAAAAAATTGCACCCATGAGATAATAAAGAACATTAAAGTCACACACCGAACAAAGGAGGCCACGTCCCTGCTTTTACATTGCACACTGTGGTGAAGTATGTGTTAGCCTGAATATCATTTATTTTGCATTTATGGATTTTGGGACAAAACCATTTATTTCCAAGCTGACACCAGGATGGAAAGCCCAATTGTTCTGCAAAAGGCTGTGGAGACTCCCAAGGTGAGAGAGGAAAACCTATTCTCCTGACTTCTTGAAGAGGAACTTCCCTCTACATATACCCACACCGCAATTTAAGGAGTCAGAGCCATACGTTGACCCTCATGCTCTTTTGCAGTTAAAACACATGCCAACTTGACAGCTAGAGAAAACCCTTAAAGACAGTCATTAGTTAAAAGTGATCCCGGAACAGTGTCATAAGGCATCCAAAAAATAAGTCTGGGTTTCTATGCTTTTTTAAGCTACATTTTCCATAAATGTATACTGATACATATACCCCTGCCCCCAACTAAAAAACACATATAGATAGTCATGGAATGTGTTTTCTGTTGGCTAACTGCTGAACACAAGGCTAGCCCTAGAGCCTAGTTGATGTACCCAGAATCGGTTTACATAAAGAACACCTGGTTTTTTTTTCCCTCTTCCAGGAGCTATCAATTGCACGTAGCATCGTGCTTAGTGGTGGGATTTTGTGCCTGCTTCCATTTCTCTGTGCTGGGATTTTGTCTGGCTTGAACTTGTTCAGGCTTGTCTTAGTCTCACTCCATCAGCTGTTTTGTGTATGGAAAAATGCTATTTGGGGTTCACCCATCATCTCCAGTTTTCTTATGATCTTTCCACTTCCTCTTCTTCATAGATCTCTGAGCCTTGGGTGGGGGGTGGAGGAGTAAAGACTTCCTATTTACAGTTGAATACTGTGTGTGTGTGTGTGTGTGTGTGTGTGTGTGTGTGTGTGTGTGTGTGTGTACCATAACACACATGGTCAACTTGGATTTGCTTTTCTTCACATTGTAAGTTCCAAGGACTGAACTCAAGTTAGGCTTAGTCACAAGTGCCACCAACCTCTGAGCCATCTTGTAGGTCAAAATAAAATTATAAAACTGTTTGTGTATATGTGTGTGTGTGTGGGGGGGTGACAGTATCTGTCTATTGCATGCCTACCTACATAGACCTCCTAACTTACAAATCTGCCTGCCTCTGCCTTCCAAGTGCTGTGATGAAAGGTTGTGTTCCCACTCCCAATTAAAATCTATGTTTAAAGAACTTACATCATGGACTTAGCAGTTAGGAGCACTGGGTGTTCTTCCAGAGGATCTAGATCTGATTCCCAGATGACAACCATCTGCAACCCTAGTTCCTTATGACCTCTGCACTCACCAGGTCAAGGCACACACGTGGTACACAGATGTAGATGCAAACAAACATCCAAAAAATAGTAAAAGAACCCCCATCACTTCATGCTTTGACAAAAATACTGTTCTTGTCTCTTTAAAAAGTCACATTTGAAAAATCACTAAACACTGTCCTGTGAATGCAGGCAACCGGAAGAAAATATGGCAATTTAGAAATAGCGGTTCTCTCTATCGACACAATAGAAACCACATGTAAGATGTTTTCAAAAATTGAAAGAAAATACAAGTAAAACTGAGAATACACTCAGATTCCAGAAAAGAGAATCATGACAATTATGGATAGGTTGAACTGTAGATTCAAATTATCATCCAACCTTTTTCAGTTGGTTTCTGGAGTCCTGTCTCCTCTACAGTTGGTTTCAGTCAATGCCAGTGCTCTTATCTCTAGAAGGAGGGAACCATTTAAAGTTTAGTCTGAGTTTGTTTCCTTAGTTTTAAATCTTTTCCTGTATGAACACATGATTCACTTATGTTAATAATTTGCACACCCAAATTTCAGCAGAGTTGAGCATTAAAGGTCCCATAGGACATCCGTAAGCATCTATGGCATTTGAAGTCAACATTTCCCCAGTGGAATTCGATTTTCCCATAAAACCTGTTGTTCCCAGTCTACTGACTCAGTCTTTGAGGCTTATACAAGAAGTTTCTGAGGCATCTCCTGTAGAGAGAATATCTTATGTCTGTATGGATGTGACAGCTGTCAATCTGATGGCTTATGGTGTAGACAGGAAATAGGAGATAAGACATCTTGAAGGAGAACTCTGGGATGGAGCTAGGTGCAGGATATCTGCCAGGGAGGATGTGAGGTACCTGAGCACAGGTAACCAGCCACGTGACAGAATGTAGGTTAAAATAAATGGGATATTTTAAGTTAGAGATCTAGTCAGAGAAGAGCCTAGCTATATGGCCAAGGTATATGTAAATTATATTTTGAGTTTGAGTCTTATTTCTGAGAGTATGGGGCTGGGAGGAAGAACAGAATGTAACATTTACAATCTCCCATAATTGTCTTCCCTTCTAGATTCTGGTGCCATGTAGTCCAGACCTTGACACTTGGGTTGCTTGTTCCCATGGTTGTAATTCAGGATCCCTTGCAAATCTCATCATGTTTCTTCGCTCTAACCTCTTATTTTCCTTTTCTTCTCTTCCCCTCAAAACAAGGTCTTGTCATTATGTAGCTATCCTGAAACAATGGAGATCAGGCTCGCCTAGAGCTCAGAGAGATCTGCCTGCTTCTCCCAAGTGCTGGAATTAAAAGTGCACAGCCCTATACTCCCCCCTCTTGTTCCTTAAAACCATAATTTCTAGTGCTACCAGAATTTTTCTAAAAGTTAAGTTCCATCATGTTTCTGCAGGGAAAAAAAAGTTTTATTGGTTTACCCGTAAAGGTGGCAATTCATCCCATCCTGGGAGGTGGAGGTACAAAGCACTAGGACATAATGTCATTGCCCTGGTTAAGTACATCTTGGAGAGCATTACGTTTTGATTGAGTTGTGAAATTTCATTTTGTTTTATAGGTGTATGTCTGTGCACCAATTACATGTTTGGGACCCACAGAAGCTGGAAAAGGGTGCTGGATCTCCTCGAGCCTGAGTTACACATGGCTTGTGAGCCACCATGTGAGGGGTGGGAATTGAACCCAGGTCCTCTAGAAAAGCAGCCAACACACTTAATTAACCACGGAGCCATCTCTCCAGCATCTGCTAACCCAAGTAATTTCTTTTTAAAGAAAGACAATGAAGTCGTTCAAAAGAGCATTTTTGTATTGCTCAAAATTACCCGCGAAAGAGCACTATGCACAGTAAATACCGAATACATATGCACTGGTTTAATCAATGTGCTGTAGACTAAAGCAATCAAGTCTAAAAATGAAAGCATTATGGAACCGTGCTTTCCCCAGTGACATTGTCTAAAAGGCAATTGTCTAACTGGCAAACGAAAGGACCACACTTCAGTCATAACTCTCAAACACACTGTAAATGTGGCAGAGATGCTGGTGAAGTCGTTGAGGTAGTACTTCCTGAGCACTTCTCATCTGGAACTGTTCATAGTATTTTCAGTCATGGTTGATGCTGTGATATAGTATTGTTTTAATATTTTTACTTCAGTAGCCTAACTTTGTACTAACTTAGATTTAGCTCTGTGTTAAACAGCAATACTATTATTACTTTCTACATACATTAAAATTAGTGTATATAGTTGCAATTAAAGATATTTATGTTTGGGGGTTCTTAAGAATCATATATTACCCCCAACTTTACCACCACTTGGGAGTAACTAATATATAACATTGTATTTTTTTGTTTGTTTGTTTAACGGCAACTTCAGTTAAAGCCTGCATGGTTTAGGGGTTACAAACGATGTCTGGTTTGGATTCTAGGTTTTTGTTTGTTCTCTGTTTATTTGGAGATGTTTGGGGTTAAATACAAATCTTTGTGGATGCTAGCTAGGCAAGTCTTCTATCTCTGAGCTACACCTCCTGCCCACTGTCATCTGGTTTTATGACTTATGGTCTAATTTTGTGGATTTGTCTCTTTATGGAAATTCCAAGCATGAATATTTTCATAGATCTTATACAAAGTGGCCTGCCTTTTTCTTAATCAATACTCTCCCCCAACCACCCACTTACAGTAGAAGTTCACTAATAAAATACAGAATATTTCTATTTTTTTCTACTGCAAAATGTAATTTTGATAATATGTGAAAAAGGTATGCGTGTGTGCATGTGTGGTTGTGTAGTGCATGCATGGATGTGTGGAGGCCAGTGCTCCACACTGGGGTTTTCCTTAATCTCTCTCCACTTTATTTGTCAATATGTCAGGTTTTCCTCACTGAACCTCAGTCTTACTAATTCTAGGCTAGCTCTCCAGCAAGCCCTAATGCAGCATCCAGCTTACATGCATGCATGATTATATCCAACTTTTATATAAGTGCTTCAGATTCAAACTCAAGTCCCCATCATTTCCCAACAAGCACTTTACCAACTAAGCCAGCTCCACATCTCCCTGGATCATTTAAGAAACAATTTGTGTGTGTGTGTGTGTGTGTGTGTGTGTGTGTGTATTCGTGCGTATGTGTGTGTCTGCATGAGTTTATGTGTACTATGTGTGTGCAGATCACCAAGACCAAGGGATGTCAGATCTGGAATGGGAGTTACAGGTGGTTTGGGACCACTCATTATAGGTGGGAACTGGAACCTGGCCCTCTGAAAGATCAAGCAGTAAGCATTCTTAACTGTTGAGCTATCCAGGGCCAGGAACAATTTTTTCTTTTTAATGTTCAGTATTCTTGGATTTGTGCATAGTCTAGATGAGCGGAGTTAGTGATGTAACTACTCATGCCTGACATCATAACCCTGATCCCACAGAAATCATTTATGTTATAGTTTGAATGAAGATTTCTGTGTGGTTGACAAAGAAAAGGCAACTGTGGATTCTGGAGCATTTAGAAAGAAGATCTTTTAGAGTCTGGAAAAAAAAACCTTAGGACACAGGCTTGTTTGAGATGATTTATGGGATGTCTGAGAGTGCGGATGTGGTTTCTAGGTTATTTCTGGCCTTGTGGTTGCTATGATTAAGTCTTATTCTTATGGGCAAGTAGTAAGGAAAGGATGGAAGCCATATAAGACAGGATGAAGCCCACAATTTAATGAGTGTGGTACCTTACATTTTATTAAACCAAATAACTTAATGAGCTCACTGAGTGGGATAATTGGTAAAATTTGCTTTTCCCTGAAGCTTTACAACAAAAATTTGAGCAAACTTCATCAACCAAGGCCCTGAATGATCTCATGAAACAGCAGCTAGATGTGGATCACTGGCCATCCATGTGGGCACAGCCTTTTGGAACAAGCTCTGTCTGGAATACAGATGACGTTGAACATATTGACTAAACTATTATTGCAAGTGAGGTATAACTGAGTTTCTTCTATGTGTAGTCATCCCAGCATATGAGTCTATCTTTGGGTGTTTTAATTATTGAAACAAAAAAACCCAAGAGGAATTGGAAGGAAGGATGCCCAAGAAGAAATTCCAATATTTCACCATCATACTAGTCAGAAAGTGTGAATTTATTCTTTCTCTCCTTCGATATCAGAAAAAATTATATTTCTATAAGATAAAGGTGGAGTGATGAAATAGGAAAATGAAGCACTGTGGATCTATGGACCTTAGTAAATGTCACATTTACCCCAGATTTACATGTTTCAAACACTTACCATAATATGACCCCTCTTAACCATACTAAGCTTTGTAGATTGAATGTCCTATACCATTCTATCTAATGCTTTTTAATACATGCTTTAAATAGACTGATTCCTGTGAGTATTAACCTACAAAGCCCCATGTGTTTTGAAGTTGGATAGAAGTTATAAATAATAGATGATGAATTTGCCTTCGATTTTAACTGACCTCCCTAGACTTGAACCACAGAGAGCCACAAACGTACAATTCTGTTGTTTTGGTGCTGAAGTGTAATGCTTAGAATTCATAAATAAAATAACAGAAATGATTCTGCCTTGCATAGACTGCAGGAAAACAACAGACGATTGTATCTCTTGGCCCCATCCACTCAGTGAGCTCAAGAGTCCGACTAGCAGACTCAGCCCATTGCACCTTGAGCAGTTTCAACTGTGCATCCAAGGGCAGGCCTCACACAGCTCTGTGGAAAAGGCCATTGGTCTAGAGTTGGTACTCTCAGCCATGTTATCAGTCACATTCAGGATTATTATTCAGGACTCTCTCTCTGCAATCTATGATGGTACAAATGACTCTTCATTTGCTAACTGTGATGTGAGCAAATGAAATCATAGTATTTAGCCTGAATTTTTGAAGAAGGAAACAGACTCTAACTATACTAAGCTGATAATAGGACTTAAACCCGTTTTTATGGACTCCCAATCTAAGGATGACTTTACTGAGTTACTTCTTTCAAAGTAGGGAATGGTTAATTTGTTTAATTACTTGTAAACTGTAAACTGGGCATGAGTACTGGAAATGCAGTGATGGGTAAGACAAAAATTCTATTTTGTATAAAGTCCATAAGCCTAGATACAGGGCAGATACTAATTTGTAAGATGAATGTTATGATAAAAGATATTTATGATCTCAGTCAATGTAGTCTAAAGGTACTTAGTGATACCTAATCTCTTAGGAGGACCAAAGAAAACCCTTTGGTAAAAAGAGTTTTAGAAGATACTACCAAATTAATAGGTATGTGTTGGCCATGAAAGGAGATGAGTTAAGAAAGAACATGCAGAATGTTGGAGAAGAAATAAATGGATGTGTGTGTGTGTGTGTGTGTGTGTGTGTGT
>NC_034608.1:73077814-73082494 GCF_900095145.1 Mus pahari
TGTGTGTCTGTGTATACACAGCCAGAATGAGTTCAATAGTGGGTAGTGGGCAATATCCAAGCCTAGGATTTCTTTCTTTGATAACACAAGGTCTCACTGAGCTCAGGCTTACCTCAAACTATCTATGTAATCTATACATTCAAAGACGACCTCTAACTCTGACGCTCCTACTTCTGGCTCCAGGTAGTTGGATAGCAGACATGCTCCATCATGCCTGGATTAAGGCAAGGATTTTGGAGGATATCTCTATTAGTCAGACTTTGTGTCATTATGAGAAACATATACAAGATAATGATCATTAGGGGAGCATGAGACAGCCCAATGGGTAAAGTTGCTTGCTCAGCAAATCTGACAGCATTAGTTGAATCCCCAAATCTATGTGAAGATAGAGGAGAACCAACTTCTAGGTTATTCTCTGACCTTCATACATGCACTGCATCAGCCTTACCCTACCCCACTCTGCACACACAACAATAATAATATAAAAAGCTTATTCTGTGGGGAGTCGCTCACTTTGACTCACTTGTTCAGAGTCTTTGGCTCTGTTGATCCTGTGCTGGTAAATAGGCAAAACACCAGGAGGAGAGGCCCCTCACATGAAGAGAGACAGGAAGCAGAAGGGGCTATGTAACAGCCCTCAGCTAAGCTCCTCTTTCAAGAAGTTCCCAGATTGTCCTCATATACCACCCTGGCTGGAGATCCAGCTTTCAATAGATGAACCTTGTGGAGACACACTTTGTATCCAAATAACGTAATCCTTGAAACAATGACAGTTTTGTTAGACCACCCATTTCCTTATGTTAAGAGCCACAGTGGACATCAGCAATAAACACGCCAGAATTTTCACGGGTCCAATTGTATCCCTCATTGTAGCTGCTATTGTTAAGAAAACACATATATTTACTTTCCGGCAAGTAGACTGAAAGAGAAGCTCATGACTCCTTACGTGATGCTACCCTTCAATTTATTCAAAACGCCTTTATTCAATGTCTTGTATGTTTATGAGTATATACCACCTTCCACTAGACATGATTGTGTATTCAATTTATTGACTGATTACTTACCCATTACACATTACACAGACTTGTGACTCAAGAGGAGAGAGAAGGACTTGTTTACAGTGATCCGGCGGGAATATAGGACAAAGCAAATTGATGCAACTGGGATTGTCCACAACTAGGTATTTTGCGTACTTCTCAGTGTTTTAATAAATAGCCAAGTTGATATGGTGTTACATCCAGAGTAAGGAGAGAGTTTGTTTTTTTTTTTTTAAAGTTATTATTTGAAAAAAAAAACTAAAACTTGTTTCAGGTGCATGTTGACAAATCACTTTTTACTTCGAGTTATGTGTGTTTACTATGGTACTATGTACTTTTAGACATTATAATGTGGATATAAATTATCCTGTGGATATAAATTAAAGACACTGTTTCTGGCCTCTGAGAGGCTTACAAACAAGTGGTAACTATAAATACAAGAAGAAATCCATTGTAGTAAAATGTGGTGGGGAAAAAAAGGGGTTAATCCAATTCTCAATGGGATCTACCAACCCTCAGTCTCACAAGTCAATGGGAGCCCAGATCCCCCGTGAAAACCAGACATCCACCTTCAGTGACTTTGAGCCTCCAAACTATTGAGGTTTCCCACAATATGGGGTGATATTTTTTTACCCCTAGGTCCCCTCCCAGCACAAAGCACTGACCCTGCTTCTAAAACCCTACTTCCAGATTTCTAAAACCCTAAAATCATTCTTTCTCCCATTTGAAGGATGGGAACAAGGCTGCTCTGGGGAAGGAAGGGGAGTAGCCCTCAAGGTTAGTGTGCTGGACAAAGCCCTGAAGGGGCTGAACCCCTCCAAACCTGATGGGAGGAGAGAGAGGGACCCTGTGACTATCTCTTGTCTAGTGTATCCTTTACACATCATGTCCTGCAGTTAGACTGAAAGCATGTTGGTGAGGCGGATAAAGAAAGGGGGGTTAAAATGTACAACTCTATGCATAGTTCCTATAGTTTCTAGACTGTCTCCATCTGCCAGGAGCTGAAAGGAATAAGTAGCCTCTATTTGTACTCTAGTAACACAATTTTACTTTTTCTTTGAATTTGTTTTTGAGTGCAAGTCTCATGTAGCCCAGGCCATTCTTGAACTTGCTGTGTTGCAGATATGACCACCTAATCATTCTTCCTCCAACTTCCCAAATGCTGTGATGACAGTAAGTGTCCGCTGTTCTAATGACACCATTTTAAATAAAAATAGATGATATCCAACACAGTCCTGTTTTCTTCTTCTTCCAGAATTTCCAAACACTGTGCCTAGTAAAAAATATAAACATTAAAAGCCACTTCCTGTTTTGGGAATGAAACTTTCAGTTCAAAAAAAAAAATGAAGGAGAGAGAGAGAGAGAGAGAGAGAGAGAGAGAGAGAGAGAGANAAAAATAGATGATATCCAACACAGTCCTGTTTTCTTCTTCTTCCAGAATTTCCAAACACTGTGCCTAGTAAAAAATATAAACATTAAAAGCCACTACAAGGAGTTAAAGTTTAGTCTGCGCTACAAGAAACTATTTCAAAAAGTAAGAGAGAGAGAGAGAGAGAGAGAGAGAGAGAGAGAGAGATAGGAGAAGGAAAGAAAGGAAGGAAGGA
This sequence comes from Mus pahari, assembly GCF_900095145.1. Lineage (NCBI taxonomy): Eukaryota > Metazoa > Chordata > Mammalia > Rodentia > Muridae > Mus > Mus pahari. The sequence continues at coordinate 73,080,456 of NC_034608.1, forward strand.
AGGAAGGAAGGAAGGAAGGAAGGAAAGAAAGAAGGAAGGAAAGAAGGAAGGAAAGAAGGAAAGAAGGAAAGAAGGAAGGAAAGGACAAAAGAAAGAAAGAAAAAAAGAGCAAATTGTATTCCAGAAATCAAACTTTTAGTCAGCGACATTTTTAATGTGATTTGACAGTTCCTTGTCAGCACAAGTTAAAGAGAATCAAGCAGTCACTAAATTTCAGAAGACTTTGATAGACTCTCCAGTTGCTTTTCATTCTTAGTACTAAGAACACTTGTACAGCTTCTTAAATGGAACACCGGTGTAGAGGAACTTTAATCCAGCAACATGGCTGCTCTGGCAACGGATCACATCTAATGACCTTCTAGGTCTGTCTATATGATCTGGCTAGAATGCAGACATGCACTGGATTACAGTATGATCTTGCTGGAATACAGACACACCCTTAGAATACATCTTTAATCCCAAACAATGAAGGTAAGATTAATTTTGTAGAAAGAAGCAGCCATGTTTAAATGTGACGTGTAATTGAGGGGTAGACAAAGTGATGAATCAGAGAAAGATGTGACAAAATGAGTCAGAAATAGGATACACCCAACTCCCAGAAGAGCAGCACAGGAAAGAGAGGTGACTTAAGAGAACGGTGGGGGGGGGGGAGGTAGTTTTTCCTGGATAGGACAAGCTTACAGAGACTGGTTACAGGTGAAGTCAGAAGGAGTCAGAGAATGAGAAGAAGCCAGAAGATTGGATCAGATTGCCAGAGTTAGTTTGAGGTCAAGCAGAGCAATTCAGTCAGAAGCCGGAAAAAAAAGCCAGTTTTAATCACTCATCTTGGAAAGGGGTTTTCAGCCAGATCAGATGTAGCCAGAGTTAAAAAAGAACTAGAAAGGGTGAGCTTATTGAGCAATAAGCCTCCAAATGACAGTTATATCTGGCAAATAAAAGTTACATTCATCCCAACATGAAAAGGTGCCTGGTTTTATTAATAACACAAGCCATTATAGTATACATGATTTTAGTGATGTGATTATTCTACAAACATTGACTAGTTTGCTCTATTGAGAAATCACACCCTGAGGAGTATCATAGCCTAGATAATTGTATGGGGTGATTAATATTAACTTTTGATCGACAGGGTTTCTCTGTATAGCTCTGGCTGTCCTGGAACTCTGTAGACCAGGCTGGCCTCGAACTCAGAAATCTGCCTGCCTCTGCCTCCCAAGAGCTGGGATTAAAGGCGTGCGCCACCACTCCCGATTTTGACCTTTTTCTTTGCCATTCCTCTCATTGTTTATTTTTTAAAAATTGAGGTCACATTTTATTAGTATTTTTAACCATCATTTTTTGAAACATAGAATTGTATGATTGGTGTTTCTTCTGGGTATATTTCACATCATTTAATGCTACACTGCCTCACATCATGAATTTTGCTTAAATGGCTCTTGCTGAGATTTACTGTGGTGAATTCTTCTGTTTAGAAGGGGGAGGGCAGTTTATATAAATATTGTCAAAGTTCTTTGTAGACAATCTATAATGAAAATAGAAAAAAAAGACATAAAAGTTTTGGAGAGAAACACTTCAGAAATATAAGAAGAAGAACGTGTGTGTGTGTGTGGGGGGGGTGTATAGATAAATGTATAAAACAAATCAGAATTTATTTTCAACCAAATTTGAGGAAAGTGGGTTTATAATCACTCACTTCAACCTGAGTAAAACAGTTACACAGTCTAAGAATTGCGATCATCTGAATCAGATATGTTGTCATGAGGAAACAGTTGATTGAATTTCCTTTAGCTCATCATTAAATAACGTTTTAGTCATTTTATCTACCAAGTGACTAGAAATAGCTCTATTTCCCAAGAATAAATCAAATAAATGATTGCAAAGCAAACCAGTCATGTCTGATTTCATAAGCCATTTAATGTTCAGTAACAAAAACAAGTCAATCAAGGGAGGGACAAGTCAATCAAGGGAGGGACAAGTCAATCAAGGGAGGGACAAGTCAATCAAGGGAGGGACAAGTCAATCAAGGGAGGGACAAGTCA
>NC_034608.1:73083799-73113902 GCF_900095145.1 Mus pahari
GGGAGGGACAAGTCAGTCAAGGGAGGGACAAGTCAGTCAAGGGAGGGACAAGTCAGTCAAGGGAGGGACAAGTCAGTCAAGGGAGGGACAAGTCAATCAAGGGAGGGATGGCAGAGCTAATCGGATGATTTTGAGATTTCAGATTTAAAATTTTTTTTTTTTGCTTAATTTTGATATCTCAGCATCACAAATCAGGATCCTGCATTACAATTTTTTTCCTCAGATGGTTTTAAATGAGAACATATTCGATTCATGGTGTTACACATCTAAATCTTGAAATGCAGGTTGTTTTACTTGATAGATTTTTAAAGAGGGTGACTGTAGAGATGGAAGCTGCTGTGAATGGGAGTTCACACCTGCCTGATACAGGCGGACATTTTTAAAACTATACATTCTGAATATGTACATTTATACTTTATAGAGTTACCTTGACTTGCATTTATTACAACCCCAAGGCTAGATAACAGGTGATTTTCATAACACCACAACCCCACTCAGTAATTCACAGCACACAGCACAGTCCAGGCCTTTTTCTGTCCACCTAAATGCCAGTTTGGGGGCATGCAGGCCTAGCACCGTGGTAGAGTGATTTGGTTATAAAACTGAGTGGTGCAGAGCTGCCATGTGGCTCTGGGATGACCGTGATTTGGGGTCTGATTGTAGTCGGAGCCTTATTTTTTGCATTCATATTTCTCTTATTCCTAAATTGCATTAGTTATTGTTCACCATGTGTGGTATAGAGTTTGTATAAGTGACACATAAATGGATAGATGGAACAGAAAATAAATAAATAAACAAGTCAGGATTTAGTGCATACTTTCGACAAGTTACATTTGGAAATGCAAAATAAAAGGCTAGAGAAAATTTGTGGGGACTTTGGGACAGAAATAACTACAAACATGGCCTAAGTCTTCTTCCATAAATTCAGTTCTGGATGCCCAGACACTACAATCTCAGAAGCAAAGCTCCAGCCTTGGGACAATAGTCTCTGTCTCTGTCTCTGTCTCTGTCTCTGTCTCTCTCTCTCTCTCTCTCTCTCTCTCCCCCTCTCTCTCTAAAACATTTTGTTTTGTTTTGTTTTTGAGACAAGGTTGTTTTCTCTGTGTAGCCCTGGCTGTCCTGGAACTCACTTTGTAGACCAAGCTGGCCTTAAACTCAAAGATCATCCTGCCTCTGCCTTCCCAATGCTGGGACTAAAGGCATGTGCCACTACTGTCCAGCTAAAAATATACTTTTAATTGAAATAGAAGTATAATACTTTCTCCCTTTCCTTTTACCTCTTTCCAGCCCCTTTCTCAAACTCCCGAGGTCCCTCTACCTCAAGTTGATAGCATCTTTTTCTTTGATTATTACTGTAACACTATTTATATGAAAATATAACTTGCTGAGTCTATATTTGGTGTGTGTGTGTGTGTGTGTGTGTGTGTGTGTGTGTGTGTGTGTGTTTTCATGGTTAGCCACACTACGTTGGACAACCTACAAGGGGCCTCATCTGAAGACTCAGTTTGTCAGATCACGATGTTAATTTGTATTATGTTTTATATGGCATTTTCTAAGTTGGAAGAATAACACTTAACTGTACCCGAGTTTCCTGGAAACCTCCTCAGAATACAAAGAAGAGTGACGGGCCCGCTTTTGTTCTCACAATTCTAATTCTGTTTCCCTATATGATGTGGAAGTTACAAAGCTTTCATCAACAATCACCGACCGCTTTCATTGTCCTCATGTGGGAGTTCTGAGAGACTGTTTGAAATGGATTCAAGGAACAAGAGAGTGCACTGTGCAGCCTTCTGTACTAAGCAAAAAGACAGGAAAATATCCGCTTGCTCGATGTGCACCCAATAGAGTGTCAATACAAACAAAATAGGCGCAAGCTAGAAAGCTTGTAGGAGTCCAGGGGAGGAGGACCAAAATTAGGGTCTTCGGATGCGCACAGGACAAAGGAAGTGCTGTTTGTCACAGAACTTTTATGAATGACAGACTGACTACACTCCAGACAGTTATTTATTAAGAGTTACTAAGATACTGGTCTAATTTACAAGGACCCCAGAAATACCACATTTAGCACAAACCTTAAATATTCTGTTATTGTGTCTGTTCAGACCAATGGAAGTCACTTACCATGGACAAATTAGTAAATCTGAATATGTTTATCAACCACACTCCCTCACAGCCTTCTCCAAAAAGGACTAGAAATCACTCTTCATATTAATTAATACCATGTTAGCCACCGAACCCTAGGTGAACAACCCACATCATTTTGGACTTGCACAGAGAATATATATTTTTTTAATCAAATCCCTCTATTATAAGTACAAAATGATTTACTTCTTTGACATTAGGAAAGTGAAGTATCTAATTAGAGAATATATTCCAGATTTATGATGACACATGACAGATACTCCAAGAACTTCCTAAATTTAATGCACTATTATAAATTACACAATGGATCACATTAGCATAATTGTCAAAGTAAGGCACTGAGCACCTTAAAGGAATGTTACCCTGGGAAAGAGCATAATTAGTAGAGAGGGCTCCCGTGGCAATCCGTGTGGTAGCTTGTAAATCCCACACCATTTCCTCCTCAGCACATGGCAGCATTAGATGCACACTTGGAATTAGATGTAGCAGGTGATTTCTCTGGCTACAGACCTGTCTCTCTCACCACATCCATCTTCCCCATCCGGCTCCATGATTGACAATATATAAGGTGGCATCTAGTTCCACCAGCCCAGTTGCCTGAGTGATTACTGGAAGCAGAGTCTTGCTTCCAACCCGCCACAGAAATAAAGCATAGCAAGAAATAAATAAAATTTGCACGTTAAGCCGCTGAGATGTTGGACTTTGCCGGTGTCATAACCTAGCCTGTCTTGGCACAATACTGTATCTAGGAATATAAGAGGATCAATCCTTGAACATCACAATCAATAGTGACATAAAGACAGGTCCTCTGTCTCCAGTCTGCTTTTGCCTTTCAAAAAGAACTCTAGCTGCCATGAGAAAAACATTGCCAAATTGTGCCAATTAACTGAATATCCTCAGAGATGTGGTGGGTGAATGGAGGGCAGATGTTACATTGTTCGAACACACAGTAGCTGAGTGCTGGCCATGACTACAATCTAGAACACACCCTTCTGCACGTACTTCTACTAAAATTAACAAGACTATTGTTTAAAGCAATCTATTACTGCCCAATTAGGCTCTGATATTTATCTTCCTGATCCAAAAAAAAAAAAAAGAACCCAGACAGGAACATAGGAGTTATTTTTGTCATTTAAAAACTTCAAATGCAAATGTGGATTCGATTGACTCCACTAAAAATCACATTGTTTTCTATTTCCTGAAAGAAGGGATCCCATTGTTCTTGTTCAGAGCTGTATTTCTAGAACTGAGAATGCTACTCCATACTAGATGGATCAAAACGAGCATTTCAAAAAAAAAAAAAAAAAAAAAACGATTATGCCTGCATTTTAGCTATAGTTTTTCACTAGTTACAAGGTCAAATCGAGTTAGCACTCTCATGGTGTCCCCCAAATCTGAATGCCATGTTAGGTTATAGTAATAGAACCATCAGGCTTGGGACAAATGCCTAGAATTCATCCCAGGAAACCCTTATTGGGCAACATTTGCCTAAAAATGGACACATAGAGATCATGCACTCACTATCAAATTCTATTGTAATGTGCTTCTAAGGTTTTTTTTTTTTTTTAAATAAGTGTGGTGCCAGAAAATGAATAATATTTGTAAGACATTAATGAGTTTTAAAAATGAAAAGGAAAGGGGCGTTTCTAGGTTACACTTGGGAAAAGGATCTAATGTGATATCAATAACTATAGGCTTGTGGGATAGCTCAGCAGATAAAGACACTTGCTGCCAAGTCTGATGAACCAATTCAATTCCTGGGACCCACAAAGTGGAAAAAGATAACTGACCCCTAAATGTTGTCTTATGACATCCATGTACTCACTGTGGTTTGTGTGTGTGTGTGTGTGTGTGTGTGTGTGTGTGTGTGTACATGCACACAGACACACAGACACACACACACACACACACAGACACACACACACACAAATAATTTTTAAGGAGCTAGCAAATTTCCCTTAGATAATCCTTTCTCCCCAGAGCAAGTTGGTGTTTAAATGCTGATAGTGAAGAAATGAAGCATAGATGACAGTACACAGAAAGAGGATTGTTTTTATACTTTAAGAGGTGCTGTGGTCTGGAGGGAGGATCAAAATGTATGTGGCGCTCACATACACAAAGGTCATGACCCCCGCAGAAAACCTAACCATTTACCTGCCTGATGGGAAATACTGCTGCATGCAGAGAAAACCAGCTCAGCTCCAGGAGGGGCCTTAAAGCTACAGTGCAAGGAATTATGCTAATCTAGCACCTTTAACGTAAGACAGTCTGTGTACATTAACTCATTTAATCTATTTGATACTCTATAGATGGTGAAATTTCCTGGTTTTTTTATTTGGTTTGGTTTGTGTTGGTTTTGTTTTTTGTTTCTTTTGGTTAAAGAAACAGACTTAAGACACTTACTAGCATTTCCAGGTTTATATAAACTAGGGCAAAACCCCCAAATCATGTGGCTTTTGTTTTTCTCAAAACAGTAAGGATTTAATATGGACGTAACTACCTTCGGATGTAAAAGACTGTCATGTGGCTTGAAGAGTGAACTTCTTTTCATGTTGTTAGAGGTTGGTTTAACATGTATGTAATTAGCAAAAAAGAGACTATCAGGGTAAGGAAATTTGTTAGAATTTTTTTTTCATGAATGATTTTAATAAAAATCGTGAGAAAATTGTGTTAAGAATTTTTCTCCTTCAAGGAGCCTCCATAGTTCTGACCTAGGTCCTCTGAATATATACAATGGCTTAGTAGCTTTTGTGGTCTTGTGGGGCTCCTTACAGTGGAAGCAGGGGCTCTCCCTGACTCCTCTCCCTACTTGTGGGACCCCTTTCCTCCTACTGGGTTGCCTTGTCCAGCCTTGATGTGATGGTACCTGCCTGGTCCTACTGAAGCTTGTTATGACGGGTTTGGTTGATGTCCCTGGGAGGGGCTTGCTGAGGGATAGATCTGGGGTCTGGAGGAGAGGGGAAGTAGGGGGCTATTAAGAGAGAGGAAGAAACTACAGTCGGCATGTAATATTTGAGAGAGGGATTTTTAAGAAGGAATTCTCTCTTGGGCTAAGGGTGTGTCTATACTGGTGAAGTAACTATCTAGCATGTGGAAAGTCCTGGATTTGATTCCTAGCACTAAGGAAGACCAGGCATGGCTGCACACACCTGTAAAACCACTACTTAATGAGTAGAAGCAGGAGGATCAGAAATTTGAGGTTAGTGAGCCCAAGGACACTCAGGGATGTACAAAACACTGTCTTAAAAAGTAAAAAATAAAAAATAGGGCCAACAAGATGGCTCAGTGGTAAAGGTGCCAGCTCACAAGCCTTAATCCCCAAGAGACACATGGTAGGAGAAAGCAGAATCCAGTACGTTGTTCTCTGACCTCTACACACATGTTGTCACTTTTGTGTATACACACACACACACACGTATAAAATAAATAAAACATATATATATATGTGTGTGTGTGTGTGTGTATGTACATATAAACATATGTCTTATATGAACTTTAGCAAGTGAAAGTTTTATTTTACACTAATTGTCAATAAAAAAATCCCTTTTCCAATAGAAGGGACTCAATAGTTTTGTAGGTACCTTTCTTTGAAGATTATTGAAGTTTCTATGACCTGGTCAGAAATGCATTCAATATATATATTCATATATATATGTATTATATTTTAATAATATATATCAACATGTATTCTGGAACATCCAAGGTTGGAGTAGAACCACGAGGTTCCAACACTTTGGTCAACCTTCCCAATGAGGTGAATCCTCATTGATTAACTGGAATGCTTTAGAATCCCACTTCGGAGAATGGTTGGCGTGATCTTAGTAGTAGGATTTTGTTGTGTCTCTAAGAGAGAGAGAGAGACTGTTTCCAGATTTGCTGTGTTTTACTGCCATTTAGGGGTAGGAGGAAAATGCCGCTTTCCTAGAAACACTTTGACATGCGGCCTTAGAATTCCAGCTCAGATCTTGGCGACTCTGGGACTGTTTTCACCCTTGGCTGAGTTGAGAGTGCAGTGGTGGCCCCTACACAGTGGAAAGCAGTTACAGAGCTGGGAGCTGACTGTCGGGACCCACAGCATCCTCTCTTACACCTCTGTCTCTTCTCTACTTCCTTTAGGCCAAGGTGTTCAGTACCAAAATCAGTATCTACCCCCGACAGGAATCTGCCATGAGTTTGAATCTCTAGCTGCTATCCTCTTCATTCCCCTAAACTGAAGGTGATTAATGTTATTCATATGATTAAAAATTCCCCCTCCAAAATATTCATCGCCTAGAAGCACACACACTCTCATTTACAATGGTGCAGCCCCTGTGTTTGATTCACTGCTGAGGTTTGCAGGTGGGCTGGTGACTGCTGTTAAAAAGGCCCAGCCTAGCACAGAGTACTAACGAAGAGCACCGTGTAAATAGAGTTGGCAATCGCTTTGTATTGGGCTGACAGTTCTGTATCTTAACATGAGCAATCTCTCAGACACCTGCGTAATCCAGGTTCAAGACAACCCCTGATGAATTAGTTCAATTGCCATGATGTGGGTCAAAGAGTGGGGTTACAAACATCTTCATTGTGAAAATGGTGTCATTTTTTATTAGTTTTCCGAATCCTTCCGTTAGATTTCCACTGTTTTATTTTTGCTCCTCAATAACATTTAAATTTAACTTCTTGTTCACCTAGCTTACCACTTGTTTTTTTGTCTTGTGTGATTTTTGTGCCTTCAGGTACATATGAATTATTTATGCACCCATATGATTTTCTTTCAACATCTCTGTGCTGTGTTCTAAGGGGAATGTTATGAAGGAATATTAAATAAGATCAGAGCAAAACCAAGAGAAATGCAATATGGTTATGCGTGTGTACTGATAATGCCAACCATCAAGCATTACTGGACTTAGCTGAGCACACCAAACAGGAATAGCTGGGACTTCCTTCTCTAATAGCCCATTTTATAAGACCCTGTGGTAGCACTACTTCCTAAAAGACACACTCTTTACTACTGCAAAACCTCCTCCTTCTAATCTATCCAGCCCACTCACTTGCTTCTGCCCCTAAATATGTCACTGACTAGAGCATAATGCATTTTGTCAGCAGTGTAGGAAGCGGATGGAGCAGAAAGGGAGGTCAGCTATTATGCTAGAGGATAAATTACCAAGTGCTGTTTTCCCCCATCAAGAGGCATTTTGCCAAATCAGACCCTGTAGTGGCTGCAAAAGGCAGACATTGCTAGACTCATATTTTGCATCCGTCGTAGGTCATGAGTCTTTAGTTGCCCTTTAACTCCACAGAGAGAATTGTATAGCTCTCTCCTTGCTCCTCACAGGCAGCAGAAGAATTTGCCACACTCTTCTGTCCTAACAATTCATATCCCTTACAGGGCGCTTCGCAAAGTCCTGTCTTTCCCTTAAGATTCTCCCATAAGGTGTAAAATCAAGCTTTTTCTAGAAAGGAAAAAAAAACAAACAAAACAGTTTTAGTCTGAAAGCCATGGTTTTACAGTTTCATCTTCTAAGCTTTCCTCTGTGGGGAGTAAGCCCCTTTCTTGGCTTTCAATTGAGAAAAAGAAAGAAAGAAAGAAAGAAAGAAAGAAAGAAAGAAAGAAAGAAAGAAAGAAAGAAAGAAAGAAAGAATATTTGAAGTCTATCTTGATCTCTGCACCCTTCTTTCTCGAAACACCTGCTTCTCTCGTCTAACCCGAGTCTGCTATAAAATTCCCATGCTAGAAATTATACCTCATCCATCACAAAGTTAGAGATCAGAAAAGGTACCTATTGGGGGTTATTGTAAAACCATCTGGTTCAAAGCGGCTTCTGAGGATGTGCTGCGTAAAGCACTCCACTGGCTTGTAGCATGGAGGGAGCAAACCACAGGGCGTTCAATCCACTAGAGTCAGCAACAGGCTGGTCCCCCTCTCCCTCCCTGCCCAACCCCCACACACTTAATCCTATTCCGGTGTACCTGGTGGAACTCTTTAAAGTTCTTTTTTCTTTGACAGCATATGGAATACAGAAAGAAAGAAAAAAGGCGTTCATGTAAAATGACCTCTAGAACAACCTTGCAGTAATATGGCTAGAAAATTAAAAGTGACCTTGCTATATAGCTTTTGACAGCGCTCTCATTCCCTGGGTATCCTGTGAGTTCATTTCTCTATAAAATATATCATGGGATTGATCTACTATAGTAGGAACAGACCCAAAAATTCTTAGAGAATTCTCTTAGCTTAGTGTTATGAACATTGCATATTCATCTTAGGTATGCATCTTCAGGTTCACTTTACTTCCTTCCTGATGACATCTGTGCCGTGGCTTCATTTTCTGTGTCTGTGTATCTCCTATTTTAATGACTTGTGCTACTTTACATTATTTTTTTTTTTGTCACCACTATCAAAAGATCCAAAGATGACAAATCGCCACTAAAAATCTGTAAGTTTTTCTTTTAATTTAATTCCCCTGTAAAGCTGTTCATTTTAATGCCTTCCTTTCCTGGGTTGTTAGCGGTGCAAAGCATATTTTCTCCTCTCTTCTCGGGAGATGATATATACTCTGTCTGGGGGCAGATTCAGAGCACCCGTCGATCCATACTGTGCTTTTGTGTTAGAGAGAATTGAAACATCAGCTAGAAAACATGACGGCTTCAGCTCCGGGGCTGAGGAAGCCAGCCAGCTACTGGTTAGTGTGGATATTAAAAGGATTCCCAGATCTTCCCTCTGAAGAGGATGAGGTCTACACCCACACTGGGTCATCATCACGAAGGTGGCAACTAGTGTGGGATTGATGTAACTCTGCATGTCCCCTGGGTCACTCCGGCGAAAATGTAACAGTGATTTCCCACAGATGTTGACAGGAGCCGCAGGGTGTGTAGTTCCTCAGTGGCCTAGTAGTCAGAGGGGAAAGATCTATGTTTGTCCCTCCCATAGACGGATAAGATGAGATGACTGAAATCATGTGTTCCTCGCAGCCACATTCGGATACGTGTACCTTTGCTACTCTGATGGTAATAAATTAGTCCAGAGCTACCGATAATCAACATTTTGACTTTCACAACTGAGATTCTACGGTCAGGTGCCGTAAGCATCTACTTACGTCAGTAATGAGCAAAAAAAAATTTTTTTTTAATGAATTCTGTTCATAGATAAAAGCCAAAGTTATAATTGGAAAGATCACAGTAACGTGAAAGAGTGCTTCTCGGATTTTCTTTCTTCAAGTCTCTAGCCTGGTATGTATCTACACTGGGATGAGAGGAGCTAAGGCGAGCAAGGGCGTGGCTCCCTTCTGCATCCAAGGATTTCACCTTCTGTTCCTAGGTCCCAGAGTCGAAATGAAAGCAGCGATGGCCCTGTAAGTCACGATGGCAATCAGGCTCTTGGGGAAGAGATGCTACCAAGGTGGAGAAATCCACTTCACTAACAAAAATGGCAGTGTGGAAATAGCTGTATCCCCACCATGAGGTGTGTGCGTGCATAAAAATGCTTTGTAACAAATGTACACATGCAGTTGACAAATGATAGTCTCATCTTTCATTTGTGTTAAGTATTTAATGCTAACAGTAAACGCGAAGCAGGTGTTGAGAAGAGCCTACAGCAATTATAGCAGGATGACACATCAGTAGTTGTTATAATGAGTTAACGATTAAGGGTTAGCTGAAAAATCTCGTTACAGGCAGGCGACTGCTCAGCATCACCATGGTGTAGAAGTGCAACAATTAGGCTGGCTTCCTTGCCACCGTGGTACTCAGAGCTGACAAACGCCCTTCGGATTAATGTGCCCTCATTTCCCGGCATGCTCATTTTACCAAATGACATGATTACGTGACTCTGCTACCTTCTGACCTGCCTTCTGCTAAAAGATTTATTTTTATGTGTTTTCTATTCAATGACCCTCAGCATAAGCCACACATCAAATCACACATTTTGTAAACTATGCTTAAGCCACATGTGTTTATTTCATAAAAATTATGCACATTTTGCCTTGTTGGTGCCAAAGCTAACAAAATAGACTCAGCATCAGTTCGAAGCCCTTCCCAAGGGTTCTTGAAATGTCGACTCGGGTTTTACAATGATAATTTTAGAGATGGGTAAAAAGCTTGATTTTTTTTTTTCCTCCCAAATACTAAAATTCCATCTAGATTCACTTGTGTTCGTTTCCCTTTTCCTTTTAAAATTTGACCTGGATAAGATTTCAGTTCTATGGGTATTTTTCCTGCCTTCTCCCAAAGACTATAATTAAGTCTTTTGTTTGTTCCAACCGCAGTTCATTCGTGGCCTTGGATAGGAGCTCAGCCACTGCTTTTCCAGGTTCTACCCACAATAAAACAGGAGGCAACAGCTGAGAGATTACTAGCTTCTCTAAAGTGGATTATAATACACATGACAAAACAAATTCACTTTTTAATATAAAATGGGATGCAGAATTTTATTTCATCAACCACCTGTCAAACCAACCCATTTAGAAGTTCTAAAATAATTTATAACCTTTAGATTAGTTTTTTTTCATTTTTATCCTCAAAAATCACATCAAACATCAAATGACATCCTCTTTCTTGAGTTTGTGTGTGCCTTCACTCTTTAAAGTCAATTAATCCATTATGTCAGAAGTATTCCTTCATTTCCTGTGTTCTGGTTCTCTCAGGTCAGAGTTACACTTAATTCAGCACGTTCTAGAACTAATTGCTGGTTTAAAAACATACCCTGCTTTTTGATTACTCTTATTCAAACTAGAGTTGTATGATTATGACATAATTGGACATTGGGGAAAAAAAAACAAGATTGACTTTATAAACAGACTTTGCATGGGATTAGGTATGTGGCAACTGATATAAAAATACCCAGCAAATCAAAAAGTAACAAAAATCCTTGTGTTTTCAGATGACCCTTCCTTAGTATTCATTTCTCCGCAGTTAGACCATTGAAAGTGTTAAGCTTTTACAGAAGTCAAGTGGACAAGGGAAGGCGTCTTAACGGCAGCTTCCAGACTCCACGGTCAGTGCTTCCTTAGTGATAAAGAAGGGGCTTCAACCCTAGTGTTCCGAGGGAATTTTCTTCCTTCAGAGTTTCTGGGATCCAGCAGACCTCACATGCTGGTCTTACTATTGCCATGGGACTCTCTGCAGTGTGACCTTTGCTAAAGTTTTAATTAGTTTATTAGTGTATTCACTCAAATTTTTTTTTTTCCTTCTGAAGCGAGGGCTCGAACCTAGGGCATTGGCTAGGCTAGGCAATTGCTCTACCATGGAACTCTGCCTCCAGCCCTTCCTTCTCTTAATTATTTAAGGAAGTCGATCCATTGATATCGCTATGTAACCAGACCATCCAGGAGCACACTGTGTTTATCCCTGCTCCGTTGCTTGTGCAGGACCTCGCTGTCTAAGGTTCTTCTCTCTCCTTCCTGATTTTTCCATTCTGCTGTTTTCTTCATGTCTCAGCCTGGTCTTGACTTTCCCCCTTCAGTCTTCTCCTGATGTCACTGTTACAATATCAGCCTTTCTCTTTTGTTGACTTTTTTTACATAATATTTACACTAGTCTCATTTTTACAAATGCTTTCTTAGTATATAATGATTGACAAAATATTAGTATCTTCATTTCTGGACTTTATGGTCACCATTATAGATGGTGTCTTTAAAACAGGAAGACAGTAAAAAAAAAAAAAAAAAAAAAGATGCTGTGTTTCCCTAATGGCAAAGCTGTCGTAGTCAGTGAAAGTGCAATACACTTACACGTGGAACACATCCCTTAAGCCCACAGGCTCTGTTCCCTTCCCTGACTGCTTAGCATCTGCTTGAATCACTCACAGGGGAAAACACTCTGTCAGCATTAAAATTTACCAGCATGTTCAATAATCACATTGCCTCGAATAAAGAAGTCTAACCACCATTTCATTAGTCCAGTGATGTCTTACAGCCGGGTTATCACTCCTACATAGAATATATGGTCAACCAGCATTTCCACAGGTGAGCCTTGCCTTTGTTGTTGGAAAATTATCAAAGACATATGGGAATCTCATTTGTCACAGCAAAGGTATGGAGTGGACCCTGTGAAGTCAAAGCCAACCATCTAACTTCATAGCCCTTCTGCTCAGCTCAACTCCCAGCAATGTGATGAGACTCCATCCTGTCCCGACCCAGTTCTCAGTTTACAGAGGAAGTTAGAAGGACACATGCAGAAACTACTGGGATTACTGAATAGTTGATGAAGAGAAGGAACAGACAAAAGTACAGAAAACAAAACGTCTAGGAAGGAATCAGACACAGTCACACTAGAGAAGCGACCACTGCATGTAATTAGTGTGAGATCACGTGTCATCATGGTGACACTTATAAGATCGTAGGCTCAGGTGACTTTTAAGTGTCTCAGAAGGTCCACATCATAGACTCTGTCCAGGGATTCAGCTTGGACATACTAAGGTCCTTGGGAAACCATCTGGTAGTCACTACTGGCCACTTGGGCTCCCCAGCTCTGACATCATAAGCTGTGTAATCACATGGTGTCAAACTAAAAGACCTTTCTTGAGTGTTGACCTTGAGGTTCTCCTGAAGTGATCACTGGAGAGATGCTGAAGGTCAATGCTCTAGGTATACTCTGGTACAAGGGACCCTGACCCAAGCTAGGCTGCCAGAATATGACTGCTTGAAGGACTTTGGAAGGCATGGCTTTGGTGACAGTTTGCAAACTTTGTTGCTCTTGGCCTCTATACCATTTTCTATTTTCATTTTAGTTATGTATGTCATCTTACATTACATATTTCTATGGGCTACATTTTACGCATCTGTATCTACTATTGGTAAATAATACTTCCATCTTATATACATTTACTTTTTAGATGGAAGGTTAAAAATTATTAAGGAGCTCCTTTTATTCCATTGTCATCCTAGATCTGAGGACTTGCATTTGGAGACAACAAAATGAGTAAGTCAGATAACAGACAGGGAGGGGAAAAAAAAAAAAACATCACCCAAAACAGGTGATTAACACAAGGGATTTAGCATGCAGAACAGTTTGCAAAGCTGGAAGAGCCAAAAAGAGTAGAGCAAGTGCTAAAGCTAAGGCTTAGTAAACCAGGAGATAGCCAGCATGCAACATAGCCAGCATGCATAGGACCAGTGGGCCAAGAAGGGAGGTCGTCTTCCAGGAGTCCAGAGCTGAGGTTGCTCACAGCAGGCAGCAGGCACGAAGAGTAGGACTTACTGAGAATCCCAGCTAGGAGTGTTGAGAAGACACACCACAGACGGATTTATCAGCCAAGTGAAGGACCAAAGGAGAGACACGTGGGTGTAGCCTGGCCCCTTTGCACCTCTTACATTTCCTACTCCTGTCAATGACTCTCTGTGGCCAAACCAGAGAGCAACTAGCCAAGAGGCCTGGACAATGTTTTGTAGGGATCAACCCTGTGTGTGCAGAACAAGATGGGGGACACAGAAAAGTACATGTGCAAACAACTGACACATGGAAAGGCAGCACTGAGCAAAACCAAAGCTAGGCTACATGGGAAGGAATTGCACACAGCTCAAAGATGCTCTGAAGTAACAAGTTGTCTGTATCTTTACTGAGACCACTAACTCCAATGACCTTGGTTTAGCAATTTGTATTTCTTAAATAGTAGTTTATGGTTCCTTTTGTTCTATCATACGTAACAAAATGCTAAGCCTTTGAAACCTTGGCCCATTTTAAAGGTTTGCAGCTCTATTCTGGTGTCTAACTCTCACATCTAAGAAAGAATTTCTAAAATCTAACTCTGAATTTTATCTAATCCTTTAAATTCTGTTTGTCCCCTTACTACTTATTAAATTTTCTACTAGATATACGAGAATTAAATGCATACTTTAGCCATTAGCTAAGATTTGATGTCTGTGTTTGTGCAGTCATGTGCTTGTTTATGTGTGTGCATGTATGCATTTTTTTTTTTATGTGGAGGGGGCCACATTCACTCAGGTTTGTGCCCTGGAGGCCAGAGAACAATCTCAGGGATTATTTCTCACTCCATCTTGGTCTTTTGTTTGTTTATTTTGATTTTTTTGGAGACAGGTTTTCTCATGATTCTGAAACTTATCAAGTAGGCTACACGGGCTGTTGACAAGTAAGCTCGGGGGACCTGCCTATCTCTGTAATCCCCAACTGGGATTACAATGATGAGCCACCATGCTCATCATTTTTTTTATGAGGGTTCCGGGACCTACCTTAGGTTGTTATCCCTGGGTTATGTATTTATGTGACAGGGGATCACAAATTGGTGGCAAAATTTTCTTTGATAATATATCTATTTATATACTGTATATTTTAATATATAAAATATATCATATACATATTTTATATATTAAATATATAATTGTATATCTATATGCTATATAAAATATATGTTTATATAAATATAAATCACATGTGTGAATAAATATATATCACATATATGATATATGTGAGATACACACACACACACACACACACACACACACACACACACACACGTTGAGTCTAGACACTCTACAATCAGCTGATCTCTACCTTATGACCAGTTGTTATTTCCTGGTCTTCGTTTGCTGCAAAGAGAAGCTTCTTTGATGAGCTTGAGAGCTACACTTACCTGTGTGTATAAGGATGCATCTTAAGAATGTAGTTAGAAATTATGCTGGTATAGTAAAGAGGCAACAGTAGCTTCTTCTCGAAGATTCCTGACCTCATTGGCCCAAAGGCGTTGGCTGATGCTTGGTAGCAGGAATGGAACCTTCCTATTGAGTGCTGCTGCTGCACCTTTATAGCTATCTTGTCATGCTGGTCACTGTGGTTCATAGGTTCCCCAACTGGGCAGAAGTACAGGTTGCTCCCTCCCTCAGCAGCTTGATAGCACTAAGGGAGTGTTGTGTCTGGTCCCCTGGAAACTAGCCCTCAGGGAAGAGGCATTCTTGTCAGAGCCGGCTTAAGTCGCCCAAATCCTGGGTCTAAAGTGTGTGGTGTCTTCAGCAACAGAAATTACTTTGAACTTCTGGGAAGCACCCAAGGGCAGTATCAATAGTCTATTTGTCTTGTGAGTCACTTGAATTACCCTGACTGACAACTCATACGGTTTCTCATGCCTGATGCTGGGGTTTTTATGGCTTTCATGGTGGGGGGAACACTCTCAACCCAATTGAATATGTATATTATATTACATTAATATACATATTATATTAATGTGTGTACCCATACACTTTATTTATTATATATATGAATATATATATGAATACATACATACATACATACATACATACATACATACATATTCGGTAAATAGAAGCTAATATGATTCCTAAAGGCCTTTTCAAACATCCTTAGTCTTCTCCATTTTCCTTCCCTCTCTTTCTTTAATGACTTCCCCAATTAAATCTTTATCTCCATTTTCCCCATTGTCCTCCAAAAACCCAACACAAACTAGCTTTGGCAAATGCAAAATATGTTGACTTAATCTAACTGGAAAACCCAAGTCTAGGAATTTTTTTTCCTGGGTAGGCTTTAGCAGTGGGTGCAGTTTGTTTGTTTGTTTGTTTAGTACAGGATCTTGCTATGCACTGTAATACAGGCTGACCTTGGCCTTTTGGGTAAGCTTCCTGAATGCTAGGATTGCGGGTGTGTGCTACCACGCCCAGCTTCGGTTAAACTCTGTTTTTCTGGTATAGCTGGATCTGAGATGTAAGTGTTATCTATTTGTTACCGTTTCTGTTCTCCACCCCTCTCTTGGATTGTCACTCTGCTCAAAGAAGATATTCCCAGCAGAGCTCTGATTGGTTTGCTGGGATCATGCATCTACCCATAGCTGCATTCACTAAAGCCTCCTCAGTGGTAGATTCTGATTGGACAGCAGGTAGAAAAAGTGCGACTTGAGGTGGGGCTAACAACATTACCTTCCCTACTCAAATCACATTAGCATTGGAGGGAGAAGTTTGCTCTTAAGAAAAGCAAATTAAGGGAACTAAATAAAGGGACAAACACAAATGCTGTGGATTCATTATTCTATTCACAAAGTTCATCTCCCTTCTTACTTTGATGTCCTTAAAAAATACTTTGCTATATTTTTGTCAATTATGCAAGTTATAATCCATTGACTCCCCAGCTCATGTCTTCAGATCCCATCAGTTCACCAAACTTCGTGACTTTCCCCTCGAAAATGGCTGTAATAACTGTCGCTTGCTTCTCTCTGCCGCACAGCCACCTTGATTTAGATCCAGTTTTCCCAACCTTGGCAGTACTGACAGTGTAGATAGGAGGATCCCTTGATGTAGGGCATTCTCCTCTGCTTTATGGATGGTTCGCTGTACTCTTGTCTCTATCTAATGGATCTGGAAGCACTGTCCCCTGTGTCCCAGTCACAGATAACTCCAGAATCTGCAAATGTCTACCGAGAGTAAAACCTCCCGGAAGCTCTGATGTACACATTTGTTATTTTATACTTGGAGAGTTCTGTTGGCTTTTAAACACTACTTCTATGCCCATTCCTTGTCTTCTACTTTCCACACCACGCTGCCAAAACAGTAGCCTTGAAGTACCTCGATGATTACAAAAATAACTTGATTAAGTTTCTGCCAACTTCCTCCCACTGTTTCCTCAATAAAGACCAGATTCTTTAATCTGGCATGCATAATCAAACGCATAACCTATTGCTGCTCAGCTGAATGAGGGGGGCACATTCTCCTCTGAGGGAGCTACCTGCCCCTAACTGTTTTCCTAGTCACTGGTCTTACTGTTTTATATTCAGCATGGCCTCTTTCCAACTCTGCCTATGAAACTGTCAGACTCTCATGCTTCCCCTAAAGCCCAGCTATGGTGCCATGGTTTGTCTCCCTCCAAGAAGCCACCTGGTACCATCTTTCTTCCTCCGCACTGTTCTTGTCACCATCTTTGACTTTTTAACCGCTTGTTGTCTCATCAGACACTTGACTCACAGCACATACATGCTGGACTGTTATGATTTATGTTGAAATCTTACCATTCTTCCAGATTACAATGATTGGCATATGTAATGCTAGCCCCACTAAAGCTGTCTATATGTGTGTGTTTCCCCCAATGTACTCAAATGTCTTTATCTCACATGTTATGGGAAAATAAAATAATTAAAAGGACTTTTACAAAACTACTACAAAAGGACCACACAGTTCTTCTTTGGACTCTCTCACACACAGAATCCATTGTGATTGTCTAAAAAGTGACAGTCATTGGGAATGTTTGGGGAGTGAGAACAGAATCTCTATTCTGGCGAGTTATTTGTGGTTATTACTGACGTAGTACCAATACCGATGCAGTATTCTATGTTTTTAGCTTAGATATTAAAGTGAATTACTATATTAAGAATTACAAGGAAAATAGAAAACCCTGAAGGAGTTGCAAAGTGTAAATCCATGCAGCCACTTTGGAAAACAGTCTGGTCATTCCTCCAGTGCTCAAGCATAGAGATTGCAAACACTGGAGCCATCTATTCCACTCAAATGTATCTACCCTTAGAGAAATGAAAACAAATGTCTGTACGTTATACTTTAATATTTAGCAGTATTACTGCTCTTACCCAAAAGGTAGAAATAACTCGAATGTCTGACAGATGATGAATAATTAAAGCAATATATGATACTCCATACAAAGGAATATTATTCTGACCCCCAAAAGTAAAGGACGAAAAAAGTATTTATCCGCCACATGCCTATTTTAGGTGAATAAATCATATGCCTTTAAATTGTGTATTTGTTTTATTTTCTGAGCTAGAGTCTCACTATGTAGCTCAGGTTATCCTCAAACTCCAGATCCTCCTGCCTCAGCCTCCCTGACTGAGACTGCAGATGTACCACACCAAGCTCAGCTATTATTGTTTTCAAAGAATAAAAGTCCAAACTCCAGTAATGGTTTATCTCAATTATCAACTTGATGAGATCTAGACTCACTCAGGAGGTGGGCCCTGGAAATGCTTGTGGAGGATTATCTTGATGGGATTAATTGAGGTGGGCAGGCCTGTACTGTGAGAGGAGAAAATGAGATGGACAGAAGCATCCATTGCTCTCTTATCATAGACTGTGGATGCCAGAAACTGTGTCAAGCTTCTGCTGCCTCCACTTCCCCACCCTGAGCTGTCCATCAAATCAAACTATTCCTTCCTCAACTCTATTTTGTCATTGTATGTTACTACAACAACAGAAAAATCAATAAGAAAAATAATCCTTCCACAAGTTACCAATGTCTGTCAAATTTCTTGCATCCAAACAGACAAGAAAGTCAAACGCTAAAATGTTCAGTCTAGGGATGGTGCCATGCATGTCGTCGTCGTCTATGCTGGTCCTTTGATTGCCCTCCATTCTTAATCTCCAGGCAGAAATTAGGTTCTGCAGTCTTTGCTTCTCAGTTCTTATCTGACACCACACCAAGTGGCTCGAGGATCCATAGGATTCTATTAACTGGCTCATACTAATTTTCAGGTTTTAACTTAGCCATCAAAACAGGAATGTTTTTAAAGATTTATTTATTTATTTATTATATGTAAGTACACTGTAGCTGTTTTCAGACACTCCAAAAGAGGGTATCAGATCTCGTTACGGATGGATGTGAGCCACCATGTGGTTGCTGGGATTTGAACCCAGGACCTTCGGAAGAGCAGTCAATGCTCTTAACTGACTGAGCCATCTCTCCAGCCCCCAGGAATGTTTATTAGAAAGAATTGTACAGTGGTAGGATAGAGAGGAGAATATTTGGGCTTCCCAAACACAGGGGACATTTGAATGTCACCAGTTTCTGCACATGTGCTTAAATCTCAGCCAGCTGCATAAAACAAAATTCTGAGATAGCCTGCTTCTTTTGGTCTTTCAGATGCAAGGTGCTAGTGAATTTTGCTAAACAATGTTCATTTCTTTGGGCCATGCATAGACTTAATTTTATCTTTCTTGTTATTTCCTCCTGGAAATATAATGGGAATTTGTGATCCTCTCAACCCTCTCATGGTCAGGTGGGAGTTGAGCTTTTTGGGGGACAACCAGAACGGGTTCAATGGGTTGTCTCTCTTAAGAATGTTCTTCTGGAGTCTCAGGCATGCTGGGGGTCTTGGCTGCCACAATAGCCACTGTACCTCACCACTTTCACTGTCTCGTTAAGCCAGAAGTACCTTCAGTGGGAAGATGTCACATCACACGAAGTAGAATCATTTGTTAAAAAAACAGTGAAGAGGGGCTGGAGAGATAGCTCAGTGGCTAAGAGCACTGGCTGCTCTTCCAGAGGACCTGGGTTCAGTTTCCAGAAACCCCTTGGTATCTCTTTAGTACCTGTAGGTCCAACTCCAAGGAATCTGCCCCCTCTTCTGGTTTAAGCAGTCATGTGCACATGTGTGAGCATACACACAAACAAAAAATAAAGAAAATCTTTAAAAAGTGATAATGATCACAGAAAAATTACTGTAAACATTTGTTGGCACCATCAACTATGTTGGGTGTGTGACCCTATTACTATATATTATTATTATCATGCTTGTTTCTTAGGTAAATACGACGAGCTTTGAGGTGGTCAAGTATCATATCCTCCCAGTTATTTTGTTGTTTACTGATGAAGTAAGGAGTATGTTTGCTTGTTTGTTTGTTTGTTTGTTTGTTTGAGACAGAGTTTCTAGGTGTATCTCTGGCCACTCTGGGACTCTCTATAGACCAGGCTAGCCTTGAATTCAGAGATCCTCCTGCCCCCGTCTCCCAATGCTGACATTAAATGTGTATACAACTATCAACACCAGGCTGAAGTAAGGATTTTTAAGCCAGCTGTTATCATTAATGATTTAATTTGATGCAACACTCAAATTCTTAAAAAACAAAACAAAACAAATTTTCTTTATCTATCCAAAGGAAGTGACCACACGATGTGGACTTTTACATTTGTAATTGGGCAGTGTCTGTTGGTTTTCCAGAATTGCTCTATGTTGCTCTATTCTGCTTTGAGCATCAGGACCATAACTTCAATTATATCCAGTATTCTATTACCTATTGGTCCAAGGATAGGGTTTCTGACTATTGGATGGAGTGAAGTGTTGAAAATCAATTTCTTTCTTTATTTTTTTTGACTACTGGCTCTTCCCGGCAGGTGGCCAGTTCCTGCCCAATGGTGATGGTGGCACTACTCATGTTCCTTCCCTGTCTCTGGGTTCTAGTGACACCTCCCTCCCTTTACCATTGGCCTGAAGGGTGGTAACACTTGCTCTACCAGCCCCAGAGATCACAAAACCCTTTTGTGGATTCTCTTTACTTTGCCTAGGCCTTTGTAAATAAACCCTTAATTCAACTCCGACTTGTCCTCTTTTGAGCGTGCCTTTTGTTCTGATTGGTACAGTTCCTTTGAGAGTTCCCTAATGCCTGGTGTACTGGCTAATTTTGTGTCAACTTGACACAGGCTGGAGTTATCACAGAGAAAGGAGCTTTAGTTGGGGAAATGCCTCCATGAGATCCAGCTGTAAGGCATTTTCTCAATTAGTGATCAAGGGGGGAGGGCCCCTTGTGGGTGGTGCCATCTCTGGGCTGGTAGTCTTGGCTCTATAAGAGAGCAGGCTGAGCAAGCCAGTGGAAGCAAGCCAGTAAAGGACATCCCTCCATGGCTTCTGCATAAGCTCCTGCTTTCTGACCTGCTTGTGTTCCAGTCCTGCATCCTCTGGTGATCAACAGCAGTATGGAAATGTAAGCCGAATAAACCCTTTCCTCCCCAACTTGCTTCTTGATCATGATGTTTGTGCAGGAATAGAAACCCTGACTAAGACACCTGGCATGGTTCTCCTTCAGTTTACTCCCATGCTGGATCTAGTGAATGGACAGACTGTACCCTCTTCTACAGGAAGCAAAGTGAATGTTCCTATTCCTGAATCCTGTCATTGCAAGTGGGACTCTGCTCAGTTGGGTGAACTGTTAGGGAAAACAAGGTTATGATCTCCAGCTCTGATTCAGTCATCCCAGGGAAGGAAGGAACATGAGTAGTGCCACCATCCAGCAGGAGCTGGCCACCTGCCAGGAAGAGCCAGTAGTCAAAAAAAATAAAGAAAGAAACTGATTTTCTTGAATAAAGAAAGAAAATAAAGAAAGAAACTGATTACTGATACTTTTTAAAACTCATTACAAGTATGTATCAAGGATGTCCAGTAATTGTACAACAATTGTTTTCTCAAATACATCGTGACATTGTGGATTGACCAAAAGTCTTCAAGTCTTCAGTTTAATCTTTTTTTTTGGTTTTGGTTTTGGTTTTGGTTGTTGTTGTTGTTGTTGTTGTTGTTGTTCTCTTGTTATTCTTTGGGTTTAAAAAAAAAACTCTTCTTATTAGCAAGCTTTGGCCCACGCCTGCACAGACAACAAGCTTTCTTTATTATGCCTGGAATCATTGGATGTAACTTTTTTTCTACTTTGCCTGGAAGTCTGGAAGGGTAAAGAAAAGGCCCTGGTGTTTTAGCAGTTCCCTGGAGAATGTCACTAACTGTTATTAATGTTGTGTTGATTTAGATTTGAGGCATGCCCACATATCCATCTTTACTCGCAAGGAAATTGGGATTAGAAATTTTGCTTCTTTGAAACTGACATTTTACTTCATTCCCTATAATTCTGAAGTCATGGATTCCTAGAAATGAACTTTAGGGAAGTATTAATTGAGTGTGTTAAACTATCACAATGTTTTCTTGAAAGAAATGACAGCAGCTAGCCAGGTCAAAAATTGATTTTTCTTGTGGAGAAAACAGTGTGAGGAAGGTCATGGATTGGAGAAAATATGAGAATTTCACTCCCTCCCAGGCTTTATCTGATACAAATGTCCTGGGACAACAGCATTGAGAATTCAGGTACGTGTCATTAAGGCCACTGGGGTGTGGAGAATTGGCGTCTGTACTTACGGTGATCAACCTCCCCAGTTACCAGGACTATTCTAATTTAACACTGACTGTCCCAGGCCCCAGAAAACTAAGCTTCAGAGCAATGTGAAGAAGAATTCCTGGAAGAAATGTGCATCTGCAAAGGCTCAGTGACTGAGCACAATGTGGAAAAACTCTGCTAATTAAGGTCAAAGTCCACCATGACCAACCTCTGGGAGACCCAGAAAGAACTTCAGACAACAGGCTTTCTTTATTAGGAATAGAAAGGTTGGGGTGATGCAGGTCTAGTGGATAATTATCTAGCTTTAACCATTCCTTGACTACTGTGTTGAGGCTAATATCTTGTGACAAATACCTAAAAACCTTTCGCATCTATTGATTTTTAGTAGACCACTAGTTTCCATCAACTTAAGAGACAAGAACACTTGCAGAAGAATTTTACTCTAACAACATGGCTTTTTTGGCAAGGGATTACATCCAAAGTCCTTGGTATGGGTGATCTGGCTAGAATGCAGACACACCCTTAGTACACACCTTTAGGGTGAAATTAGTTTGTAGAAGGAAGCAGCTATGTTTGAAACTGACATCTAATTGAGGGGCAGACAAGGTGATGAATCAGAGAAAGATTTGACAGAATGAGTCAGAGATAAGATATGCCCAACTCTCTTGAGAACAGCACAGGGAAGAGAAGCTATTTAAGAGCAGCAAAAGGAGAGAGATTCAGTCAGTTGGGAGTCTGTGCAGTGAGTGCAGTGCAGTAGAGTTGAGCTTGTTCATGAGTTCATGCAGTTGAGTGCAGGTCAGTAGAGGCAGTTGAAGGCAAAGAGTAAGAAAGAGCCAGAAGATTAGAACCAATTGCCAGAGTTAATTTGAGGCCAAGCAAAGCAATTCAGTGAGAAGCTGAGAGAAGCCAAATTGAGTCAGTTCGGAGAGGAGTGTGAACCACAACAACTGAGTTGAACCAGCTAGCCAGAGTTCAGAACAAATTAGAAAGGGTGAGATTATATAACAGTAAGCCTCTAAGACGTCAATTACACCAGGCAAATAAAAGCTACTCTTACAAATCCTGCTAGGTAGCACCTGAGGCCTGTAGCAGAGATTCCCCCATCCTGCTGTAACCAACTCTGTTTCCACCAATGTATCTTAAAGTCTCCTCGATTTATAATATCTTCATTTTATTACTGCAAAGACAAAACCAACAGCAACTGCTTCCATGATAGAACATGGAGGCTGAGGCAATAAAGCCCTGCATTTCCTAAACCATTTGCACTCAGATTTTGCTCTAGAATAAACTGTCTGATTCTTACTGAGATGAAAGCTGTTTTTTGCTGCTGCTGCTGCTGTTGTTTTATTTGTTTGTTTTGCATCAACTCATGCCAGAACAATTAGTTAGCTACCCTCTCCCACACAAGCAGCTGTTAAATATTTTAGCTATCTTTCCTGAATTAATATGTTAAGTTCCTCGGCTACCGAAATGGCCCAGTGGGAAAAGTGCTTACCATGAAAACTTGAGAATCTGAGTTCAGATCTCTGGAACTCACGTAAAGCTGAGTATGATCACACCTAACTGTAGTTCCAGCACTCCTACCTCAGGATAGGACTATTTCCAGAAGCACGTGGTCTAGCTAGCTGGGCTTACATAGCAGCAAGCCATAGGCCATGTTTCAAACAAGGTGGAGGTGGGACCCTTCACCTAAGGATGTCCTCTGACCTCTGCATGTGTGCTATGATGTGTGAGTGCCTGCATTCACATATACTCACTTGCACACACACACACACATACACACACACACACACACACACACACACACGATAAATACATAAATTAAGGCGCACACACATGTAATGTGTCAATGCGCATCTCCAGCTTATGCCAAGTCTTGGCGTTATAATAAGCTTGTATCTTCAACGGCTCTCTTGTCTTTCTGACTTCTAAGTATGATTTCTAGCTTGTTCCTGCATTCTCATGCATTGTTTAAGGTAGCCACCCCGCCTCACCTTGACAAACAACTTTTCTATAGGTAAAGTCTCTGAGGCATCTTGAGCTTCCCCTTACTGCTAGCAGATAACTTCCCCTCAAGGATCCTTGAAGCATCCCCTTCAGACTTCTGCTTAGAGGAAATTCCTTTTTAGCCTCAGAAAGGAACTGGCTGCGTGAAAAGAAAGGTTGCCATGACTGGAGTGCTGGAAGACTCTTCGAGAAACCACAGCCTCATTTTAGTTTTTTTTTTTTTTTTTTTGTCCCTGAATTGCGTACTCAGTATAGAGAAATCTGCAAGAATAGCAGATACGCCAGCTGATGCCTGTGGCAGGCAGAAGTGTTCTTCCTATCTGCTGCTTCCAGAGCCAACCAGCTGTGCTCTGCCTCTGTTCCCCAGACACCTGCCAGCTCCCCTGGCAGGCTTCCCTGCAGCACAAGCCGCACCCAGAAGTTGGGAACATGACTGGCCAGACCAGGTCAGGTGATGCAAATCACAGAAAATGTTGTCCCAATGCCTTCCATCCACGCTTGTGACACTTACAGGCCTTGGTAAATAATTTACAGAAGTATAAATTTCCTATTGAAATTGAGCTGTGTGATATTTCTGCTCAGAAGGTAAGAAAAGTAGATGACGTCTGATTATGGTGGTGCCATATCCGACCTTTGTACTTTGAAGTCGTGCATAAGCTGGACACATTTGGTATAAATGGCTCTCCTGATTTTTCATTTCTTGGGCTAACAATACCCTATCAGGTTCTCTTCATGTCAGTTACATAATGAAGCTGTCAAGCTGCGGGATCCTGTGGGCTAGACGCACAGAATGCATGTTCAAGGTACAATATTTTCACCTTATAATGATATCTTGGTGGCATAATCCTACTACAAGCACTGTATTCCACGTTCTTGGGAGTGTTATGAGTCAAAGCGCTCATCTACAACTCTCAGGTCGTCTTCCAATGACCAAGTCTGTGGGTCACCACCGTCACCATTATCACCACTGTTATTTTTGATTTGGTCAAATCAGTTTTTGAAAATGGCAGATGGGCAACTACCTAGCCTAAGCTTGTGTCCTAAGGTGTGAATTTCATACTGTATCCTCATCTCCACAGGCAGACTTATTCTTTATGATAGCCTTTGTTGAATCTTTATCGATAGAAAAAAAAAAAAAAAAGACTACAGAAAGTTAGCTCTGCTGTGGATTTGGATGCCTATGAGCCACTAATTATTCAATTTGCTGAGTATTCATTCGATTGTTCTCATGTGCTGGGTATTAGAGATGGCATATTTACTAGGCTCTCTATTGGTGACAATCTCTGACCACCGTGAGAGGAATATCTGGGTAAGGTACAAGCTAATCCATACTACCCATTATTAAGGTTTATTCATGTATTTTCAATAATTGGAGGAAGAAACACACAGCCTCTAGAATCACAAAAAAGGAATAGCTTTCTTCCATCACACCACAAATGTTTAGAATTTCAAGGGGAGAGAGAGCAATCCTGTGTTCATAATTTTTCCAGGCTACCTTCTATTCTCTTTATTCCCAGTTGTAGTTGTTTGTCCCTATGCCCTTCCCTGTCCCTCCTGAAAGGCAAAGCTGCATTAGATCAATGATATCATCTGGTCATTTAGTGAGAATCAGGTGTATATGGGAAATACTCAAGCACTGGGTGATAAAGGATTGCAAGAAGGGGATGTTCCTGACAGGTAAGAGATCTATCTAGTAAAGGTCCTAGACCAGAAACCTGGCGGAGAGTGGTTGTCTCTTGTGAGTTCTGCGTGTAGCTCAGCAATACCTGGGCCCAATGCTGAGAAGATCTGAAATCAGCTCTGACAAGAATGTAAAGTGTGAGTCAGACAAGCAGGTCCAGACAAACCAGTCACGAATTACTGCCTCTATATCCTGAAAGTGCCTGGCAATTCAAACATGGGTGGAGCTAGGGAAGATGAAAAGCAAATGCCATGTCCCACTTGGGAGACAGGTAGTAAGAATTCTGAAGAAAAGCAATACTCTCCCTTTTCCTGAAGGAACTTCACTAATTCCATGGCATGATGCCACTATTGTGGAAAATTGTATATGAGCATAGCAAATTGGGAAACATTCAGTGTACAGATTTGTTTCTGTTCTATATTCTTTAAGCTACTGCTTAGCAATTTTTAGCAAACACTGTTCTGGGCATGGAATTATGAGGCACATTTGCCTACTATTGCCTATTTCTAGTAATTCTTTTCACCCCTTAAAAAAACTGTGGGGCTGGGGCAGGGGCAGGGGCAGGAGGGATCATATCTCACTTTCTAGCAAAGGCTGGCCTTGAATTCATGCTGGCCTCATAATTACAGGAACCCTCTGGCCTATTTCCCCAGAGTTTTAGAATTATCCATGTAAGTCCCCATGTCTAGCTTATATTAGTACAATCCCCAGAAAACTACAGACTTACCTAATTTTTCCCCTTTGTTTGTAAACTTTGAAAATTTTACTTGGGACAAAGCTGGAGGGTCTACTAGAAACACAAAGTCAATAGTGTGTGTGGAGATGTGCTTTTGTAAATATTTTTATATCAAAATAAGTGAAAATATTATGCTCTGAAAATGGAAGGAAAGTGTGAAATGCGCCCCCCCCCAGACACTGCACAAAGGTTAGGGCCATAGAAGTAGTTCTAGAAGATGCAAACATAGGAGATCCCTCCTCTTGGAATAGAATACTATATTGCAATCAAGAAGGACATATGTGAACTTTAATCAATACAGACATACATAAAAAATGTTAATAAGTGGAGGGACAGTTGGCAAAATAGTATGACATTCTATAGTGGAGAAAACATCATTACATCAGGAAAGGGGACGTACATGTATATAGCTTTGGATGGCTTGCTCAACAGTATCAGGGAATAAGGAGCCACAGAAAGCTTCATGACAAAGGAAGAAATCCAATTTTACTTGTATAGCAGACATTAAAACAAAAACTCACAAAACTACATTCCATTTTGCAACTGTTACTCTACTCATTAACATTTTTATATCTCTCTGCATCAGTAAGCATGCACACATATCTTTCTTAATTGCAACATAGTCTTCTATTATATGGAAGTTTCATAATTTATTTAAAACCTTTTGGTGAATATTTAAGCTAGTTCAAATATTTAGATGTTATAAGGACTATAGCTCAAATATCTTCAGTGCGTGTCCATGTGCGTGCATGTGTGTGTGCATGTGTGTCATTTGGGATGAATCTAGGACTTGATGTGGACTACTCAAGCACTCTACCACTGAGCCACCTCTTTAGCTGGAACAATTATTTTAAGAGTTTGTTTTATCCATCTATTTCCTTTGGGTCACTTTTTGGAAGCAGCCTTTCTAGCTTCTTTCCAAGACTTCAGTATTTCTCTTATGGTTTTGTTGTTGTTGTTGTTGTTGTTTTGTTTTTTGTTTTTTTGTTTTTTTTTGGAATCCCCTTCCCTACTCTGAGATTTTTAGCAGCATTCATTTTTATTAGTATATTAGTATTAATGTTCATTATTATCACTTTGTACATGTAAATTTAGCTCTATGTTCGTCAGTCAGTGTTCTATTAGAAAAACAACTACTCAAGATGCTCAATCTATGAAAAGAGAAGGGTTCTTTTGCCTCACAGTCTCACATGGTGCTGCCTTTGGCCCACTGTGAGGCAGCTAACCATGATGGAAGGGAACCCCATTCCTCATGGTCAGTGAGCCAAAGAAGAGCCCAGTTAGGCTCCCACAATCCCCTTTGAGGATTTGCTGCCAGCAACCTGAACAGCGCTCACTAAGCCCCACCTTCTAAAATGTCTGTCATCTCCTGACTGCCACTCTGCGGGACAAATCTTTGATGTACCGACCCGTGGGTACATGCAGGTCTGAATGCTAGCACCTGTCTTAACCTCATTTTAGGATCTAATGTGGGCCGGGAGTTAAATTTAATTTTTAATCTCATGCCAACCTTCTTGTATATATTGGGTTATAGGCATAGTATTTATCCCCTTCATTTGCAGTGGGCACCGTAGCACTCTGATTTAATCTTTGTAGCTTTCAAGTGGATTTAATACGCAGCAGGGACATCTTTCCTATTTTGCATAGAGGCAGGTAGATTCATAAATGTGCTGCAGGGATTGTCTGTACCAGCCTTTTGTAAGCATGTTTATACTAGCAGCCTTCTGTCACGGATGGTGTGGTCAAGGGAAGAAAGATGCAAAAGGGGACAATGGAGAAGGCCGGTGGGTTTAGGAAATTAAAGCATTGCATTGCATTGCATTGCATTGCATTGCACTGCATTGCATTGACTGTGAAGCGGAGTGAATCCAGTTGACAGTGACATTGAAGACCCAACATTATATATATGCTATGAGTTTTTTTCTTTCATCAAATATTTAAACTGTATGTGTGTGCACATGCATGCAAGTCTTAGAAGGGTGTGTGTGTGTGTGTGTGTGCACGTGCAAATTGTAGGGATGAACTTGGGTCATCAGGTTTGATGGAAAATATCTTTATTCACTGAACCATCTCGCCCTTTTAGTTTTGCTGCTCGTACAGTCCATCCACGGATGTTTTTCTAAGGTCACACTGGAGCACTTCATCACCAGAGTCTCTGCAGGAGACCCTCTGAAGAAGGTTGACTGCTGAGGGATAATTTGCAAGCATTTGGGAGTGTCAAAGTGAAGACAGTTTTCTTTGAGCTTAGAAAGTATTGATTTAACATGCCTGACTTAGTGTAGAGGTTCTCAGAATTATTTGACTTTTTTTTTTTTTTTTTGCAGATTTATCTTTGCTTTTTCTGCATTTGATAATTAAATGTGTGTGTGTAGCTCTTACTAATTTGTAAGTTAGCCCTAGTTTTTAGTTTCTGTGACTAGTTTTGTAACCACCCATCTATTTGTGCTGTGAGCCTTGGTCTTCCACTAGACACCTTGTTGCTTCACTCAGGGCTTAGCAGTGGTGTGACAAACGTGGATGGGAGGAGCTTCTATGTCCCCGGGATCCCAGTGACAGCAATGCAGCCTGTCAGTGCATCCTCCGGTCTCTAAGATGGTATTTTTCAAATTTTATTTTTAAAATTAGGCGAGAGTTTCAACATAAATGCACTGCCTCTCAGGCTCAGAGATTTGCTTGTCTCAGGACTAGAACTCAGTTCTTCTGGTTCTGAAAGTAAGGACTATTTTCCTCAATGTTTCCCTTAGTGTAACGAGTCATCATTGATTTCCTGCCTAAACACCAATTGGATGCAGAGAGACAGATTTTGTATGCTAATCGCTTATGTATGATTTTAAGTCTGTATTTATAAACAATAAAGGTTTACCTTTTCAAAATTTGGATTATCTTTCAGCCTTGGGATAAAAATTAATTCCCAAGTATTTAGAATTTTTCTGGGTCTTTCCCAGGGTCAGCTACAACAGAATCCATCTGGTCTTTATTTGGTAGACTTGGCTTAAATATTCTGGTCCTGCTTCACTTTCACTTTTAATTATTTTATAATTATCGGCGTATTAAATTTTTTACTCATCTTTGAGTCAGTATTTTTGCTTCCTGGAAATAATTTACTGTGAATGAGATTTTGACTTTTGTGCTGCAAAATTATTTTGATTCGTCTATGAAAATAAATAAATAAATAAACAAATCTCATCTACCCCAAAGCCATGTGCTAGTTTGATTTCTTCTTCTTTTTTTATTCTTTAATTTTTATTTTTAAAATTTTTTAACAGTACAGACCTTATCTCCCTCCCAGTCCACCCTCTGACTGTTCCGTATCCCACACCTCTTCCCCTACCCCCTGTTTTCCAAGAGGATGTCCCCACTCCCCACCCACCCCTCCAGCCCTCCCCACTCCCTGGGGCCTCAAGTCTCTTGGGGGTTAGGTGCATCTTCTCTGACTAAGTCCAGACCTGGAAGTCCTCTGCTGTTGAGGGCCTCGTATCAGCTCTTGTATGCTGCCTTGGTGGTGGTCCAGTGTCTGAGAGATCTGGGGGGTCCAGGTTAATTGAGACTGCCAGTCCTCCTGCAGGGTTACCCTGCTCCTCAGCTTCTTCCAGCTTTTCCCTGTGTACTGGTTAGTTTTGTGTCAACTTGACACAGCTGGAGTAATCACAGAGAAAGGAGCTTTAGTTGGGGAAATGCCTCCATGAGATCCAGCTGTGGGGCATTTTCTCAATTAGTGATCAA
>NC_034608.1:73114097-73122832 GCF_900095145.1 Mus pahari
CAGTATGGAAATGTAAGCCGAATAAACCCTTTCCTCCCCAACTTGCTTCTTGGTCATGATGTTTGTGCAGGAATAGAAACCCTGACTAAGACACACTGATTTCAAACTCAGGAGTCACCAGCTTCAGTCCATTGGTTGGGTGTACATATCTGCATCTGACTCTTTCAGCTGCTTGTCGGGCCTCTGGCAGGGTAGCCATGTCTGTAAGCACACCATAGCCTCAGTAGCAGTGTTGGGCTTTAGAGCCTCCCCCCGAGAGCTGGATCACACTTTGGGCCTGTCACTTCTTTTCCTCAGGCTCGTCTCCACCGGACCCATAACTGAAATGAAATGCCCTACAGTGGGGAGAGGGAACTTGTAGAGCCCACCTCCAGTAAAAAGACAGGGCATCATGAGGATGGATGGGGATGCCATCCCACAGTTAAAACCTCTGGCCTAGTGTAATTTCCAGTGCTGGTGCTTGCGTGTCATTTGTCTTGTCAAGGCTGCTTTCTACATTGTCTTTCAAAACGCATTAATTTTATTGAGGAAGGGGAAGAGACTTTTAAAAAACAGAATAAATTTGATATTTTTATCTCGTTAGGTTACTTCTGGAAACACACCTCAGGCTGTCGCATTATAACAATAATCTTTTCCATTTCTCTCACCTCTGCTTATTGGCTTCTCAGCTGTATTCACAGGTGGATAAAAGTTCTATTTTGTGGTTTGTACCTTCTACAGATATGAAAGATATTGATTAAGTTTTGCTAAATATTAACATTGCATTACTTGCTTTTCAACAAAATTATATATTTTAATATAATTTAAAAATAAGTATTGATTGATTTTTTTTGATTGATTGATTTATGGGGGGAGTGTGTATCACTCCTTTTCATGTCATGTGCTACACGTCAGAGCACAACCTTTGGTACCGGGTTCAATCCTTCTACTATGTAGGTCCCAGGGTACAACTCAAGTTTCTCAGGCTTGGAGGCAAGTGGATCTACCCCTGAGCCATCACATCAGTCCTTTAAAATAATTTTAATTTTATGTAATTTTTGTTTGTTCTAAGGTCTGATCAAACAAGCCTGCATAGCTGTCATATATATTACGATTTTGCCCTTTTATTTTACCATTTGAGATATGGGCTCACTATAGAGCCCTGGCTGCCCTGGAACTCATTGCATATATTAGACTGTCCTTGAACTTACAGAGGTCTGCCTGCCTCTGCCTCCCTAGTGCAGGGATTAAAGGTGTGCGCCAACATGCCTGCCTAGCAATGTTATTTTGATTATAAGAAAAGCAACACAGTATGTTTCAATGTGTGTATCTAATTGGCATCAGCACAGGCCAAGGACACTACCATGACCTTACATTGCAGTGCAGACCACTCATCTCAAATGGCCCCCCGGCAGCAGCATGGCCCATGGATATCAGGATATCAACATGGCTTCAGGAGCCAGACCACGGATATCCACATGGCCTTCGGTGGTAACACAGACCACGGACAACACCACAGACTGGCTGCAGTAGGACCAAGGACCCAGACATCGCCATTGGTGGTACCAGGGCCACTGACATCAACATGGCCTTTAGGTGGCTGCACAAGCCACTCACATCAACATGATCTCTGGCAGAAGAACGGCTCTTGGACATCAGGATGGTCTCCGGTGGTGGCCCAGACCAAAGACATACTGTGTGGCCGTCATCGTTAACTTGTGCTAGAGATACCAACCATGGTGGGCTTCTTGTTGCTGCAGGATCATGGGCATGCACAGGAACCTCTGGTTTTAGCACGGCCTGGAGCAGTGGACCATGGGTACCAATGTGGCTTCCAGGGGCAGCTCGGACCACGGAAGTCTTTTGAGCAGGTCCGATCCAGAAAATAGACCATTCTTTATCCTGGATACCCTGTTACCTCCAAGAACCAGGTGACTGTGTGGCCAGGCAACTTGTTCAGGGACTGAGACAGGGTGCAAGCTGCAGGCTGCTGCATACCACCTTATCAACTCCGCTCAATAACTCTGCATCCACCTTCGCTCGTCCACCTCAGCCCTCTTTCACACCCACCTTCACTATTATCTCTTCAGTTCCGCCTCTCTTCACTGCTCACTTCCTTAATGACATCTGGTTCTGCAGCACCAGCTAACTCCAATCACTACAGCAAGTCATAGGTGGAGATGTGGTGGATTGACTCAAAGAAATGGATCTGAGCCAGGTGGCAGCTGAGCTGGTCAGCATGTGAGGGCCTGTCAGTTGTTTTCTTGTTGTTGTTGTTGTTGTTAATGTTGTATGTGTATTTGGTCCATTTCTGCAGCATTGCCCAAGTTTGACTCAAAGGACTTAATGTCCACTACAGCCAGTCTCCTTGTGGTCATCTCAAAGAACACATTGGTGTCCAAGGAATCCAAAAAGATAAAGGAAGCTAAGCACACACCTTTGTCTCTTGTGACCTGTTGCTCCTTCTTTCCTCTTGAGATTTCCTCAGGAAAATGCTTACATACACCTTGTTTTCCAAAATTGTCTTCATGTCTGCTTTACACGAATGTCAGAAGCCTTCTAGAAAAGGCTAAGGCATGAAGTTTTGTAGAGATGGCCCACCCCATTTTGCATGGCTTGCAATGGGTGAGCTCTGAGAACCAGGGCCCTGAGAGACTTCATCCCAGGATCGCTTCTCATTGCTGACATGCCTTTCCTGTCACTATTACATAACCTAGTGATTCCTGGGCATCAGCCCACTCTATTGGGCAGATTTCCTACAGATCAACATGAAGATGTACTTTCATATAGTAATGCTATGCTGATGGATTGATGATTTCATAATTCCTGGTAATGATTTTATAGAATTCCTAAGTTGATATAAGCTCCCTATAGAATAAAAGCAGCAGCTAGAGCTCTGCAAACTTTCCTGTGTCACAAGATAACTGCACTAGGAAAAGAAAGCAGGCTTGGAATACATTTATGATCAAAGAAAACATTCATTCTAGGTTAGGTGTAAGACCATTATCTGGTAACTAAAGGTCATAAACTGAGAATGGACAATTTTTTTGTGGAGCATGGGGGTCGAGACAGGGTTTCTCTGTATAGCCCTGGCTATCCTGGAACTCAATTTGTAGACCAGGCTGGCCTCAAATTCAGAAATCCACCTGCTCTGCCTCTGGGATTAAAAGCATGCACCACCACTGCCTGGAGAGAATGGAAAATTTATGTATTTATTTTTTATTAGATATTTTCTTTATTTACATTTCAAATGTTATCCCCTCTCCTAGTTTCACCTCTGAAAACCCCCTACCCCTTTCCCCCTACCCCTGCTTACCCACCTGCCCACTCCTGCTTCCTGGCCCTGGCAGTCCCCTATAATGGTACATATAACCTTCACAGGACCAAGGACCTCTCCTCCCATTGATGACTGACTAGGCCATCCTATGCTACATATGCAGCTAGAGCCATGAATCCCATCATGTGCTTTCTTTGGTTGGTGGTTTAGTCCCAGGGAGCTCTGGAGATACTGGTTAGTTTATATTGTTGTTCCTTCAGCTCCTTGGGTCCTTTCTTTAGCTCCTTCACTGGGGACCCTGGGCTCTGTCCAATGGATGGTTGTGAGCATCCACTTCTGTATTTGTGAGACACTGGCAGATCCTCTCAGGAGACAGCTTTATCAGGCTCCTGTCAGCAAGCTCTTGTTGGCATCTACAATAGTGTCTGGTTTTGGTGGTTGTCTATGGGATGGTTCACCAGGTGGGGCAGTCTCTGGGTGGTCTTTCCTCAGTCCCTGCTTCACGCTTTGTCTCTGTAACTCCTTCCATGGGTATTTTGTTCCCCTGTCTAAGAAGGATCAAAGTATCCACACTTTGGTCTTCCTTCTTCTTGAGTTTCATGTGTTTTGTGAATTGTATCTTGGCTATTGAATGGACAATTTATTGCAGGTGCAAAGACAGAAAATAAAATATTGATTTGTTTATCTACACAAAACTTCAAAACTAATAACACACAAGGCAGATGATTTGTCTCTTGACAAAACCATGCTAACTTGTGATATAAAAAACTACTGCTTTAAACTTATAATGAATGTGGGGGAGTGGGGCTAGTAACAGACAATGAATGTTTGGTCAGATATTAGTGTTAATGGAAAGACATGTAAACACTTCTGTTATAACTCCTTAAGTCTTATTGATCCATGATAGGAATTCTTGCCTTAAATTTTCTGTGAACTTATTGGAACGTAATAGCATTCAGAAAATCATATCATCAATTATCTCGCTATAACGGTTCTACCCGATAGCTGTATGAGGTCAATTTTTAGAGAAAGTATAAAATCGAGAACGGCACTATAATGAGGGTGCAGCTTTGTTCAGCTTCATCCAGAGTGTGTGTTTTCTGTGTGCATGATTTTTCTCTTCTGCTCTCTCTCTGGCTCACGACGTCATCAAAGAGCTCTGACCGGCTTCCCAGATCAGTGTAGGGCGCCATCTAAGAACAAGGAGATTGAGTAGTTAGCTTCTTTTTTAGTTCCCTGCTGCTAACACGGGGAGTTGATTGCCAGAAACCAGAGGCCTTTAGCCATAGAATAACATGAGAGAGTTAAATTTTCAGGGGCCATTAGCTTCTGGCCCACAAAATAGTAGGAGAGAGTAATAAGGCCAGAAACCATTAGCCTTTGGCCTTCCTTGGATGCTGTGTCCCACCTCAGCAGTACCTGTGAAATCTGGGGCTGGTCTCTGGAACACTTGGCTTTTAGAAAATGATTCCATGCGTGAACCATTTATAAGAACTGTGTGCATGTATTGGAGTCATTAGAACATGAAATACAACATCAGGAAATGGAGTCATTAGCTGACAAGTCTTTAACCCTGAGAGTGCTTTTGTAACTTATAAATAAAACAGCCCTTCCTTCTTATGAGTCTCCTTAACTTAAATATTTGAATGGACTCTGAAGTTATCTTATTCCTATCACCTGTCATTAGGTGCTGAACTCAAACACTGCCTATTTTAAGCTCTAAGTACTTTAATTTAAATTTTCAAGTAATTATTACCCCTTGAATTTGAAATTCATATCCCTTCATGTGCAAAAATCACACTCAAGTGACTAAGCTTATGCATAAAATATAAGCAACCTTAGAGTAAAGAAAATCTAAATTAACCAGCCTTGTACTAGCTATCATCTGAACAAATCACATATGTTTCAGGTTGTAACATTTCTACTATGACCTAACATCTAAAAATACTACCTGTGTGCTTGAGGGTAAGTTATAACTGTCGTGGGGATCATAATTTTGATTTTGAACTTAATATTTGTAGGTATAAATCTTCACTCTGTTTCTGCCTTAGTCACACACACACACACACACACACACACACACACACACACACACAATGTTTTAGAAGTTTCTTTGCTTTCCCGTGAGGACAGCATTTTCCCTGGCTGTGCTATTAAGGTTATTATCTAAGGTTGTTCAGCTACAGTCATGTTTGAATATGGATCCTCATGCAAGCCCTATATGGCGAACATCATATGCATAGCAGTACCAATATACAGCAACACACTGAATGCTATATAGTGCATTAGAGCATTCTAGTAAAAGAGCCAAGGAAACTGAAAGAAGTGGTGGCACCCACTTACAGTTCCAAGGCTTAGAAGATTGCTTCAGGGCAGTCTTGCTTGGGCCACATGTGTGAAGAAAGAGAAACAGAGAGAGAGAGAGAGGGAGAGAGAGAGAGGAACAGAGAAGCAGAGGAAGGAAAGGAGAGAAGGCCAACAACAAAGGAGACATAGATCAAGTTAGAGTTATGGTGGACAATGTGACATGACATGACATCCCATGCATGTGTTAGGTTAGGAAAAAACGGTGCTACGAAGAATTGTCTGTATAGACAAAATTGCATCAAAACTATTGAGCATCAAGATAACATTAGCGTGTATTTGAATAATCATGTTAACTATTTAATTACACTACACATCTCCTCTAAAACAGCACAAAATTCACCATCTTAAGACAACAGACATGTAGGATGTTTCTATTTCTAACTGGGGATCTGAACATGGCTTAGTCTCTCTCTCTCTCTCCTGGCTTCAATTAAAAACATGATTCAGGATTCAGGATGGAAGTCTAATGCAGAGCCTTGGCTAGGGAAGTATTCATGTCCCAATTCATTCAAGACTCGGATTCTTCCAAGGTTGCTGACCAGGACCTCAGGCGCGGGTGGTTGGCTGGAATTCTAAGGACAGTTCAAGATGCACAGTAGCGCAGTATGTATTGGAGTGCTTGCTTTGTGTTAAGCATTATCTAGGTTGGAACTGGCTCTGTTGGAAAGGCTTCTATTCTTGTCCAGGGTGTAATCTTGCTACATGAGAGCACATAGGCAGAGATGCAATGGGTTTGAGACAAAGCTCTCTGTTTAATTCAACCTAACCAGGCCTGTAACTTCAGTCACGTTTGTTATGTGGTACTGGTTATTAAGCAATTCACAAGAGGAAGAGTCCACACAAAAGTAACAAAAACTAAGGGAGACCATGAGGCTCTGATGGAGTGCTTGCAAGACTTGGGTTGGCTCTCCAGCACTGCACAACCAAGGGATGAACGTGGTAAATAAAGCAAAATGTCATAGAGCACCTGCTACTTGTCAGACATTTTTTTTTAAAAAAGCATTTACAGTGCAAATCCACGCAAGACTTCTAACAAACTTATAAAGCAGGCACTATTATTATTTCCAGTTTGATATAAGGAAATTAAGCACAGAGAGCCTTAGGTCACTGTCGCATAATGCAGGAGCTCAGGAGACCCCATCCCTTCCCTTAAAGATGTGCAGGCACTTGAGTAGGTGCGTTGCTTTCTTCAGTGGAGCAGCTGCCCATCAGTTGTCCATGCTTCTGGAAGCCACCCGTCACTCATGCTTCCGTAAGTAACCACAATGAAACTCATTGGTTCCGCAAGCAGCGCTAGGGTGGAGTTACTTCTGGGTTTCTGCCATGGGATCCTCGATTGGGGTGAATAGATGCTTGTTCATGTTTCCTCAGAAAAAGAATCACACAACTGATAAGTGGTATAGCTTCAATTTGAGCATTCTAATCACTGAATTCTTACCCCTAACCCGTTTCCCATCATATATACTAAAGAGCTGTAAAACCATCAAACTACAATTTATTGTCAAATATGGCCAATTTTGGACTATTACTTATTTTGTATAGTAAAGATGTCTCTCTTGTTGGCAATAAAAATATCCTGGATAGGCTTTTTATTGAGTTTTTAAAGGGTATTTTTATTGGATGCTGAGTTTGTGTTACCTTTCCCCCTCACTGGCAGCTACAGGGCACAGCAGACTGAGAAGAACCCCATGTGTCAGTCTTTGAATAAACCAAGGTTTGACAATTATTTTTATCTCATTAACTATTAGAGGACCAAAAGTGCTTGATGGTGACAAAATAATAGAATTAATTTCTTGAGATAATAACATTTCTGCTTTCAGTGTGGAACGAAAACTGTATTGAACAGCCATCAACTTTGGATCACAGACCTCTTGTGAAAGAGTTGAGCAGCATTTGTTTGAAGGGGAGTTTGTTGGGTCTACTTTCAATTCAGGTATCATCCTTTGAGGAGTATGAGAAGTATGATGTCTTTAATTTGCTTCCTACACACCATTAGAAAAGTTCCCTTAGCCTTTCTCTACATCTTTTCACTTTTGTTGTTTTGAGGCCTAGTTTCATGCTTTAGCCTTCTGCCTCACTGAGAAAAACAGGATGGAGATAGCTGTGAGCCCAGATCAAGATCTCTGTCTACTCAATTTGACATGCGCATTTCCCTCTGGGAAGGTACAGTTCCCTGGGCCATCTGAATTGGATTGCTTCTTTCTGCAGACATTTGGTTATTAGCAGACTGAATGAAAACGAGGACACGACCTCTCTTAGATATGGTTGAGGAGGTTTTTTATTGTAGATATGAGGAAGAGAACAGCTAGAAGCATACATGACAGTCCGGTCTGAGCTGGCTCATGAGAAGGGAGTGGGGAGAGCAAGAGAGGAAGAGAAGAGGGAGGATGCAAGTAGAGCACATGGGGACCAATGGAACCGAGAGAATGTTTTGTCCACATGACCTGGTTATATAGGAGAGTCAATCTGAACATACTCTTGAGTTTCTTTCTTGGTATTCTGCCACAGTGCTGATAAGTCTGTTCATCATAGATATTGGCCATTTGTAAGTTTAAAACATATTCTGTGTAAAATATCCCTCATAGGCTGACGTATTTGCAGGTTTGTCCCCTTGGTGGTGCTGTTTCATAAAGTTGTGGAATGAAATGGGATGTCGATGGAGAAAGAAGTTTACTGAGGAGCAAACCAGCGCCTTTTCTGGCCACTCAGTTCCCCTCCCCGATGTCTATCCTCCCACCCCCATATCTGCCTCCTTCCTCTCTGCTACCTGGTCCATCAGAGTCAGAGTCCAAACTACACACTGCTGCCACCATGAACTTTACTATGCTCTCCAAACCACGCGCCACAACAAAGCCTTCCTCTTTGAAGTCTTCCATCAAGTAGTTTGTCACAGCAATGAGGAAGGTAAACAATGCAAAAAAAATTGCAGAAATGAAAACAAGGTGTCTTTTTATATGGTATAGTGAACACTTTGAGGTGCTGGTTTTTTCTTTTTTTTTTCTTTTCTTTTTTCTTTTTTTTTTTTCTTTTTTTTTTTTTTTTTTTTTTTTTCTTTTTTTGGTTTTTCGAGACAGGGTTACAAAAAGCCACCTAAGGGAGAAAGCATTTATTT
>NC_034608.1:73122861-73146285 GCF_900095145.1 Mus pahari
GCAAAAAAAATTGCAGAAATGAAAACAAGGTGTCTTTTTATATGGTATAGTGAACACTTTGAGGTGCTGGTTTTTTCTTTTTTTTTTTTTTTTTTTTTTTTTTTTTTTTTTTTTTTTTTTTTTTTTTTTTTTTTTTTTTTTTTTTTGCTGTTATGAAATACCCCAACAAAAAGCCACCTAAGGGAGAAAGCATTTATTTTAGTGAACAATTCCAGGTTCAGGTTCAGGTCTATCATATGGGGAATCCATGGCAACAGGAACTTAAAATGCCTAGTCTTATCACATCATAGGCCAAACCCAGAAGAAAATGCATGCATGCCTAGTGCTCAGCCCGTGTGCTTCATTCTTACATAGTTCAGAGCCACCTGACTAGGGGAATGATGCTGCCCATGATAGGATGAGTCTTCCACACCAATTAGCTTAATTAAGACAACCCTTCCTGCCACAAACACACAGACATGCCCACAGGCCAACTGAATGTTGACTGTTCTTCCTGGAGACCCTCATCTTAGGTGATTGATTCTAGGATGTATCAAATTGATATTTCAAGCTAATTATCAGACTATTTTAAAGGTACTTATGTCTTTCCCTCCTCTTCAAATGTATATGTTGACATCATGATCATTAAAGTGACTGTATTTGAAGACAAATTATTGGAAGCAATAATTA
Source organism: Mus pahari (assembly GCF_900095145.1). NCBI lineage: Eukaryota > Metazoa > Chordata > Mammalia > Rodentia > Muridae > Mus > Mus pahari. The sequence goes on from NC_034608.1 coordinate 73,123,531, forward strand.
AGGAAGCAGAGATGTGGTTCATTGGTAGCATATCAGCTTTGCCAGTACTGAAGACCTGATTTGACCCTTAGCATCATCACTACCACCACCTCAAACAATAACACAGAGGTAAGTAAAGTTAAAAGGGGTGAGAATGGTAGGTCCTCATCTATCCATTGAGATGACTGGTGTACTTATATGAGGAAGACAAATGAGGAATCTGTCTCTCTCAGTGTGTACACAGGAGAGGTCTATGAGCACACAAGGCAGACTTCTGAAAACCAGTAAAGATATTCTCACCAATAACCAACACATGGTATACACATGGTTTTGGATTTTTAATACCTATAATAAGAAAATAAATTTCTATTATATATATATATATGCATATACATACATACACATATACCTATATATATAAATATATGTGTATACATATATGTATATGTGATGTATGCATATAATATATATTATCATTCATATATGTATATATATATATAAATTTGTTTTATATACATATATATGTGTGTGTGTGAGTAAAATATATAATAAACAACAATTTGTAAAACCCCGTTATATCAACCCAAGGAGACTAAAATAGTTTGGGTAAATGCCCCATCACCGCCTAGTGTGGCTACAGAGGGAGTGCCATTGATCTGGCTAACTGGGAACAAGCAACTGCTGAGCACAGCCTTCCCTGCTGCTCTCCTCAGTTAAGTTGGCTCAACAGATCCCCTCTCAGGGGACTCAAAAGGAAGACCCAGAACTTTAACTTAACTAGGGTCAGAGACTAACCAAAACACTGTTTGAAACCTGAGCTGTTGTGTCCTTGTGCCTGCTGACTTAGGGAAAGCAGGTCTTTTTAGAGAAGGGAGAGAATAAAGGAAATGATCCGAAGTGCAGAAGGGAGAGATAAAGGCCCAAGATAGAGGTCTAAGGATGTTTTGGCTGGGCATTTTCTTGTTCTGACTTTGGGTCTCTTGAGAAGCCCTGGTCACGTTGTGTGCTTGATTTCCGCAAAACACCCTTGATTATTCACAAAAGTTTCTCTTTATTTTAGCTGTCTCTAGGCAGGTTCTATTCCCTGCAGCCTAAGGATTCCTTAATAACATATATGGAAATATGTATAATCAAGGCCTAAAGCTTGAATTAAGTTGAAATCCAGTAATAAGCAAAAGATTAATTCATGAATTTGCTAATTGTTCTCCGTTGCCGTGGAAATGATGAGAATTTGACTTGTAATCCCTAGAACTTGTATGTCTCTATTTAGCTCAGTTATTTTCATTTCTTCTTCAGACTCTGTACTATGTATTATCTTTTTTCTTCGGGGACCCCTACTGTTGGTCTATTGCACATGATGATAGGGAGAACATATTCTATTCATTAATTTTAAACATGTTTATATATTTTTAATTTTGTGTATGTGTTGGGGCCTGAGTTTAGGCATGCCCAAATGAATACAGATGCCCACAGAGGCCAGAGGCCTTAGATACCATAAAGATGGAATTGGAAGCAGTTAGAGATGCCAGATGTGGGTGCTGCCAATCAAACTTGGGTTTTTTTGCAAGTACAGTGCTAGGTCGTAACTGCTGAGCCATCTCTCCAGCTCCTATTCATCATTCTTTTAAAATAACTGTGCATATATTTTGGAGTGGAAATATAAATAAGGTGCTGAGATATTCCATTAAATTCCAGAGGTCACAATGTCTCCTGGAGTATGCATTCGTAACCAGGGTGACTCCCTCAAACTGCTGGGCATAAAACCTTCGTGTTTCATGCTATAAGACGTATGAACAGAGCTGCCTAGGGCATGATTGACTCTATCCACCAGAGCAAGAACAAATGGAGTCCAGTGAAGAGACTACAGGGCACATGAGACATTTGCTGTATAAAGATGGAGATTTCTCACCCAAGATAGACAAAGGTCGTAGACGTTCCAAGCATGGAGAATGGAATTATCCTGCCCCACAAACGTAAAATGGCACAAACCATAAAGTGCTTCAAAACAATGACTGGAGAGAACAGTTAAGTAAGGAATTCCAAAAGGCTAGCCATCGACAAGAGCCCCAGAGAACACTGTGCAATTAATTGGCTTCCTCACAACTGCAGCCATCAGCCAACAGCTTCCGGTGACTTAAGGAGCATGCTTGAAAAAAAAAAAACATAGCAAAGTCCCACAACATTACGTGTTGTGCCATTTTTGACGTGACCTGGTTCTCCTATCCTCGATCATGAGCCCCCACGTAGGCTTGAAAAGTGAACAGCTTCATGACCATGGTCAAGAGTCATTAGGCACACAAACAGCCTAGCCCCCACTAGGGTAGAACAATTTTGAACGAGTTCCATCCTCAGAGAGTTGACAGCATTTGACCTGACCGACAGCTTGCTGAGGAGCTCTCGAGTCAGGATTTATCTTTATTTGACTTGACTCAAAGCTTTCTGTGTGGAAGGGTCATACTTGTGAGGTGATACAACTCATAAAACAGGATAAAAAGTAGCTCATAGAAACCGTCTCTTGTAGAAGCGCAGACATTGGACTTACAGGACTTTAAACTTCCCATTATAAATATTTTCAAAGACTACTTTGGGGGTGCTGGGGACATATCTCTGTCATTAAAGTACTTGACTCAGATGAATGAATATCTGAGTTTGATCCCCTATAGCCATGTAAAATACATCCCAGCACTGGGGAGGCAGACACAGAAGGACCTCTGGCATTTGCTTGCTAGCCAGCCTGGCCTAGTTGGCAAGCCACACCCTGCCTCCACCCTCGTCTCAATGAGAGACCCTGTCTTAAAAAGCAAGGTGGACAGTTCCTGAGGAACATCACCCAAGGATAGTCTCTCCTTCACACTCTCCAACAGGAGCACCCATGCAGACGTGTTTCCCCTTCCCTAACAGTTTTCATTTGGGCTGTTGTGAATTGTTATGAGGAGAACATAGAGTTCTATGAGCAAATCAAGTGAAGCAATAATGAGTTCAACAACTCTTGCATTTCAGGACATAAGAGTGCTGGATGATACAGTTTCCTAAACCTTTGACTGTAGAAGTAAGATGTCAGGTAACATTTTACAGCTCACAGTTGTAAAAAGCAGCAACGATTCTTTAAAAATAGCTTAGGAAATATCAGCCTAGACTATAATCTCCTAAAACAGGATAATTATTAAGACAGGTTAGGACAGGGACACTGTCTTATGTAATTTTCCTGTCACCAGGTACAGTGTTCTGCACAGTCCACATGTTCTGCATGTGTTTCCTGAGAGAACACATGTAAGTGGACACACTAGAAGGAAAAAAAAAACACCTCAGAAAAGTTGTATAGCAACAAAAGAAAACAAATGTCTCCTCATGCCCCACACTTCTTTACAATGTCCATGCTACATGTCCCCAGCTGCATGTGAACACAACATGCTTCCCCCTATAAGATCCAAACAGACCTCATCTCAACCCAGGCTTCACAGAACCCCTTTGAATTCCATCTTATCCTCCATTCTTACCCAAGAAAAATTTCAAGACTAATCCTTAAATACCAACCCATCCCTTTAAAGTTTCCATTTGTCATAGCTAGGATCCAATTGATTGTCACCCTAACTTTTCTGGTGTTTTCCTCACCTCAACCTTGGAATGCTCCCCTGCCTCTTCTGTGCAGTGCATTGCGATTGGCCCACTGGGCAAGATGCAGACAGGCTTGTGGAGTAAGATGCTCCTAATTAGCCTGATCTACCAACTCCTGCAAACACCTGGCATTTTCAACTTAGTGACTCGTTGCTATTCTCTGCTTCTTTCCTCCTTCACCACCCCCAAACCCCCATTGTGGAGGACAGACTCCAGCTAAATGGCAAAACAGGGAAGGGACACTATTTTAGAAGGTTTGGTGTGGGTAGATTTAGAATCAGTAATTGTCTTAGTCAGGGTTTCTATTGCTGGATAAAACATCATGGCCAAGAAGCAAGTTGGGGAGGAAAGGGTTTATTCAGCTTACACTTCTGCACTGCTGTTCATCACCAAAGGAAGTCAGGACTGGAATTCAAGCAGGCAAGGAAACTGGAGCTGATGCAGAGGCCATGGAGGATTGCTTACTGGCTTGCTTCCCCTGGCTTGCTCAGCCTGCTCTCTTATAGAACCTGAGACTACCAGCCCAGAGATGGTTCCACCCACAAGGGGCCCTTCTGCCTTGATCACTAGTTGAGAAAATGCCCCACAGCTGGATCTCATGGAGGCATTTTCCCAACTGAAGCTCCTTTCTCTGTGATAACTCCAGCTTGTGTCAAGTTGATACACAAAACCAGCCAGTACAGTAATGAAAAAAAAAAGACCCAGGAAAACAGGAGTGCCTACCTTGGTCCTAGAAATTATGCGATGCTATCTGCTGACCACCCTAGTGTTGTGGCTGAGCCTGATGGTACTGAGGGTTAAAGAGAGGCAGCGGAGAGAAGTTAAGTTAGCCACCATTTACAAAGAAAAAAAACGTAATAAAGGTTTTGAAACTTCAAGAATCACAAAGCAAATTAATCTTATGTAAATGCAGAAGTGTACAAGTACAAGGCGTTCTTAGAGCTCTCTGGTAAGTGTGCATTTAGCAACAATAGCCAATTTTCCCTGGAACTGGCTTTATGGCATATTTTGATGTAGACCCTTTGAATAAAGCAATCAGAGCTGTTTGTTATGACAATGGACAATAAGATTGCTACTTGAAGAAAGCTAGCGATTGAGAGCAAACAGCTTGACGAAATGGGAAGAAGGTGGGGATTTTGGCTCCTTGCTTTCCTTGCCAACTATCTGAGACATTCTCAGAGCACTGTCAGGAGGACTGTTCTTGACATTTAATTCACATTCCTCACCGGTGCCCACCTCTGGATATTCTTGGGAGAAATTCGGAACAATCAGGTCATCTCTGGAGTAAGTCACTTCAGAAGATTGAAAAGGGGGTCCTTTGATGATGACAAAGGCAGTCATCATTGTTGGTGTCTGTTCCAAGCTTTCAGAGGAACAGGGCAAAACAGATAAGCTCCAGGCATTGCAAAAGTATAAATTATAGGGGAAAAAAAAAAAAAGCCACACTGAACAGCTCACTACCCTCAGCTGCAGGAAAGATGTCAACATTTGCTGACACATGACTTGCAATGCAGTGAAGAGATGGTGGTCAAGCAATTGGCAGAAAGGGAAATATGAAACTGTGGAAGACTAGAGAGAAGAAATATTATCATACACAAATAGGAGATGCACACATAGATGCCATTTAGATATTGGTGTGGATGTTGCATTAGTGATCTCTAGAGAAATAGGACTGATAATATGAATATGTGTTACCAAAGAGGATTTATTTGATTGGCGTACACGATGAGAGTTGGATAGCTCCTCACACTGTGTAGGCTGAGAACCACAACCAAGGCAACTCTCCTAAAAGAAAGCATTTAATTGGGAGTGGCTTACGGTTTCATGGGCTTAGTTCCTTGTCATCATGGCAGGGAGCATGATGACAGGCAGACATGTGCTGGAGAAGTAGCTGAGACTTCTACATCCCTGTCTTCATGCAGAAGAAAAAATAGTGGGGTGAGGGAGGCGAGAGGAGAGGAGACAAGGGGAGTGGGGGATAGAGGGAAAGAGCCTGGGTCTGCCTGGGCTTTTGAAACCTCAAAACGGCTCCCAGTGATAGCTGTTTTCCAATAAGGCTACTCCTCTTAATCTTTCTCAAATAGTGCCTCCCCCCCCCCCCCCAGTGACTAAGCACTTAGGTACATGAGCCTATTGGTGGTGGTGGGGGGAGGGCATTTTTATTCAAACCACCACAGTGACAACAATGGATCTGTTGACAGCTTTAAGAACAGGGTAGGTACACACCCCAACAGTAAGTGAAGCCAGAAAAGGAAGTAGCTCTGCTTTCTCCTCAGACCTCTTTATATCTGGGCCTCTCAGACATCCTCATACCAGGAGAAGATGTTTCTCACTCTACGAGAGAGTATCGTCCCCTCTCAGCTAATCCTTCCTGGAAGTGTCCTCCCAGATCTGTCCAGAAGTGAGACTCTTTGTTGACTCCAAATCGAATCAGGTCGGCAAAGATTAAGCATACATATGCCAACTACTGAGCAGCCGTGCGCTGATGCAGTGCTGCCCCTGAAGGATGATAACTGCCCCTGAGGTATGGGTACTATCCCTGAACTGAAGAATGGGGCACTACCATTGTAGGATGCAGTGCGCCTGCTGACCATCACTATTAATGTTTTAAGTCACGTGACTTGCGGGACCCATTTCCTTTTGTCTGCATAAGATTTAAAATGTAAGGACTTATACTCAACTGTGGCATGCTTATTAAACTGAAAATTTTAGCTCCATTCTCAACACCAAATGCAACCTACAAACTTGACGTTGTTTCTGGTAAGTTCAAAGGGGAAAGGTTCTAAGTGGTACTCTTGAAAGATCATCCCCTTACTTTGTAAACATATGACGGGTGGACATGAGACCCATGAAGAGTATCCATTATCCCTCCTAGCAGAAAGAAGAGCCAAAGCAGTACAAGGTCTCAGTTCCTACAATGTCTATGTGACAATGGGAAGGGGCCAGATGTTACCGATGCACCTCAACACTGTGTATCATAGGAAAGGGACTTCCTAATTAGTGGACCTCTCAGGCTATTGGCTTGTCTTCCGAGCTTTGGAAAGAGAGAGTTCTCACTATCCTGGAATGTAAGCAAAAGTCCTTGACAACGGGGAAAAGGTTTCACCTGCATTACTTTATCCTCAATTTGACAGAATTCAGTGGTGTCTAGAAAATGAGTAAAGGCCACTTCTGGGTGTGTCTCTGGGGTCCTTCATGGTTGATTGGCATCACCATGAAGGAATTCCGAAGTACATCTTTCCAAATGACCCTTGGAAGTTCTTTAGAGCTTGCTGCCTGACAGAGCTTTTTTTTTTTTTTTTTTTTTTTTTTCCGAGACAGGATTTCTCTGTGTAGCCTTGGCTGTCCTAGAACTCACTTTGTAGACCAGGCTGGCCTCGAACTCAGAAATCCGTCTGCCTCTGCCTCCTGAGGGCTGGGATTAAAGGCATGCGCCACCACGCCCGGCGACAGAGCTCATTTAAGCATCGGTGGTGGATTTTCCTAGAACTGGCTTTATGGCCACCATCCAATAGGCTGGGGGATCAGACAGAACAAAAAGCGAAAGGTGTGGGGAACTTGGCTTGCACCTTAAGTACAAGTTCTGTTCTTGATCAGGTGTATCTATGGCTGTCACTGCCATGGGCAGCCCACTCCCGATTCTTCAGCTTTTAGCCTCACACTCATACCAAAGCTTCACGGGAACTTACAGGCCTTCAGCCTTAGACTCAATTACATCATTACTATCTTTTGTAGTTTTTTGGACAAGGAAAATACTAGGCTGTGTGAGATCCTGTCCCAAAACAACAAGAGAAACCAAGTTTTATTATTTTTCTTTTCCTTTTATATGTTATCATTTTTAATATATTTTTTTTAACCTTTGGAGTGACTTTTTTCTTCATCTTCCTTTCTGGCTTCATTATATACTCAATATTAATGTACACATTTAATCCTAGTACTCTGGAATCAGTGGATCCTCATTAGTTTGAGATCAATCTGTTCTAGGCTGTGAGTTCCAGGGCAAGAGCTACATAGGGGTACCCTGTCTCCAAATAAAGCAAAATAAAACACACAAATGATCAAACAACAGTCTGCTGTGTTGAAATCGTTTAATTTGCCTTTGATATAGCACACCTTTTAATTCGTTTTTGTTGTTGTTGTTGTTGTTTTTACTTATTTACTTTATATCCTTCTCACTGCCCCCTCCAGGTCACCCCTCCCACAATCCTTCCCCCCCCACCATCTCCCCTCCACTTCTCCTCTAAGTGGGTGGGGGCCCTCTTGGGTGTCCTTCTACCCCAGCACATTAAGTCTCTGCGAGTCTAGATGCATCCTCTTCGACTGAGGCCAGACAAGGCACACCAGCTAGAAGAACATATCCCACGGACAGGCAACAGCTTTGGGGATAGCTCAACCACCGCCACCCCCACCTGCTCCAGTTGTTCGGGATCCACATGAAGACCAAGCTACACATCTACTACATATGAGCAGGGAGGCCCAGGCCCAGACTCTGTGTTCTTATGTTGGTAGTTCAGTCTCTGAGAGGCCCAAGCTCCATCCACTGTTTGGCTGTGAGTGTCTGCATCTGTCTTGAGTCAGCTGAAACAGCACACTTTTTAATAGCAGTAAGAACAGTTGGTCCCAAATCTGCTTCTCCTTAAGTTTCATAATTATTGGTTATTTGCATCTTCAGTCTATCTTCAAAGTGAGTTCTTCTACAAAGCCTTCCAAGACCCTACTCAAAGACCAACAGAGAAGACATACTCTTTCTTGCAGGCTTTAGAAGAAATAAAGCTAAGCGCCCCGATGTCATCAGACCATGCATGCCCTTTTGCTAACGGTGAGCCATAGTTGCCACGCTCCTGTGTTTAATAACTCCTACAATATAGGTCATATGCCTGTCTCTGAGAACAGATTTGAGAGACTGGTTTTCAGATGGCATACAATCTAAAGCCCGAACATAAGTCAGGTGTAGAATTATAATTCTTTTAAGTTAGGATAGATGGCAGTGTTCTATTTTATTGACAAAACGATGGACTGGGTGTTAGGTCTATCTTATACTTTATAAATTACAAAATGGTCATAGTTGTGCTCTATATTTGAGGGGAAAGTTTTGTTTTTATATAATAAGAACAGAAAGGGGGAAGTGCTGTGGATGGGCCTGGGGCTGTCTGTATGCTAATTCCTGAGATGGACTGCAGACAAGGAGTGAGTCACACATACTCAGGGGGACTTTTTGTGAACCAATCCCCTACTGAATAAAGGAGCCAATCACTGGGCGAGTAGAAGGGACTTTCAGTTGGACAGAAGAAGAGAGGAAGCAGGAGAGAGTTAGCCCCTTTTGGAACAGGGTGAGATGTAGCTGCTAAAGTTTCCCAGGTATCATGGCAGAGCCGCAAGGATTCACCACCAGAGGAATGAGATTTTAATAAGGCTTACAAGATGAGGTTTTAGTTGTTGTGCCCAGAGATTGAGTTACCATTGTTTCTGGGAAAAAAAAAAAAAGTCATATACCTGTCCCTGCCTTGTTGAGTTGTAAATCAAGAGACAGTTAAACTTCCTCTGCTCATGGGCCAGCATTATGTGTTCACTACCATCTTTTTTTCTTCCTTTATTTGCAGTGCCAAGGGTGAAACTCAGGGCCTTGTGCATTCCAGACTGCTTCTCTACCGCTGTGGCAAGTCTAGAGTCCTGTACAGCATCTGTCCTTCTACGAAACCCACCTCAGTCTTTATGAGACAAGCAATTTGTCAGTAGTGTCAGGAGCCTTGGGTATTAATTGCCTTTTCTGTCTCTCTTTAACACACATGATTGGCAATGTACTTATTACTTTACATTATTAATATTAGCTTTTTACACATATGACATGAAACCAAAGTCGTTTCAAATAATCCTGCGGTCTCAAAAATAACAAAGTAGCCAGGTTATATACACAAGAATTCTCCCTTTGTTTTATATCCACCCTGTCCTCATTTTTCTCATTGGAGTCCATTCTTTGTATTTGGTGCTATTATGTAAGGTTTTAATATATGTGTATTGTTCACTGAGCATACTCCCTTCTCATACGCCCTTATCTTAGGCTTCTTCCTCCTTCCACTAATCCTTTATGCTCCTCATTCTATTTTCTATTTTCATATATATGCATATGTATGTATGTTTATGTATACGATTACATATAATTTTATGCATCTATTTAATATTTAGGAACCTTAAATAAGAGAAGCCATGCGATATTTCTGTTTCCAAGGCAGACATGATTTACTTATTGTGACCATCTCCGTTCTCTGCCTCTTCCAATTCACTTGTTTGTAAGGTCTTCCGTAAACTCATCTGTTGCTTCATTGTCCTTCGTAAGGCAGGCATGCAGGAAGGCTCACTTTGAGCTGGGGTTTAGTGGTCAAGATGTTATTATGGGATGTCCTGGGTATCAGTGTATATGAAAAGGGAAGGGGAGCAGAGCCATGTGGATGAGAAAGGCCAGCTGGGATGCAGTCCAAAGGTCAGCTCCAGCCACCCTCGGAGTTTTTGAGTCTTCTAGACAGAGACCGGTGCTTTAGAGTTGCACTGAGCCGAGTCAAAGTCAGAAGACCTTAATGTTGCCAAGGGACAGTTGCTGGCTGTGGGCTTCTCTGGGAAGGAGCTGAACCTCGGGCAAAACTCTACCCCACTGACGTAGTTCCCAAAGGAGCTGCCATCGGTGAGTTGGTAATGCTTCCAGCAACTGATGGTTCCGGCACCATGGTTCCTCATGATGCCCACCACGCCTCCCTTGGAATTGACCCTTCTACACTTTGTTCTGAAAACAATTGCATGCAATGCTTCTTTCTTAAAAATATTTCATACAACATAAAAAAAAAACCAGAATATGAACTTGGAACTGAGACAGATATACTTGAACTTAAATCTCCAATTTCTATCATACCATAAGACGTGCCACATATAGTAATTCATGAGGTTGAAGCTACTGCCACTATATTACTCACTGGCAATCTTGCTTGGATTCAAGAATTTTGTTGTTGTTGTTTTCTGATATTTAAGGTAAGGGATTTGCTGCTGCAATTGTAGTTATCAATAAAGTCTCATCTATATTCAAAAAAATATTTCATACTTATTCTTTGACAATATAAGGTGATCACATCTAAACCAAATCCTTTCTTCCACTCCTTTTGGTTTTTCACAATATTCTCCCCTTCCCCATTTTCTCCTCCTCTACCTTTTAAAATGCTCCATGAGTCTAGTAAGTTCTGTCTGTATACACAAGGTGTGGGCTATCCATTGGAGAACCTGCTGGCAGCTACACTCTGAAAGAAAAATGATCTCTCCTTTCCCTCAGCTGGAGTGGAGCCTCATCAGACCTTCCCCACCCATACTGGAATGTTGAGGGCTGAATGTTGTGTAGCTTCTGTGTAAGTGATCACAAGTGCAATAAATGCATTAATGCTAACACTATGCCATGCCCAGAAAACAGCACTCTACTGCACTTCTGTTATTCCTCCAGCCCTTCTATTTTTTGAAAGCAGCTATGTTAACGTCCATGTATATAACATACACATGCATGGTCTGTCATACCTACATTACATAGTAGGTTACATAAGCTAGGTACCACCAAATTCTCATCATGGCTGTTACATTTTGTCTGCCCCTTTTCTATGATATTTCCTGAGCTTTGAGGGTACCATTTGGAGCTGAAAGTTCAACGATCCCTTCTTTGTCCCGGGTAGGTCTTGTGCACTGTGAATTCCAATGCTGGTTTCTATGCCCAGACATGTGCCTACAGTCCAGACCATGGCATGGCCAAGCATCTCAGATCTCAATGTTACATCACTTTCTATCACCTCTGATTGGTCAATAAAGAGCTGACTCAGTCTATGACTGGGCAGAGGAGACAGGAAAGTTGAACTTCTGATCCCAGCCAGGAGTCACAGGCAGAAAAAAGTAAGTAAGAAAAGGACCACGAGGAGAGAGAGGAGGTGGCCATGAGGCTGAAGGTCCAGGAGAAGTCATGATGAGCAGGTCACTGAGGGATTTGTCATGCGGACACATATGGAGTAGAGCAAACTAGGGTGAGACTCAAACTTCAAGTGTCACAAGGTCTACGATTAGGTAAATAGCTTACGGGAACAGAATAGATGAATAGCTGGCCAGCCACAGTGGTTAAGGCTTGCTAATAAACTTAATAGGCCTTTGGATCAATAATTTGAGAGCTGGAACAGGAACAGATAAGGTTATCATCCTTAAATTACAGCCCATACTTCTTCCCAGTTCTTAGACCGGTTTATGAATCTTTGCACTGATTGCTGCCCACTGCAAAAAAAAAAAAAAAAAAAGAAGCGTCTCTCACTAAGACAGGGCAGTGCTCCCCGACTGACACGCACACAAATACTTAGAAGGCATTGACAATATGTCTGCTTAACGAGACAAGGGTAGTACTTTCTCCCCTATCTCTTACGATCTCTCCAACCATAGGTTTTGACCAGGTTCACGGTATTAGGGACGAATTTTTTTCACATGGAGCAGACCTCAGATCTAGTCAGAAGGTGGTTAAGTGACCTTGTAACAGTGGCTCCATTATTGTACCAGTGGGCATGACTTGCCTGGCAGGTCAGCGGTGTAGCATGCAGGGCCCTTTGCTATAGTAGTAAGTCCACTGATTTGTCTCCCCAGTACCTGCACAGTACCAACCGGCATTATGAAAATTAGTCACCAGGGAGGTGTTATCCAGGTAACTTCTAATTTGATTTTGGTAGGTCCTGCAATGGAAGTGTATTATGCCTTCAGCAGTAGGGCCTCACCATCTAGCCATGGTGAGGAATGATAATAGCCTGTGTTGTTTTGGAGGCATCTGGGGCCTATCTGACCAATACTTTGTAGAGAAGTACCTCACATATGGCACTGAGATTGTCACTTAATAGTCCATGTCCTCATCTGGGGAAAGCATTGTCCATGCATGCAGGGTGTTTTCATTCAAACTCTTTTAAAAAAAAAAAAAAACGGTATAATTAACTTACAAAGCAGTTGATGCCTGTAAAGCTTTTATTAATTTGGGTTTAACCCATCCTTCACTCCCCTCTTCTCCATCCCCAACTTCCCACCAGTCTCCTTACTCACCCAAACCTGTTTAAACCTTTGATCCTGTGCCACTTTCTTATCTGACTGTCTCCACCTGTAAGGAAGGCCCTGTCCCCTCCCCTCTCTCATGTGTACTTTCTGTCTTCCTGATTTCGAACAGACACTCCAAATTAAACATACCAATCTAAGATTAGAAGCTAGGATCCACACGTGCCTGTGTCGCATTAGTCTTTCTGGGCCTGGCTGGCCACAGCAATGCTCCTTTCGTGGCGCTTTTTCTTGTCTTCTGGCTAAACTTTAATCTATTTTTAGTCCCCAAGCCTGCTTTCATCTTTATGCTTTTCTTGCATGCTTAAAATGACAATGGGAAATGTCTTGAATCTTGCTTGGCTTCTTTTCATCCTTATTGCTCTGGACTCTGTTGACAGAATTGTCTACAGTCCATTGTCTGGATATTTTACTCCAGTATTTTAACTTTACCTTTTTGAACATGTACGTGATACAATACTAGAAACTGGGAATATTTGTCTTGTTCTCTAAAATTGCTGGCATATGCTTTCTGATTAGCTTTCCCTGTGTTACATTTTAATAGGTGGTCCGTTCCCTGGTACATAGTAAAGACATGTCATCACACACTTAGACTTCCAATTTCAGTTCTGATATGAATTGTCCTGTTTATCATGGCTGAAATGTGCATTTCAGGAAGTTGACTAATCAAATAAAATACAGATCTCTCCTTGAGTAAGTCTGGGGACTTAGGAAAGTCTGTATTCTAGGTAGATTTTTTTTGAGATGTTTATTTGCACAAATAGATTGCTATTTACAAAATAATCTGAAGAAAGGGAGTGGAATGGTTTCAGCTTGTGAGAAAGGATTCCATTCCTGAGTGACTCATGTCAGGTGTGTGTGTGTGTGTGTGTGTGTGTGTGTGTGTGTGTGTATGTGTGTGTGTGTGTGTGCGCACATGCGCGCGTGCACGCATGCGCACGTTTGCGTATTTATGCTATATGTAAGCATGCATGTTTGCTTGTCTGAGTGCTTATGTGCCATGGGGTGCACGCGGATGCCAGAGCACAGCCTCAGGTGTCAGTCTCCTCCCTCCATCTTGTTCAAGACTGGTCTTTTGTTGCTCACAAATGGGAATGGCAGCTTCCAGGGTTAAGTCTCAAACCCTGGGACAAAAGGCTGAGGTGCCTATTTAGCATATCAAAACAGACTTGACCTCCAAATTCTCCCAGCCTCCTTCAGTCCTTTCCGGTTACAAGGTATGGCTGCTGTACTCCTCTCTCTACCCCTGCCTGCCCCCCAACTCTCCAGCCCAGACGCTTGACCGCCCATCACCCAGAGAGTTTTCCCAATACACTCCAGCCGTTTTGATATTTTAAATAAGCTCTTTAGCTGTTTGTCTGAGTTTGAAACCTAACACCCAGCATTACCTGGGTTCTAGGGATCTGAACTGATGCTCCCATATTAGCATGACAAAAGTTTGATCAACTTAGCATCATCCCAGAACCCCATGAATCAGTCTTAATGGAGAGAGGGGCTCAGAAGGGATTGGTGAGAGCTGTCATAAAGCTGTCACTATAATACAGCAGCGTGATTGGCCAAGGTGGCAGATGCGATAGGAGGAGGGGTGGGAGAGTAGGGGAGTACCTCTCTTCTTCTCTTGCAGAAATTCAACTCCACCTCATGGAAGAGACTTCCGGAAACACATGATTTATATGGCAGGGAAAAATACTTGCTTGAAGATTTGGTAGACATGAGCAGGCAGCAGCTTTAGCCTGCATCTTAGTTAATTTCCACACTGCTATGACAAAACCCCCAACAAAAACAGTTTAAGAAAGGAAAGGCTTTCTTTGACTCACATCGTGGCTCTAGTCCACTATGGCAGGTTCACCATGAGCTTGGTAGCTAGGGATGGCTGGGGACATTGTATCCCCAGAGAGATAAATGTAAGGTCTTGGCTTTCTTCTCTTTATTGTCTGGAACCCCGTCAGACCACGTAATGGAGCTATCTATATTTGGGGTGGGGTGGGTTTATGCCACCTCAATTGACCTAATCTAGAAAAATCTCTCAAACACAGGCACAGGGGTTTGACTCCTAAATGAAGCTAGATTCTGTCAGTTGACAATCAGTATTGATTATTACAGCCTGGAAATCCAATGGGAAGTTGAGTGAAGAATACTTAACCACTAAAAGGACAGAGATGTTGTACATTGCACGTTATCTAGATGCCCCATCTTCTCATTTTCCCAAATGACCCTTTTGATATTTAGTGATGACCATTTTTGTTAAAAATGTCAACAAAGAGTGGGTCTCTTATTTCTTTCTTCCTAGTTTTATGGCTATTAAGGAAACCCTTTAACATGTATCTTCCTACCATTTACACACAGAAGTTCTAACCTCTGGTACTTCAGAATTTGGAAATAGCCTCTTTAGTACAAGGTCACCTTCTAAGCTAATCCAGTATTATCACTGTTAGGAAAAAAGCAACTCTGGGCACAGACACACATAGAGTGAGAACATTATGTGAATAAGCACAGGGAGAAGACATCCAACTACAATTAAGAGGGGAGGCCCTTTCCTTACAGCACCAGGAGGAATTAACCCTTTACCTTTAATCTCAGACCTGTGTGACTATCAATAGCAAAGGTTCTCTGTGTGCTATTCCATTAGAACAGCATTGGGACACTAAGATGGGTCCTTCTGTTAACCATTTCACACTCCGTCTTCTCATAGTGTACAACTCTAAAAGTTAGTTTGAAGTACATTTTGATCTTCCTACCTTTCCTGGCCAGCTTTCTGTCAACTTGACCCACTTAGATAGAATCATTTGAAAGGAGGGAACCTTCATTGAGAAAATGCTTCAAAAGATCTAGCTTTGGAAAAAACAATAGGTACTATTAATTAGTAATTGGGTTGGTGGTCTTCCATTCTCTAAGAAAGCAGGCTGAGTAAGCCATGGCTTGCAGTCTAGGTAAGCCACGTTAAACAAGCCAGTGAGCAGCACCCTCCATGGCCTCTGCATCAGCTCCTGTCTCCAGATTCCTGCCCTGTGTGAGTTCCTGTCCTGACTTCCTTCAATGACAATGATGTAGAAGCACAAGCTGAATAAACCCTTTCCTCCCTGAGTTGCTTAAGTCACGGTGTTCCATCCCAGCATGAGCAACCTTGACTAAGACCTTGCCTCTCACCTCTTACTACCTTTCTTCATGTACTTGCCTAGCACTCTAGTCTTTCCTCCTGGGACTTTGATCTCTCTGGGATTGGACTGATAGGGTTATGACTTCCAGCTCCCTACATAAATGTCACATAGGAAAAAGGAATGTCGAGTTTCTTCGGTATAGTGCAGTAATTTAATTCACTAAGTCCATCACTTTTATTAATATTTGTGTAATAACAAGTTCATTGTGCCCTTTGTCTTTTTGCATTTTCTTCTCCTCCTTCTCTTGAAGCACGTTGAAAACACAGTAGGAAGACTGGCATTAAAGGTGTTAATATTTGAGGCTACATTTTTTAATGCTCTTAAAATTTTATGAAAACCTTGCTGAAATCACAATAAAAAACCCAGAAGCCCTGAGAAGCTATTAATAATCTAGTATCTCGAGTTCACATGGGGAATGTTAATCCCACTTACCAAAGAAGGCTTCACTGTGACTCGTTATGATTGAGACCTTGTAACTTCGGAGACATGGTGGTGTGAAAATGCGCTATTATAGACATACTGAGCTGAAGATTCAAATATGTATATGTGTACAGATTATGATTACAAGCTTCTGATGAACATCTCTTAAGACCTACTTTAAAAGGCATAGTTGTACACATGTTGCAAGAGGATTACTGTAAAGAGGCCACCCTGTTCTGTATTCACAGGGTTATATAGTGAGACCTGGTTACAAACACAAAAACGGACAAAACAAATCAAACTCTAAAAGTTAAACTCATATCTAGACTTTTTAAACAAGTGAAATGTTATCCAAAAGACCTTCTAAGACTATCTTTTGGGGACATAAGAGCTACTTTAAGTATATTTTGAATTCAACCAGTTAAAACAAGAATGTGATCTTTCAAACACACATTCACGAGTTATAAGCTCTGGACTAGCTTGGCATTAGAGTACAGACTTAGCGTGAATGAGGCCCTGCATTCAATGTTTATATTTTTAAGGAAATGTTTGATCAGATTGAGGGATAATTCAGCAAAGTTTTTGCCTAACACACATAAAGCACATTAATTTCTGGTGGTAAATACACAGTCAACTCCACTTCAAATTCATAATATACACATATACATATCTATATATATATCCATATATATGTGTGTATGTATGTGTATATGTGTATATATGATTGTACTGGATAGCTTTGTGTCAACTTGACACAGCTGGAATGATCACAAAGGAGCTTCAGTTGGGGAAATGCCCCCATGAGATCCAGCTGTGGGGCATTTTCTCAATTAGTGATCAAGGGGGAGAGGCCCCTTGTGGGTGGGACCATCTCTGGGCTGGTAGTCTTGGATTCTATAAGAAAGCAGGCTGAGCAAGCCAGGGGAAGCAAGTCAGTAAAGAACATCCCTCCATGGCTTCTGCATCAGCTCCTGCTTTCTGACCTGCTTGAGTTCCTGTCCTGCATCCTTTGGTGATCAACAGCAGTATGGAAATGTAAGCCGAATAAACCCTTTCCTCCCCAACTTGCTTCTTGGTCATGATGTTTGTACAGGAATAGAAACCCTGACTAAGACAATGATTGAATATGTTTATATGCATATATAATATATTGAATATATATGTTAATAAATATATGCATATATATGATACCTATACATACTTGTATATATATATATATATATATATATATATATATATATATATATGATTGAACTTTGGTTTCACATCTTTGAGAAAGAATGTGTGCTTAATTAAGACTCTTTTAGGTGTAACACTATCTTATTATATTCAGTGCAGTTCAATGACTTCATAACAGTTGCAAGAGAAGAAATTAGAATTTCTGAGATTTATAGCTGCAGTTCTTATGGTTTTGTAACTTCTTTTCATTAAAAATAAATAACGAGGACTCGAGGTGTGTCTTGGTTAGTAGTGTGCGTGTCTAGTATGCACAAAGTAATGGGTTTGAGCCTCAGTACTATTTTAAAAAACCCAGTTGGATGGTGCACATCTGTAACTTTAGCACTTAAAAGATAGAGGCAGGAAGGTCAGAAGTTCAAGATTCATATTAATTATAGTTCAATGCATGCCCGTGACACCTCCTGGCTCCTATTTTGCAGACTCGCCCCTTCATATCACCTCAGGTACCAACTGTGTGAGTCCTGGGGCAGAAATGACTTGTAACACCTCTGTTTCTTAGTACCCAAACTTGATCACATCTCATTCTCTAATATAGCTTGTTATTTGTTTAGATTTCTTACTCAGTTCCCTGTCTTATCATCTTTCACTGAGCATTGACTATGAACATTTCTGCCTTCTCTCTCTCTTTTTTTTTAATTTTAATTTTCTTATTATATTTTTAAAGATCTATTTATTATATGTAAGTACACTGTAGCTGTCTTCAGACACTCCAGAAGAGGGCGCCAGATCTTGTTACGGATGGTTGTGAGCCACCATGTGGTTGCTGGGATTTGAACTCAGGACCTTTGGAAGAACAGTCGGGTGCTCTTACCTGCTGAGCCATCTCACCAGCCCATTTCTGCCTTCTCAATGCCCATTAGCCTGTACATGTTTGAGCATCTGCCATGACAAACCTAGATTCTGTGATCCATGATTTCAACATACCATATTTGAAGACCCCAACAGAGCTTCACACCGGGTTCTTTGGTCATTTTCATCAATGTGCGTATTAATCCTGGATGCCCACTTTCTCCATTGTTCCCAAGCTACAAGACTATGGAAAAAAGTTTGCAGCAAGAGGGATATTAGCTACCACAAATTCTTAATCAGTCACTTTGGTTCTACTTTTGACTCTTTTTGATTCTTTGGAATTTCTTGATTCTCCCTTAATTACTTGGTCTATCCATATTTTACAATAACTTTTAAAAGCCATTACCCTTCTCCAATTCCCAGTACTTATTTCTCATCACTTTGTCATGCTCATCAGTAGCTTTGCTCTTGCTTTGCACGGAAAATAAAAACCAGTGAGGGAATGGGATCAACCGTTCCTCCTCCCCTCCTCCCCTCCTCCCCTCCCCCTCCCCTCCCCCTCCTTCTCCCCCTTTCCCTCTTCCTCCTCCTCCTTCCCCTTCTCCTCCATCTCCTCCTCCTCCCTCTCCATCTCCTTCTTCAGTCCTCATGCACATCATGGGAATCACCCTCTTTGCTGCTTGCAGAAAGATGTTTTTAGTAATTTATACTTCTTGTGCCTTCAAACTTTCCATCTTTAGTGCGTGCCTCTGTGCAGCACTGGTGCATGTTTGAGTCTCATCCATTAAAGTGGTTAAAGACCCGAGCTCCATTCCACTCTTCTCTCCAGTGCTAATTCTTGCTGTCTTCTTCCTCTTCCAGTCAGCTTCTTAACAATTTGTTACCTACACTTGTAGCTTCTCCTTAATTTAATCTTCGTTAGTATAATCAAACCCAGTTTCTGTTCTTTGATATTAAAGACTCTTTTTTTTTTTAAATAGTAAGAAATAACTTTCAGGACACTAACCCAGGCAATTTAACTTCTTTATCTTATATTATTTACCTGGGGAAGAAATATTCAATGTCCCAACCAGCATGTGCACCATACAGAACTTCGAGTCTTCCACCCAAACCACCTTAACAAGGCTTTGGTAATAGGGCTTTCCCTTGCTTAGTGAATTACATTATAATCCATCTGTTTATACAAGGAAATGCAAAACTCATAACTTACCCATAGCAGTTCTATCATCATTGTTGGCTATTCTGCAATATATGAACGAGTCCTGTTAATTTCATCTCTGTTACCACTAACCTCGTCTAAGCCATGGTTGTCGCCCTCCTGAGCTGATACTGCAGCTTCCAGCCTTCTCTCTGCACCCATCTTCTCTACCCCTTCTGCAAGATGTAGAAAATATGATCTTTGAAACATACACATCTCTTGTCCCTTTAAAGCAAGCATCCTTCAATGACCACTCCCCTCTTTTTTTTGTATTTTGAGACAGTCTCATTTTGTAGACTAGGCTGGTTTGGATTGCACGGAGATCTGCCTGCCTATGCCTCCTGAGTACTGGGATTAAAGGCAAGGGCCACTAGGTCCAGCTACACGCCGTTGCTCTCTGTAACTTCTTACCACTTTCCGTCTAATGCTCTGTCCCAACTCCTCAGCTCCTGTGAACTCTGGTTCTTTCATACTCAGCTCTTGCACACATCTCCTGGTCTCTGCGTTCTTGTGAGAAATCTCCAAGAATAGGTCTTTTATCGATCAGGAGCCCTACTTAAGTAAGATCTGAGATTCACTTCCTCATAAGAGAAAATGTAATATCTCCAGAATGTCTTGCTTAAAGCCTTTTTTTTTTTTTTTCCTCAGAGATGGTACTTGTTTACCTTTTTCAGGCTCCTGAATGAGGTAGCAGGGCATTGGTATTCACCAAAGGTTGATGGTCTGGGCCCTTAGGGATGACAATGAAAACCAGAACACTGTCCCCTTGCTTGCTGTATACAACAGCTCTCCAGCAATTCAGAAGGGCCAGGGGTTTGCAGTGACATCCAGAATATTAATGATGTTGGAAGAAAATCCACTGGCAAAGAAAAAGCTAGATGCAGTGACAGAAATCTTATTTTTATTTGCTATGGTATGAAGGGAAAATAGTAATGTTTGGCTTCATTTCTCTTCTTGCCTTGATACCACATTATATGTTTTGAACACCAAAATTAGAAGGAGGAGGAAGAGGGGGAGGAGGAAGAGGAGAAGGAGGAAGAGGAGAGAAAGAAAGAAGGAGGAGGAAGAGGAGGAGGAGGGGAAGGAAGAACAGGAGGAGGAGAGGGAGGAGGAACAGGAGGAGGAAGAGGAAAAGGAGAAGAAGAAGAAGAAGAAGAAGAAGAAGAAGAAGAAGAAGAAGAAGAAGAAGAAGAAGAAGAAGAAGAAGAAGAAGAANAGAAGAAGAAGAAGAAGAAGAAGAAGAAGAAGAAGAAGAAGAAGAAGAAGAAGAAGAAGAAGAAGAAGAAGAAGAAGAAGAAGAAGAAGAAGAAGAAAGAAGGCGGCGGCAGTGGCTGATGAGATGGTTCAGTAGATAAAGGGGCTTGCAGCTAAGTCTGAAGACCCGAGTTTGATTCCAAGGTCCCACATGGTAGGAGAAGAGAAGCAATTCTTCATTCCTGAGAGTTGTCCTCCACACACAATCTACGGTGTGCATTCCTGTCAGTGGACTAGCCCAGCCCTCCACTGTGATCATAGCACTTGATAGCTTCACATCATATCCTTTTCTCATTTTTGTTTAGAAAATCACAAGCTTGTCTAATGAATTTCTAGCTTGCCTGCCAGAGTGCCAAGTTTGAGAGGGTAGGAGGCATAGCTATAAGGTCTCTCTTGTACCCCTGGAAGGCTAAGGTATTGACTCACATAGGGTACTTGGCAGGCACTGGTTGAATGAGAAGATGACCGAATGAACGAAAACAGAAAAAGTGTTTGCTCATTATCCAAGCAGTGAGTCTTAGAAACACACATCTGGAACTTCAAGGTCCTATGCTAATTCTCCAGAAACACTGAATTAGACTTAATTTTTAAAAACCAATATTTGAAGAAAGGAAAACATCTCAAACGAGAAGAGGGTGATTACTAAAATGGAGATAATTTCATTGACACTATGGCTATGAAATGTCATGACTTCAAATGTGCCTTTCGTCTTTAACTCCCTTTCTGTGTGTCAGAGGTACCTACAGCGAGAGTGTGGGACTTTATGTGGGGTTATGTGTATGCACGAGCACATGGTGTATATGCACAGAGTGGACTCCATTTTCTCATGGAGTTCTTTTCAGAAACCATTTGTCAGATGGATAGCCTGGTCTTGGCTCTGGTCGCTGTTTGCAATGCCCTTTCCAGCCTCCCCACTCCGCCCCATTTTTCTGACACTTACCCCTCCCTAACACCCCTCCTGTACTGTGACTCACTTTGCCCAGGTGCTGTTATTGCTGCACAGCAGGGCCCGCTGATTACCTCGTGGCCTGGTTTTGTGCCTTCAGTGTTCCTTCCCTGGATCTTGCTCTGTTTCTGCTCTCTGCGTGACACATGCCGACGCAGCTGGCCACCGCTGAAGAAATGGGCTGCTTTAAGCATGACAGCGGGACTCCTGAGCATGAGGTTTTTCCAGGCCGGTGCCTAAAACCTCGCCCTTCCATCTGCAGAGTGAGAATTTAAACTTGACCTTGAATTCCTAAGTGGCAATTTGGGAGTAAGCAGAATGAGTTAGTATTTTCACAGTGTATTATCTCAGGAACACCTCTCGGTGTACTCTAGTAGACAATTAATTTAATGAGTTTTCCGCATCGTCCAGTCCAGTCTCGTAACTACCTTATTTATCCTGCACCTACATTGTAGAAAACTCACCTCTGCTAGTTTGAAATTGTGCTTCAACAGCTGTTTCTGCCCATAATGCCTGGTTTTTTTCCTCAAGGGGGAGAAACACACAGACACACAGACACACACACACACACACACACACTCATACACATTTGACACATCTGTTTTTGTTATTTTGCTGTAAGAACTTAGGCTCCTAATTTGAGAGGTTCCCCACTTCTGTTACTGTTTTCACTAGTCCAAGGTCCTTATTCATTTTCTCCCTCCCCTCCCTGTCTGTTGACTGGCTTTTGGTATAACCTCTGCCCACTGCAGCTTCTACTGGGCACTACCCAGTCCCTGTAACCCAGGTGACCCAGGGAGATGCCAAGCCAAACTGGTTTTAATTTTCTTCCAAGAAGTTTCTGAAGAAGATAGAACTGCTTTGGTGGCTAACTATTTGAAATGGATAAATTTTCATGTGAATAAACTTGAGTTGTCACTGAGATGGGGAAGAATGGGAAGTCATGATTTAAGATTAATTAACTTCAATGGAGGAGCTAGAGAAAGTACCCAAGGAGCTGAAGGGGGCTGCAACCCTATAGGTGGAACAACAATATGAACTAACCAGTACCCCCTGAGCTC
>NC_034608.1:73147765-73151715 GCF_900095145.1 Mus pahari
AATAAAGCTGCTATGAACATAGTGGAGCATGTGTCCTTATTACCAGTTGGAAGATCTTCTGGGTATATGCCCAGAAGAGGTATTGTTGGGTCCTCTGGTAGTATTATGTCCAATTTTCTGACTTTCCCTTTAGAATACTGTTTGACACTCTTATCCCTAAATGACATTGCAGGGTCTACCGTCCATGACAGTCATTTTGTTTTGTACATCCAACATTGTAGATTAGAGTCTACATGTGCTAGCCACTTTTCATCACTATGACAAAGCTCCAGGGAGGCCAACCGGTGTGTGTGGGGGGGGTGGGGGCAGGATTTATTTTGGCTTACAGTTTCAGAGCTTTTGGTTAGTGGTCAGGTGGCAGAGGGACCAGGAAGGCAAAATGACAGAACGGAAGAGTCTAGGGACAAGATATGCCTTTCAAAAACGTCTTCAGTAACCTGCTACCTCCAGCTATGCACCAGTTCCTGATACTCTATCCATCAATGGGTAAACCCTCGTCCTATGCAGTTAGAGCCCTTATGAACCTGTAACCTCCCTAGAGCCATCAGCTCTCAGCCTTTAACCCATTAGCTTTTGAGAGACAATTTTTGTTGTAAAGATCAAAGCCTAAATCGCCCAAAGAAGGTCTCTTTTCCAGCCTCTCCATACTGTCATTACTCATTCAGAACCAAGCCAGATTCTGTCACATCCAGGGCTCTGCCATCTCCTTTCTTCCTGGCAAGAAGAGGAAGAATGGGTAGCATCTGGGTCTACAGGAGATTGAGAACCACAGCAGCCACCCCAGCTGTCTCTCATGCAGGGAAACACAGGTTGGGATTCCCTATCTCCGATTGCATTCTGCCTTCTCGCCATCCAAAGACAGGCACATAAATGAGGGAAGTCCCAAAGTGTGCTTACCTTTGTGCTAATGTTCTTGCTCTGGGTATAATCTGTCACTCTCTACTCTCGTTCTGATTAGTGTGTTGGGACGGGAAGGTTCCCTTCCTGAGCTTACCACTCAGTTACTTTGCAGATGTGAGGCAAGGTCTTCCTAGTATCCCTCACTCACCTGAAACTCACTATATAGGTCAGGCTGACTTTGAACTCGTGGAGGACTGCTTGCCTGGGCCTCCTGAGTGCTGGAATTAGAGCCATCAGGGTGGGCTTCCTACTTGCAGTTTACACATCTGTTCCAGCATCATGAGGCTGTCGCAGAGCTGAGCTTCTTGGACACCTTCTAGTAGCAAGGGCAAAACATGATCGATTAGCAGTCACTTTACTGCTTTGTGATATGTGAAATATGATATGTGGTATCATCTTGGCTATATGGGTATCAACCTTGTCTTGCTCAACAGCTTAGCCAACATACTGGCTTTATGAATTGTTTGTTTAGGTGGGGATGAGTATGTAATTATTTTTTAGAGTGGAAATTTTAATTCCTCATCTGAAATTAATTAAGTACCCATTAAAATACCTACCATATAGTTTTTTAATAGAAATTTTACTGTGAACTATCACTTAGAGAGGCTTACAGTCTCACCAAATTATAGGCTATTTTTAGTCTCATCTCCTTTCAATTCAGGGACAGGTCAGTTTTCAAACCAGGATGGTATCTCTTCAGTTGTCCCTGGTCCTGTACATACAGTTAACACTCAACTCTAACCTTCAAATATCTTTTAGGTGTTTCGCCATAGGTGCTCGAGGGGCATTTCACTTGATTTTAATGAGGTTAGAGTTATAGAAAAGCTATAAAGTCTTTACTCATTAATCAATTCAGAAGCTGACTATTTTTTCTTCTCTCTGGAGAATTAATTAACTATTCAGTTATTTTTAAAATGTTGAAGGGCAAATTGTGATCGAGAAATGCTTTTGCTACAGAAGACAGTCTAAGCCTTTGGTCTAGAATACAGCATGTAGGAGGGGTGTAACAAACAGTCTCTCACCTTCGGGTTTCTGAGTTTCTCCAGCTGTCTCCTGTGCCCATTTCTTTGCCTTGTGATTATATCAGTGTCTGGAAAAAGATGATCTGGCAGAGAAAATCTAGAACTGTAGGCAGCCTGAGGACATGGTCATGGTGTGGAGCCATCACTGATGAAACTTGACCATGGCTCTTTTCTGGGACCCCTGTTTATGGCTTCCTTCCCCAGTGTCATTGAACTGTATGTTCAGGCTAAAGATTTGTGGGAAGAAACAAAGTTCTATGTGTGTTCTATGCAGAAACTCTTTGCGAATGGATGCTTAGAACTGGGTATCAGCAAGGTGGAACATAACTCTGCAACACTGTTGCTCCCATAAACATTGATGTAAACAACTGTCCACCAATGGAAGTACTTTGTAATGAACAACTTCCATCAGGTTTGTGATCAAAAGTATGTGAGGGTAGAAAAACAAAACAAAACAAACAAACAACAACAAAAACAAAAGATAAAACAAACAACCAAAAAGGCACATTGAAGATGGTAAAAAGTGAAGCTTTATGAATCAGGGTGGCCTAAACCCAGGCATCAGTGCATGGATTAAGATGCTCTGGTATGGCAATACCTATCCTGGGCATATACCCAGATGATGTTCCAACTTGTAATAAGGGCACATGCTCCACTATGTTCACAGCAGCCTTATTTATAATAGCCAGAAGCTGGTATGAACCCAGATGTCCCTCAACAGAGAAATGGATACAGAATATGTGGTACATTTACACAATGGAGTACTACTCAGCTATTGAAAACAAAATACATTTATGAAGTTCTTAGGCAAATGGATGCATCTGGAGGATATCATCCTGAGTGAGGTAACCCAATCACAAAAGAACACACATGATATCCATTCACTGATAAGTGGATATTAGCCCACAAAACTTAGAATACCCAAGATTTTCAAAACACATGAAACTCAAGAGGAAAGAAGACCAAAGTGTGGATACTGCGCTCCTCCTTAGAATGGGGAACAAAATACCCATGGAGGGAGTTACAGAGACAAAGTTTGTAGCTGAGACAGAAGGATGGACCATCCAGAGATTGCCCCACCCAGGGATCCATCCCATAAACAGCCACAAAACCCAGATACTATTGCATATGCTAGCAAGATTTTGCTGAAAGGACTCTGATATAGCTATCTCTTGTGAAGCTATGCCGTGCATGGCAAATACAGAAGTGGATGCTCACAGTCAGCTATTGGATGGAACACAGGGCCCCCAGTAGAGGAGATAGAGAAAGTACCCAAGGAGCTGAAGGGGGCTGCAACCCTATAGGAGGAACAACATTATGAACTCACCAGTACCCCCCAGAGCTTGTGTCTCTAGTTGCATATTTAGCAGAAGATGGCCTACTTGGCCATCATGGAGAGGAGAGGCCCTTGGTCTTGCAAAGATTATATGCCCCAGTACAGAGGAATGCCAGGGCCAGAAAGCAGGAATAGGTGGGTTGGAGAGCGGGGGGGGGGGTATAGGGGGCTTTCTGGATAGCATTAGAAATGTAAATGAAGAAAATATCTAATTTAAAAAAAGATAAAATAAAAGATGCTCTGGGGTGTGTGTGTGTGTGTGTGTGTGTGTGTGTGTGTGTGTGTATACACTGGAGTATTGCTGACTCCAATACTTGACCTGCCCCAATAAAACCCAGCCCTGGATGGTGGGGAGATAGTTCATTGGATAGCGTACTTGCCATACAACACGAGGAACTGAGTTCAGATCGCCAGAGCATGAGAAAGGCTGGTTGTTCCTGCCTATAATTCTAGTGCTCCCAAGACAAGATGGGAGACTGAGATAGGAGAACTTGCAGAGGCTCACGGGCCAGCTAGCCTGATATACCCAGTGGCAACAACGAAGAACCCCTGTCTCAAACTAGATAGAAAATGAGAGTGAAAAGTAAGAAATGGTTCTCTGACTTCTACTTGCAAGCCATACTATGTGTGTGACTGTGGGGAAGAGAGAGAGAGAGGAGAGGAGAGGAGAGGAGAGGAGAGGAGAGGAGAGG
>NC_034608.1:73152028-73163688 GCF_900095145.1 Mus pahari
AGGGGAGGGGAGGGGAGAGGAGGGGAGGGGAGAGGAGAGGAGAAGACAAAGAGAAAGGGAAGAGGAGAGAGAAGTGTGAGAGAGGACAAAGGAGTGAAAGTAAGAGAATAAGAGTAAGAGAAGAATAAGAGTAAGAGAGCGTGGTGGGGCTGAACACCCCTTTTTATGGTCTTCACTGTTGCTAGGTAACTGGGAAGGAGTTTAGCCTGGAGGTCAGAAGCTTGGGCCATTGCTTACATGACCATTGACCATGCTTCTCTTGTGGGGGCTGTGGGAGGTGGTACTTTAGGCAGGAGCCGGAGTTCCAGGAGTCTGAGGGAATGCCTACTGTGTCATGAATTATGACCATCGGGGTTCAGACCTCAGCTCCACTGGAGACCAGCCTGCAATTCCCCACATGTGACCGTACCTACGTATGAATGCATGCATACATATACCATATATACACACAAATAAATATATATAAAATAAAAAAAAATATATCCTGCATTGGGAAGACCTCTTTAGTCCCAGATACTAGGGTAGTACCCATGGCTGAACCTGCAAGTCACAGTCCCGGGGTTCCAGTCCACCTGTTGGACTCAGTCACTAGATCTATGGCAGCGATAGAACACTCAGAGCAGGCCTATGTTTTGGATCGTCACAGTAGCAGCTCAGTCCGTAGGGACTCAATATCCGGTCAGCTTTCTCCTCTACGTGGGCTTGGATGCTTCCAGGTACCAGGGTCATCTCCGTACAGTCCCTATAATCCTAGGCTTCATGTAGGACTCATAGACCCAGTCTCTAGGCTACCTTCTGTGGACACAGGCTCCAGGCCTTTCAAGTGCCAGGACAACTCCTATACCCCAGGCTCTAAGCCCATCCTGCGTTCCAGACGATCTCAGAGTCAGGGAGATTAACAAATCCTAGGTTTCAAGCTTACTTGAGTACCTGGTCAGTACCTTGAACTTCAAAATCTAGGCCTTCTCTGAGCTAGACCCATCTCTGTGGCTTCACCACCCAGGCCAGCACTGGCAGCCCCTGTGTTTTAGAAGACTAAGGTCATGCGGATCCCAGTAGATTTTAGTGTTGGTATGGTCTTTTCAGACCCAAATCTCAAGACAATTCTTAAACTCAGGTTTTAGGACAGCCCTCATTGACGAAACTTCCTTGTCAACATCTGTGTACTCAAACCTCAAGACGGTTTTCATGGACCCAGGATCCAAGTTTGCCTCACAGCACCAAGGCAGTTTTAGGTTCCAATGTGGTTCTGATGGCTTCAGTGATCCTGGAATTTAAGCATGGTCTTATAGACCTAGGGTCATGATTGATCCTGGTAGATCCCAGTGCCAGACTTGAACCTGTGAACTAAGGCCCTAAGCCAGTCCTGAGAATTCTAGACGAATCCCTGGACCCCAGCATCAGGCCTCTTTCAGAACCAGGACACCCTCTGGGCTCAGACCTCAGGCTGTGCGGCATCTTCAGGTATAGTCTTTAGACTCAAGGGGTCCAAGTGCAACTTTGTGGATGCAATGCAAGTCTGTCATCTGCTGACCCTGATAAGCGAAGCCACCTGAAGACAGTAGCACAAAGCTGTTCTACCAGGCAGCATGCCCTGGATCTCTGGATGGGTCGACAGGTAGATTTTTTTTTCCTTGATAAAGCCAGTGTACAGTTCCTGCAAGGAAGGGACAAGATCCCACTTCTCTACATAAGCAGGTGTATAGCAACAGGATCTGGGACAATCAGGGAAATGATAAACCATTAAAAGAAAAAACATCACACTTAATAAATATCACAAAAAGTGGAAACATTTGATTTACCTGATAAAGAATTAAAAGATTACTGTCTTAAGGAAGATCAGCAAATCTATCTTTTTTTTTTTTTTTTTTAAAAAATAGAGAACCAATTCAGCAAAACCAAAAACAGATGACCAGACTGAGAAATTTAAAATATTTATTTTGCATATAAAATATTAATATACTTATAGGAATTCTGGATCTGGGAAATACAATCGATGAAATGGAAGATAAAATAAGGAGCATAAACAGAATTAATCAAGTGGAAGGAAGAGTTTTTTAACTCCAAAACCAATTATTTGAAAGTAACAGAGGGGGAAAAGGATGAAGGAGGAAGCTTGTGTGATTTGTGGGATGGCAATAAAAGAGCAAGTGTTGGAGTTTTAGGAGGAGAAGAATAAACATGGCACACACAATAAAGAGGCAGTAAAACTACGAGATTGAAGATAAAATCTTGGGCCGGTGAGATGTGCTTGTCACATAAAGCTTGGCATTCTGAGTTTGAGCTCCAGAACTCTCAGCAGAAGAGGACTGACTGCCAAAATTGTCCTCTGACTTTCACATGCATAGCTTGGCTCATGTGTGCCTGCATTCACACACATATAACACACACACATACACATGCGTAACAAAATGAAAATTTCTATCTATCTATCTATCTATCTATCTATCTATCTATCTATCTATCTATCTATCTATCTATCTATCTATCTGGGCTGATGGTGAATATGCAAGTGGAGTAGAAGTGTGGCTTCTCTGTGATTAACTTTAAGTTATGTGAGACATAATGGTGCGCCTTAAGTCCAATGCTCTGGATGAAAAGGCAAGAGAACTGGGCATGGAGGTCAGTGACACATGGAGTCAAAGCAAACCAAACCAAACAAATTATTATCCGATCAAATTGTCCCGGTATGCCTATAAAACTGTGTTATGTAAGTATTATGGTAACCAAAGCTGCTTAGCAACTTTCATTTGATTTGACATCACAGACCTATGGTATTTTCCCTCTGGTCATGCATTGAAAAATGTGTATGTACATGTTCATAAATTAGGTTCAAATTTTGTAAATTCAACAGTAACAGGGTAAATATATTTCCACTGATGTATCAACTGTATGTTCTTCATTTCTATGCCAGAGAACTCTATTTGATTGCCCTTCCTTACCTGAACACCTTGACTCTTATCTAAAAATATGCTTTGTTACCAATAATGGCCTGCACTGACATTTTTATTTTATGTCAGACTCAGGCTTATGTGTTTCCCTCAGTTCTTTATTCCCTTTGACCCTCGCTGCTTGCCTGTACAGCTGGCTTTTGGTTTTTTTCTTTCCTTTTTTTTGAAACAGGGTCCCATATATCAGAAGTTTGCTTCAAACTCTCTGTGTAGCCAAAGCTGGCCTTGAACTTCGGATCTTCCATTCTGAGCGTGAACTGCCAGATCCTGTTGCTTAGGACTTTGTAAATCCCATTTACAACCAAAAACCATGGGAAAACTCTAGGAGCAATCTAATGAGGGGGTAAATGGTGGGAGCCTGACTTGGTACTCTGAACCTTGTGTGAGCCAGAAGTTGAGTGCAGTAAGCTTACATCCCCAATCAACTTGGACTGGTTTGAGAGACGAGGAGTTCTGTAGGGGAAACACTGGGAAACAGCTATTGCAGTCTCAGAAGTTTGGGGGAGTGGCCTGAACTAGGGATCGTCATTGATGGCTGCTTCCCTGATGTCAAGATTGCCAGGAATCATAGGTTTACTGGCGACCATATACACAAACTCGACACAACATTCCATCTGACCAGCGACTCCTTTATAATAAACTAAGAAAGGCAATGTGCTCATTCTCAGGTGCTTTGTTATCTTCATGTGATCCCTTCATACAGAATCAGCTAGCTTTATTGACATAAATGTTGGAGATTTACTGTGTCAGTCAGACACAATGTAACGTCTAGCAAGGTTGCTATCTATAGGTTGATATTAGCTCTATATTCTTACACTGGTTTTGGACTTTTTGGAATCAAAGAATAGAACCAATTATCCCTAAAGACCAATTAAAATGTTTTGGTTCTATTCTTATCCTGGTTGCTATTGGTGAGGACCCTAAGCACTCAAGAGATGGATACATCTGTGCAAAGAAAAAGAAAAACAAGGAATTGGAAAATGAGGCTATCATCTGTCCACTTGACTCTCTTCATGTTGTTGTAATAGAAGATGTTGATGTTTACTATGAAATTAATCGTGAGTATAAATGTGACAATGGGATGTTGGGATTCTGCTCAAAGGTAGAGTGGTTGCCCAATGTTCATGATGAGATCCTGGCTTTAATTGCTAAAATTGAACAAAACAAACTGCTATAATGACATCGTGGAATGGTCTGGGGGTACCTTCTCCTTCTATTGTACCAGGAGAGGATACTGAATACAACATGCTATGTTGGAATGTAAAAATGTCCCCTGGTTTCATGTGCTTGAATAACTGGTTCTCAGCTCATGGCACTGGAAGGTTTACGAAACCTTTACGAAGCCTTGCTAGTGGGAGAAAGTCAATAGGGTCAGGCCATAGGGTTTGATTCCCTGCCCCTGGATCCTGTTTCTCTCTGCTCCCTGACAGTAGATACAAGGTGGCCTGCTGCCCCACACTCATGCTGCCATGGGTCCCCCAGCATGATGGAATAGATACTTCTTAAACTGTAAGCCCAAACAAAGCTTTTCTCTCTTAAGTCGTCTCTTGTCAGTTATTCATTCATAGCAACAAGGAAAATCTGTAAGTAAGGCTACTGTAATTCCACATAGATAGGGTTCCCAAGGATTCAGATCTATCATGGTAGAGGTGACATCACTAAAAATAAAGTCTATTGGAAGAAAGAAAGAAAATTTTAGCTATGGTCTAGTGATCAAATGCAGACACAATGACCAAGAATTTTCCTTCCTACTTGTTTCCTTCTTTGCCATGATATTTGTACACAACGGCTCCCTGACATCTTACTGACCCAGCTTAGAATTTAATGGTTTCGGTTAGAAAGGTATGTGAATGTTTGCTAATAACCTTTTTCATCCTTCTATCTTTTCAGTGCTGTAGATGCCAAGTTGATCACATTGCAATTTTGTCCATTGTTTGCTGAGTATTTAGATGTCTGAAAGCCATGCTTCTTAGAAGAGTCACCATCATTCAGAGAGTCTGGAATAGAACTGCTTCTTGGGAAAAAAATTAGAACTGAATTTTGGGAAAGAATTCACATGCAACTTGACTGTGTGAAATATGTGCTTTTTGTTAGGAAAGAGTTGTTTCAGCAAGAAGTAGCCAGTTCTTAACCTGGAGGAACTCACCTATGCCATGAACCTGCCTCCTGTTAAAGAAGATGAACATGGTGGTGGTTTGAATGAAAATGGCCCCATAGTCTAATAGGGACTGTCATTGTTGGGAAATGGCCTTGTTGGAGTTTCTGTGGTTTGGTTGGAGAAAGTGTGTCACTGAGGGATGGGCTTTGAGGTCTCAACTGCTCAAGCCAGGCTAGTGACTCACAGTCTCTTCTCTCTGCCTGCTGATCCTGATGTAGCACTCTCAGCTGCCTCTCCAGCACCATGCCTGCCTACACACAACCATGCTTCCTCCCGTGATGATAATGGACTAACCCTCTGAACTGTAAGCCATCCTCAATTAAGTGTTTTCATTTAAAAGAAAGTGGTGTCTCTTCACAGCCAAAGAAACCTTAAGTAAGACAAAGATCAAATGCACCCTCACTCTCCACCATAAGAACTACTGCACGTATATGGAACCAAGGCTTGGCCCAGCAGGTACTCCCAGTGGTACCCAGGATTTTATGTGAGAAAAAAAGATGCAAAGATCCTTTAGAGATGTGCAGCGTCCACTGTACTGTAGCAGATGGGTCTAGTTTATGGCCCAGTGACAGTGATGGTAGCCATTCATGTAGGTATCATCATGTCCAAGGCTTGGTGTGAGTCACCTTCTTTAACACCCACACACCTCCTCACTTGATTCCAGTGCTATTCCTCTGGGTTTCATAACAGCTTTCCGAGACACAGTGATCTTTTGTGTTTACACTTGCCGTTGCGCTGATTTTCAACCTAGAGCATGGAGAGCTGATTGTTCATATTATCACCTAGCTTTCAGCTGAAAACTTGGATCACGGAATGAAATGTTAATGGGCTGATAGTCATATGTGATCTCTGAGCTTCTAGTACTCTAAGTAGTCAGTCATAGAGAATATCGAAACAGATTTCTAGAGAATTACGTAATCGCTTAAAGACATGAAGAACACACATGTCACCAACTGTGAGGCTGCTGCTTAGGTAACCCTCGTTGGGCTGATGGGTTAGGCAGATATCTATGCCATTAGTCTCAACACAGAGCTACTGTCATGGCTGGTGGGGGGCCTGTGGTTCTTTCTCTCAAGAATATAGACAGCATGTGTTTCCTATTAATTCTCTGCTTGCCAATGACCTATCTCTTTCTTGTGGTTCCTACTTAATTATTTATTTTCTTTCACAAGAACTTCCCACCTAGATTCATCATTCTCAGAGAGGACTCTTGGAACACACAAACACACACACACACACACACACACACACACACACACACACACAGAGAAGAATATATATATGCGTATATGTATATATGCATATACACACATATACCATACATGTGTATACACACATGTATATCTGTGTGTATATGTATGCATATATACTCACATATCACATATGTGTGTACATACAGGCACATGCACACATATGTGTGTGTATATATTTACACATATATACATGCATATATATATACATACACACATATGTATATGCATATACACATATACCACACATGTGTATATACATACACACTTGTTCCTGTTCTTTGAAAAAAGGCATTTCTAATTCACCGGATGGAAAAATGCTTATTGAGGACTTGGTGAAATGCGACCTTTCAAAGCTCCTGAGATGATGTCTCGTAATTACCCTGGGGAGATGTCTCACTGTCTGGCTGCTCTTCTCATCACACATATTTAGTTCACATTTCTCTGTCCTTAATTTCACCCCAATTTATTTCTTCTATTCAGTTCAGTAATGACTCTGACTGCTGTTTACTCTGTGGACATTTCCCAATGACAAGCACATCTCTCTCGGCTGTTATTCAGCAGAGCTGGCCGGTTTAGATTCTTTTCATCATTTCTATTTGGTGTCAGCCCCCTGGCCCCCCCGAGTCAGATTTGTGCTGCCATCACAGCTCCCTTCGGCTGTGGCCCAAATGGAAATATAATTAGCATATAGATTTTTCCTGTTTCTGACAAGGAGTTTTACATTTTTTTTTTTAAATAAAGGATCAGATCTTTTTTTGAAAGAGCTGAGATAGAATCTAACGAACTTCATCATTCCCTGGACC
Organism: Mus pahari; assembly: GCF_900095145.1. Lineage (NCBI taxonomy): Eukaryota > Metazoa > Chordata > Mammalia > Rodentia > Muridae > Mus > Mus pahari. Next base: position 73,159,194 of record NC_034608.1, read on the forward strand.
ATTAATCCTTTTTTAAAGTCCTCTTTACACTAGTTTCGCTTCTCACAATGGGAAGTTAATTGCCAGGCTTTGATCAGATGGTCGGGCGGAGTTTGTGTTTTATGTAGTCCCTTTCCCCAGGCTGTTCGTGTCTCGTGATAAAGTAGAACCCTAATTTTCAGTTATCTTGTTGTACTTAACTTCAGGCAGTGTTACTCATCTTGAAATTGACTGTGGGATGCTTTTAATGTATCTTCCGTGGGTTACTGTTATTTTAATAACCACCCCTCTTCTGAAGCAGGTATCACTTGTGTCAGATGGTTTCTGTGACCCTGAAAGTTCTCTCTTCTGTAGGATCTAAAGTTAACTTTTGCAGCTGTCTTGCTGGCCGGCAGAGCCCTTTACTTTAACACAGCCACATACGGGTGTTTATCAAGCGCCGCACCATTTACATGCCTATAAATATTAGCTCAGTCTATTTATTTGTTGGATTGTTCAGAATTGGCACTTGGAATAACAGTCTTCTCTTTCCAGTGACTGGTACGAGTGGTAGGTCTCTTGCCAGGTTGAAAAATATATCTGTGAGCTGTTAAAACATGTTTCTTTTCACCCCCCCACTAATTCATTTATTTATTGACTTCACACCCCAATTGCAGCTTCCCACCTGTGCCTCTCCTTCCTACCCCCACCTCACACAGCCCTATTCTCCCCATGCCCCTCCCCTTTTTTCTTCGGAGGAGGTGGGAGGCCTCCCTGGGTATCGATCCACCATGACACATCAAGTCACTATAGAACTAGGCACATCCTCTCCCACTGAGACCAGACAAGGCAGCCCAGTTTGAGGAACAGAATCCATAGGCAGCCAACAGATTCAGGGACAGCCTCCACTCCAATTGTTGGGGGACTGGCATGAAGACCAAGCTGCACATCTACTATATATGTGCAGGGGTGAGTGGGGTTGTGGGAGGCAGCTAGGTCCAGCCCATGTTTGCTCTTTGGTTGGTGGTTTTGTCTCTGGGAGCTCCTAAGGGTCCAGGTTAGTTGATTTGTTGGTCTTCTTATGGAATAGCTTTTCCCTTTGGGTCCCCCAATCCTTTACCACCTCTGCCACAGGACTCTCCAAGCTCTGTCTAATGTTTGGTTGTGGGTCTCTGCATCTGTTTCCACAGGCTGATGGGTGGAGCTTCTCAGGGGATGGTTATGCTAGCATTACAGAGTATCATTAATAGTGTCAGGGACTGGTTCTTGCCCATGGGATAGGTCTCAATTTGGGCCAGTAATTTGTTGGCCATTCCCTCTGTCTCTGGTCCATATTTGTCCCTGAACATCTTGTAGGCAGGGCACATTTTGAGTTGAAGGTTTTATGAATGGTTTGCTTTCCTTACCCCTCCACCGAGAGTCCTCCCTGGCTACAAGAGGTGGCCACTTGAGGTTCCATATCCCCCACTACTAGAAGTCTCAGCTAGAGTCCTCCCCACAGACTTGCTGCCTCCCCGTCCAGGTCTCTGGCATATCCCAGAGATGCCTCCCCCTCCCACTGGCAATTTCCTTTCTCTCTCCCTGCTCTCCTTACACCTGACATCTCCACTCCTTTCCCTCCCTATCCCCTCTCCCACCCAATTCCCTTCCTCCATTCACTTCCGATGTCTATTTTATTTCCTCTTCTGAGTAAGATTTAAGCATCATCCCAGTTGTCCTCCTTGGTTTTTGGCTTCTTTAGGCCTCCTGTGAATTGTAGTGTGATAATCGTGTACTTTATGGCTAATATCCACTTATGAATACATATCATGCATGTCCTTTTGGGTCTGGGTTACCTCACTCAGGATGATATTTTTGAGTTCCATCTATTTGCCTGCAAATTTCATGATGTCCTGAGTATTATTCCATTGTGTAAATGAACCGTATTTTCTTTATCCATTCTTTAGCTGAGGGATATCTAGGCTGATTTCAGACTCTGGCTATTACAAATAAAGCTGCTATGAACATAGTAGAGCAAGAGTCCTTGTGGGATGGTGGAGCATCTTTTGAGTCAGGAGTCAGGAGTGATATAGCTGGGTCTTGAGGTAGAACTATTCCCAGTTTTCTTAGAAACTACCAAATTGATTTCTAGAGTGGTTGTGTCACCACCTTTGACTTCAAGCTGTACTATTCAAGCAGTGGTAAGAAAAAAATGTCATGGCATCAGTACAGAAACAGATAAGCTGATCAATAGAATAGAATTGAAGACCCAGAAATGAATCCACATATCTACAGACACTTGATTTTTGATAAAGAAGCCAAAATAATAAAATGGAAAACAGAAAGCATCTTCAACAAAGGATGATGGTCTAACTGGATGTCAGCATATAGAAGAATGTAAGTAGACCCATATTTATCACCCTGCACAAAAACTCAAGACCAAGTGGAACAAAGACCTCAACATAAAATCAGATAAGCTAAGTCTAATAAAGGAGAAAGTGAGGGGTTATCTTGAATCCACTGGTGCAGGAGTCGAATTCCTGAATAGAACACTCATAGCTCAGGCACTAAGATCAAAAACTAATAAATAGGACATCATGAAACTGAAAAACTTATGTAAGGCAAAGGTCACTGTCAATGGGACAAAATGGCAGCCTATTGAATGGGAAAAGATCTGCACCAATCCTGCATCCAACAGAGGGCTAATACCCAAAATATATAAAGAACTCAAGGGGTTATACACCAACAACTCAAATAACCCAATTAAAAAAAATGGTACAGAGCTAAATAGAAAATATTCAACAGAACAATCTCTAATGGCTAAGAAGAAATGTTAAATTAAAGAAATGTTCATTATCCTTAGTCATCAGAGAAATGCAAAACGAAACAACCCTGAGATTCCACCTTGCACCCATCAAAATGGGCAAAATCAAAAACTCAAGTACATGTTGGTGAGGGCATGGAGCAAGGGGAACAGTCCTTGCTGGTGGGACTGAAAACTTGTAAATATGTCTTTTTTTTCAGAGAAATTTGAAGCCAGTGGGTGAGAAAAATAGAAGCTTTTTGAGTGTTGCTAGAGAAATTGCCTCAAGTTAGTTAACTGGTTGTTAGTGGCCTGGGAGCTGCAAGACTGAAGGGGTCCTGCAGAGAAACTGAAGTATGACACCAAGTGGCTGGGTCAGAGCCCCTAAAGAGATGCCAGAAAGCCACGATGAAGGCTCAGTCTCAGTTTCAGTGAAAACTCCAGACCTGAAGGGGTCATGGTGAGAATTTAAGGGTTTGTAACTTCTTAGAGGGTCAGAGCCCCAAAGGAGAGGTCAGGGGGGCCATCAGAAGCTTCAGCTGCAGCAGAGACCCCAATATATTAGAGGAAGGACCATCAGATGACCACTAAGGAGAGCAGTAGGTGTGGAGTGGATCAGTCTGCCTAGAAGACAACTCGCGTGTGTGCTGTGACATTGGTCACCTAGCGGGTTGGGGCTTCCCATTCTCTCTGGAGCACCGAAGATCATAAATACATTCCAGAAACCAGAATGTGACCTATTCACGTTATTAGATTTAAAATTTGTTTTTAACTGATTGTAATGGCACTCTGGTTCTTCCCTTTTAAAAACAAGAAAATATGAAATTGATTTTGGGTTTTATAGCAGCCCACACTTGAGAGGCTTTGGACATTTTAAAGAGACACTAAACTATTAAAGTGTTGACTCTTTTTTTTTTTTTAAAGACTGTGGGACTTTTAAAAGTATGCTGTGCTTTACCTTATGTTACGATAGTAACATGATGTCTTGGAGATAACCGAGTTATTCAGTAGTGATCACAAGCGGTCAGTTGCGCTGGTTAGTTTTTGTCAGTTTGACACAAACGGAAGCTAACTGGGTCCATCAGACTTATCTGTGGGGCATTTTTCTTGGTTGCTGGCTGATTTAGGAGGACCTAGTCTACTGTAGGCAACACCTCATTCCTGGGTGGGTGGGCCTGGGCTTTAAAAGCAGGAAAGCTGAGCAAGCCAAGGTAAGCAAGCCATAAACAATGTTCTTGAGCTACCCTTCTGTCTGCTGCTTCCTGCCTTGAATTCCTCCCCTGACTTCCCTTGATAATGGACTAAGAGCTACAAGATGAAATAACCCTTTCCTACCAAACTTGATTTTCTTAAGTGTTTTATCACAGTGACAGAGAACAAACTATGGCCAAAACCAACTGCTCTGATGAAGAGATTCTTGCTGGGTCCATGGGGTAGGTTAACAGGAGTGGATAGGCTCCCATGAGAACAGGTTTATATTAAAGAATTAGTAGTGTAATTTCTCTCATTTCCTCTTACCTCATGTAGCCTTTCTGTCTAGCATGTTGTGACAAAGTAAAAGGACCTTACCAGAGACTAAGTTTTATGTAACCATTTCTTCTTCTGAGATTGAAACCTCCCATCTTTAAACTCTTTAAACGCAGGAAGTAAACAACTCAACTCTTTCTCTCTCTCTCTTTCTCTTTCTCTCTCTCTCTCTCTCTCTCTCTCTCTCTCTCTCTCTTTATGCTTATCATCACTTACACTCATTTTTAG
>NC_034608.1:73163740-73167671 GCF_900095145.1 Mus pahari
TCTCTCTCTCTCTCTCTCTCTCTCTCTCTCTCTCTCTCTCTCTCTCTCTCTCAGCATATATAAGCTATAATGTCTGCTGATAGATATTTAGAAAAAGGCTGAACTATCTGGAAGAAGGAGAGAACATCCAAAACACTAGGAAGACGCTCAGATCAATTGACTTACCTGGAAAGAGCTCCCTCCAACCTTCCGATCGACTTACAGCTGCGCAATGCACACTAGGTTTCCAGCTTTGGTGAGCTGTCACCCATGCTGGGACAGGCTTGGGAGCTACAGATGTCATTTTTACTCCTATAGTAGCCCCTTACCTGTAAGTAACCCTCCCCAAAACTTATTGGTTCACAAATGTGAAATACCAATGTGTAATTGGTTGTCTATCTGGGCTGAATAAATACTTGCCAATTTCTCTACAGGAATAGTATCACATAACAGCACTTGGCTTGGAACTTTAGCCCCTAAAAGTATGAACTAGCGAAACTTCTGTTTATAAATCACACAGCCTCAAAGATCTTCCCATACCAAACACGAGATAGATGGTTTTCACATGGCTAATGCCCTGCAGTCACTATGAAGTTTATCTCCAATTCTCAGGAATAAATTGTTCATCTTCTCATGCTAGATCAGAGTACCACTGAAGACATTATTTTAGGAGAAGTTTCGGGTTCTTTTAACTCAATACAAGGGCAGAAAATTTGTATTTTACTTGTTATCAATAAATTAGCTGTGAAACATCTAGTTACAGATCAAGAGAATGTGGGCAGTACCAACAAAAAAATCCAGAACTGCTCCCTTGTGAACCATTGCATGGTCTTTGCTAGCTGGCCCAGGAGGGAGAATTTAGGATAAGGAAGACAGCATCTTGAACTCCCAAGGGTATTTATTCCTAGTATTCTTCCTGTAGTGAAGATTAATACACATTTTTATTCTGTAAAGGCTGCAGACTTTGAGAATACACAGTATTTTCTTATTTTCTGAATCATCTTCAGTTGCTTTAAAAGTTTTTTAGTTGTTTTTTTATAAATAATAGTAGCAGAGTACAATATTACTATAAAGAATAACTTTCCTCTAAATGTTACATCTGGCTGTGTTTTTCTAATCCATTAAGAGGATTTTCAGTCCCTGGCAAGGTTTATAGAGTATTTGACTGGTTCTGCTATAAATTTGATTATGTGACCAGCTTCACAGGGGAAAGCTTTGCCAGGAAGCAGTATTATGAACTGTGGTAAATGCATGTGAACTAGTATTTCCCAGCTCCTGGGTAAATGCTTGACTTATGCTTAACGAATCAATCAATAACTCACAGAATAAGGAGATGGCAAGCTATCTCACATTTTTAAATAATAGGCCACAGTGTTACTTTGTTCTGTCTGATACTACTACTAAATATTCCTCCTCTACCCCTGCAAAGGAGATAAAACATGTTCTCTATCTTTCAGATTCACTCTTAACATTTATATATATATATATACTCTATTTGAATTTATTACTATTTTAAAGTTACATATTATTTTAATTTGTACAGGATATTAGGGCACTGTATAATTTAAGAGTGACAATCCTAAGTTAAAGTCATTGGAGCTGGGAGCTAGCTTAGTGAGTAAACTTGATATAGGTACATTGTTTAAAAAAGATTTATTTATTTGTTTATTCATATGAGTACAGTGCGCCTTTTTTCAGACACACCCTAGAAGAGGGCAACGGATCCCATGACAGATGGTTATGAGCCACCCTGTGGTTTCTGGGTATTGAACTCGGGATCTCTGGAAGAGCAGTCAGTGGTCCTAACTGCTGAGCCATCTCTCCAGCCTGATGCATGCGCCATTGATTCCCCCACAACACTCCTAAAAATGTCACTGTGGCCATTTGCATCTGTAGACCTAGTACTTCTGTGGCAAGAAGGGGGAGACCAAAGAATTCCCTGGAAACCGCTGTCATGATTTGAATGAGAGTGCTTGCCTCACCAGGGAGTGGCGCTCTTAGGTGTGGCCTTGGTGGAAGAAATCTGTCACTGGGGTTTTGGAGTTTCAGATGCTCAAGTCGTGTCCACTGTCTTTCTCCTCTTTCTGCTGCCTGACAATCTGGATGTAGAACTCCCCAGGTCTATCTGCCCAGTGCCATACTTTCTGCCACGATGGTAATGGACTAAACTTCTGACACATTAAGCCAGCCCCAGTTCAGTGTTTTCCTTCATAAGAGTTGCCACACTCATGGTGTCTCATCACAGCGACTGAAACCCTAACTAAGGCAGGCACACAGTATAGGAGAAGAAACAAGAGTACCCCTGATTCAATAAGGTTGAAGGAAAAGTGTGAATTCTAATGGCTCTCCTCTGACCTCCAAAGACATAAATTAATTAAAATAAAATCATTAAGTCATTTGCCTTTGGCAAGATAGCTAATTAGAAGCAAAGCCAAACTTCTACAAAATTAGAGTTGGTGACATTGAAATTGGAAACACAGACAGAACCCGGCTTTCCTACAGGTATAGCTGAGGACCTTCCTCTTGCAGTGATTCAGAATAAGCAGTGCTGGTCAAAAGCATTGTGCCTTACTTCCACGGGGTCAAAACAGTCACCATGAGGAGAACAATGACAGCCGTGGCTTTGAGTTATTTTCCATTTGTGTGGTTCGGCAGCATGAGCAAGATGAGAGAAAGCTTATAGGTTAGTCAGTAACTTCTTAAGTTTCTTCTGGAGAATTTTTTTGTGGCTGCAAGAGCCCAGTGTCTGCCTTTGACATGTCTCGTTTCTCAGTTTCATGCATTTCTTGTTGCTTAATTAGTTTTGGAAATCAATATCAATGACTTGCAAGACTCTCAAATCCCAGGCTCCTGCTTACAAATGGATAATATGAAAACAGTGGATAAGCGCATTTATTCAGCTTTCACCAGCTCTTCGTCTCCCCAACTTCTGGTACCCTAGGGCTCTCTTAGAAGGATTAAGGCTCATTCTATTAGCACTGAAGAGTCCTAAAACTACCGTACAATGGGTCCCTCCTGCCCTGCTTTACTGAAGTCTAAGCCATTAGGATGTGTATCTCCCCCCAGTGACTCAATATAACAAGCCTATACTTGCCATTTTCATTAGTTAAATGGGACCCCCCATATTTGTCTTCTTTCTGCTTACCTTGAATGCCCGCTCCCTTTCTTAGATTCCTTTATGTATTGATACTCTCCAGTGACTATTGTTGCTGTATGCCTTTAGAATAGGGTAAAATGCTAGTCTGAATGGGAAATGAATGGGAAAGGATAGCCCGTGACGAACACTGCTTCTTCCAAATGGGGAGAGAGCCAAGGTTATGTGAGAACAGGATCTCAAAATTGTCCAAGTTTCAAAGTAGACATGGATTTGAGCTCTTTTATGGAGACTTTTATTTTTGTTCACTTGCTAATGGCTACTGTCTTAGTTAAGGTTTTACTGTTGTGAACAGACACCATGACCAAGGCAAATCTTATAAAAACAACATTTAATTGGGGCCGGTTTACCGGTTCAGAGGTTCAGTCTGTTATCATCAAGGTGGGAACATGGCAGCATCCAGGCAGGCATGCATGGTGCAGGAGGAGCTGAGAGTTCTATATCTTCATCCGAAAGCTGCTAGGGGAATACAGGCTTCCAGGCAGCTAGGATGAAGCCATGCCTATAGTGACACAGCTACTCCAACAGGGCCATGCCCTCTAATAGTGCCACTCCTTGGGCTGAGCACCGCAGCTACATATTTCACATATTCTCTGTTTTCATTTTTTTCTCTCGAATCAACAAGGGTAAGGAGATAAGACCTCAGAAGTAAAATCTGGTTAAGGTGTGTTTCCTTGTGCCTGAGAGTGTGGGTTACCTTCACATGAGCACGTTTCTTTCTTTTTTTTTTTCTTTCTTTTTTTGGTGTTTTTCGAGACAGGGTTTCTCTGTATAGCCCTGGTTGTCCTGGAGCTCACT
>NC_034608.1:73167751-73169238 GCF_900095145.1 Mus pahari
TGTAGACCAGGCTGGCCTCGAACTCAGAAATCCGCCTGCCTCTGCCTCCCAAGTGCTGGGATTAAAGGCGTGCACCACCACGCCCGGCAACATGAGCACGTTTCTTTTGTTCTTCTCTCATGCTTTCTTATGCTCCCTTCCCTCTATGTCTTCGTTTCTGCTTTCCATTGACAAGGGGAAGTCATGGGAAACGTGAGAGCAGTACTGGAGAGTAGATTTTGCGCTCATCATCCATTCAGCAATAGCAGACAACAAGCATCAACTCACGAGTTTTAGATGAGCAGATTCCTGCCTCTAAGGATCCATTTTTGGAAAGCAGTTTAAAGTCTTACATGTGTTTCTTCACTTATCTTGTTTCTGTTGGGTTGATTGACTATAAACAGGATGATTAATTGTCTCTCTCTCTCTCTCTCTCTCTCTCTCTCTCTCTCTCTCTCTCTCTCTCTTTTTAGTTAGGGCTGCAATGTACCTTGTCGGGGACAAACTGTAGAAAATAACTTCATTTCATAGCAAACTTTCCTCAATTTCACTTGTCTCAGAATGTCGTGAAACTGAACAAACAGCTTACCCCACATTCTGAACATGAGACACACTGATCAGCAAAGTCTATGTGCCATTACCCGCCATGCTTAGATTACAGCAGGTATCCTTGGTATAGTGACCAAACCCAAGGAACTAGATTAGCAATAAAACCCAATGTCTTCTGCAGTATTTTGCTTTATTGCTAAATTTCATTACAGCAACCTCCTTCCAAAATCATCATTCTCCTCCTTCTCCTCCTCCTCCTCCTCTTCCTCTTCCTCCTCCTCCTCCTCCTTCATCTTCAGTTTTATTGACAATAGACTTAAAGCAAATAAAATAATTGTAATATTGGCCAAAGTATATCAAGATTCAATTGTGAATAAATTCAACTTTCTTTTTTTGTATATTTTGATTAGGTTATATAATTTAATATATAAAGAGCAGAAGGCTCTTGCATTTTTAAACTACCTTTTAAAATAAAAACAGTTATTTTATGTTGTGTTTTAAGTAGCACAGGTTAGCCTGGAATTCCCTATGTTAGGTGAAATGACCTTGAACTTCCAACCCTCCTGCCCCTACCCACAATACAGTTCTGAGGATCCAGACACAAAGCCCTGAGCATCTGATGAAGGCTCGCTTCCAGCTGAGCCACTTTCCAAGTCTGCCATTCTAAAATATATATTCTAAATTATACTGTGTTTAATATTGAAAGACCTGATATGATGAACAAAGAGACATTTTCAAGCAGCGAGTAGCTTAGATATTATAACCTAATTATGATAGCGCATAGCAACTCTGTTTTAGACAAAATTTCACCAGCAAATGTAGAATAAGCAAAAGGAATCCAATTCTTTTAAAACAATATTGCAAGTGTTTGTGTGTGTGTGTGTGTGTGTGTGTGTGTGTGTGTGAGAGAGAGAGAGAGAGAGAGAGAGAGAGAGAGAGAGAGAGAGAGAGAGAGAGAG
>NC_034608.1:73169753-73173032 GCF_900095145.1 Mus pahari
TTTTTTGAGACAGGGTTTCTCTGTGTAGCCCTGGCTGTCCTGGAACTCACTCTGTAGACCAGGCTGGCCTCAAACTCAGAAATCCGCCTGCCTCTACCTCCCGAGTGCTGGGATTAAAGGCGTGTGCCACCACGCCCGGCTAAGGTTTCCTTTTCTAAAGGGACTCTAGTTTATGCCAAATCGACATAAAACTCGCCAGCCCAAGATTCCAGGTGTTGAGCTCAGATCATCAGGCTTGAAGGCAGGTGCCTCTTCCTAGTAAGCCATAAGCCATGTTCTTGATTTTAAAGACCTTCCCAATAAGAATCTAAGAATTCCATCCCAGATACACTTTTGTGAACCATCAAATGTTGACCACATGTGTTCTGCTTTAACGGTGCATTTTGTCTACACATCTTCTATCCCGAGTCTTTAAGGATGACTGTACGTTCGGGTTTCTTGTCTTGATTTTCATCTGTTTCTCCTCATTGTTAGCTGACTAAAGTTTAAGGAGTGCAGAAACGCAGTCATTAGCTCTCTTCCCGTTAAGTCCTTCCGGTGTTCCTGATAAAGAAAGTCCTCGCCACTTGCACAAATTGTGTAAGGCTGCCATAGCAAACTAATCTGAGAACCACGTCACTAAGTTTCCAGTGGTGAGATAGAGTTCTGTTAAATATTGACTGCTTTCCTTTACATCTTCGCTTGCAAGTTACAAAGCAATTTCGTGTTCGTTATCGGACGTCACCAATACCACAGCCCTGAGAGGAACCTTTAGAGGAATGGGTATTGGCCCAATGTCAAACAGGACCAAAAGGCAGCAGCGGCTGCTTTCACAACCAACCAGGCATATATTATGCCTCATTTCTTTTTAATACTCAGAAAACACATATTGAGTTGAAACTAGAGAGGGTGTTGGATCTTCAGAGAAAAATGCCAACCATAGACAAGACAGTTCACCATGCATGGGGAAGAGACAGACAAAGACGGTTTTGAGGGGGCGCCAGAGGAGCCATGATGTGGCTGACAGAGCCTCTACCCGTCTACCTACTTCACATCCCCAGAGGAATGTCACCTGGCTGATGTTTTCCTTTCTTTTTTTATTGGATATTTTATTTATTTACATTTCAAATGTCATTCCCTTTTCCAGTTTCCATTTTCTTCTTGGAGAGTGATTCAGAGTTGAAAAGAATAAAGGATTGGGGGAAGACTGGAATGGGGAACTGGGAGGAGGGCTGGGGGAAGGTGCAGCGTTTGAGATGTAAATAAATAAATACGTTTAAAAGAAAGGATAATTTAGAAAACAAACAAACAAACAATTGGAGCAGTGTGATTTTTGCCAAAGCCTTCCATCTTGGTCAGTGTTTCAGCTCCGGTGGAGGGGGATGCAAAGGGAATAGCGCTGTCAAGACAGAGTTCCATCAGTCTCCAGAAGCTTCGACTCCTTCCTCCAGACAGCTTTCTTCCCTGAGGGTTTAAACCCCAGACCCCAGGGGCAGGGATAATCCAGGTCATTCGCTCTCCCCTGTCTGTCACACCCAGCCAAAGGACCGCACCTTAGTACTTTCTCAACCAGAGGCGTTTGTTAGCCAGATGAATCACTACAGAGATGGTTTTATTTTAAGCACTTCGGTGACTGCGTCTCATCACTCACTACTTTGAGCTTCCCCTTCTTTAAAAATCCCGTCTTTGACTGAATGCGAGTTTGGAGAACGCCTGCTCCCGACCCTCACCATTTGCTGGCGGGTAGACATTAATGAGGGTTTCTCCTTCCTCCTAGCGCAGCATTTCTTTGGTGAGGTTATTTCTTTGACATCTCAGTCACTCAGGCGATTCCCTGCTGCTTCCTCAGGGACATTAAAAAATTGTTTTTTTTAGGAAAATTGGAGCTTGGCTGTTTCTTTCTTTTTTTCTTCCGTCTCTCTTACCCTCAGCCCCGGATACTTCCCCACCTCCTTTAATCCCTATTTTATTCGGATGGTGCAGTTAGCTAGGAGTTTCAGTCTTTGCTTCTTCCCGGTGTTGAGAATTCTAGTCACAGAACTCTATCCTTTTGATTTCCAGATGCTCTGCTTAACCTTTTGATTTTAAAGGGAGCTTTTGGATCTGCAGTGTTTGTGTGTGTGTGTGTGTGTGTGTGTGCGCGCGCGCGCGCGCGCGCGTGTGTATCTGTATGCTCACGTGAATGAGCAAATGCATGTGGAGGCCGAGGTTAATCTTTATCTCTTGTTCTTTTTTAAAAAGATTTATTTTTTAAAATTTATGTTTTATTGTTTATATCTCATCTCGGGGGTGTGTACTCGTCCAGGTGCCCTTGGAGACTAGAGGAGGGTTGAGGCTCCCCTAGAGCTGGCATAAGTAACCTTGTGGGCTGCCCAGTGTAGGTCAAGAGGATGAAACTCAAGTCCCCTTCGAGAATAGCAAGTGCTCTTAACCTGTGAGCCATCTTTTCAGCCCCATTGGTCTCTTACCAGCCTGGAGCTCCTGCGTTAGGCTGGGGTGGCAAGCCAGGCCCCAGGGATCTATCTGCCTGCCTCTCTTCTGAACAGTGCGCTGATAAGCAAGCCACACAAATAACATTTTATATAAGTTCTGGGGCTCAAACTCAGACACTCACGTTTGGCAAACATTTTATGAGTAGTGAAGTCACTGTCCTAGCCCAGCATTTTTTCCACCATAAAATCTAAATATATAAATAAATATAGATTGATACAGAAGCAGTTTATAAATTCCACATTGGGTTTTTGGGGTGGTAGAAATTTGAACAGCAAAAAAGTAAAACAGACTTTCCATGAATTCTTTTTAATGTGTCTGCAGCATACAACCTGATTAAAGAAAAATATTCAAAAAAGATAATGAGAAGAACTTATTCTGTGTGGTGTTAGTGTCCAAAACTTAAATGGGCTAAAAAGAGGGGAAAACATGCAAAAAAAAAAAGTATTTAAAATTAAAATTTTTATTTTTGCAGACAGGATGAGTTAATGAAATCTAATGTAATGGGTGGACCCCTGAGAAATGATGCCATGCAACAGATCTGGTATAGAGGAGGCTTATTTGTGGGAGGGATGGGCAGTGAGGGCCTGGAGAACTGGTAGAGGCAAACGAGTAGAGATATAGACAGACAGGCAGATGGGAGCAGCCAGGAGGGCAGAGAAGGGGAGGAATAAAGAAGGGCAGAAAAGGGGAGAGATAGGCTGAATGGGAACACATGGGAACAGAGGGGGAGGGGAAGGTGGAAAGGGAGACAGGGAGGGGAAAAGGGGAGGGAAGAGGGAGGAGCAGGAGAAGAGGGAGAGGGAGGAG
>NC_034608.1:73173272-73203887 GCF_900095145.1 Mus pahari
GGAGGAGCAGGGGAGAGGGAGAGGGAGGAGCAGGGGGAGAGGGAGAGGGAGGAACAGGGGGAGAGGGAGAGGGAGGAGCAGGGGGAGAGGGAGAGAGCAAGCTGGAGTGGTGGGGCAGTTCTTTTAAAAGCCATCGCCTCCAGAAACTGCAGCAGGTAACCGTGCCACTGATGACATAAATCACTGCTAGCGCCCTGCAAGTGCCTCATGGTATCTGCTGTAAGCTAACAATGAGATGTAAGTAGCCCACAAAAAAAAAAAANAAAAAAAAAAAACCTTGGTATTTGTTTATTCGCAACAGTTTCAAGTGGCCTTCCAGTTAAGATGCAGCTGAGGATGAGCCTTGTGGCTCATCTTGAACTTTTATTCCTCCATCTCCCAAAGGTCACGGGTGAGCTCTGTCACATCAGGGTCCCTGTGGTCCCTGGAATGAAACCTAGGGCTTTGTGCATATGTAGGAAACCACTGTCCTGTCCGTGCTGTACACGGTATCCTCAGTATTTCTTTTCAATAAAAAGAAGTTTAAGATCCACAAACCCCATAAGGTCAGAGAGCTTATTCTCCCGGCTTTCCTCTGGGCCTCTCCCTAATGAAGTCATCCGACTGAGTTGAACACAGCAAGGTAGTGTTACACTTAGTTCTAATGGTTTTAATCACACACACACACACACACACACACACACACACACACACACACACACACACAGCCTTTCTCAAAGATGGAAAAACTTCCGTTCAGTCATATCAACGCCACGTATTTAAAGTGAAGTTGACCAGGCATTAGCCACCAGAAATTAACTTGAGAGTGAGAAGCCTGGAGTGATGGTGAAGAGGTTTGTTTAGGCAAGCTATGTCTAATCTTGATTCTCAGCACTCTTTCACAAAGGTCACTAGCAGTTCAGAGGGAGAGAGAAAAGAATAATCAAGTTATTAATACTCCATGTGAGGCACTCAAGGTAAGGGTCTTGATCTGTTATTCCTTGTGCTGTAATCAGAACTGTATGTGCGGGTTGGAGAAATGGCTCAGCCATCAGGTTTAAGCATCTCTCTTGCGGAGGACCCGAGTTCAATTCCCAGAGGCCATATTTGGTGGCCTACAATTGCCTGTAACTCCAGCTCCAGGGGATCCAATTAACTCTTCTGGCCTCTGTAAGCGGCAAGTCTTACCACATACTTCCTCCCAACAAACACAGAAATACACTGAAAATAAAAAATAATTTTTTTTTTTTTTTAAAAGAGAGACTTAGGTGATACGGTGCTGTCTATTCTTGCCCTCCCAGCGCTGTGGCCCTGCTTTACAGAGTTATATGGTAGCATCTCTTCTGACTGTACTTACTGGCTCGTTGTGTTCCTTTGAATTTTCAGTGAGCTGCGGGGATTTATCACTTCTTAGAAATGATATCTAAAAATCAATGCTTCCTAAAGATATTATATCAAGATTAACAAAATCATCTTCAGAAAGGCATTTTCAAGATGCTAAGACTGTTGGTCCAAGCCAACCAATAGCACAGACTCCCATCATCCATCAGCAATAACATTACTTAGAACTGTGTTTAAAATATAAGTTCTTGGGCCTCGTCTCAGACAGAAAGAATCAGAAACTCAGAGGGTTTCAGCCTGGCAATCTGTTTTGACAATTCCTTTATGAGCTTTAAAGTTTAATAACCACTGCCCCAATTAAAGCCAGGGCAGTGGGAAAGAAAATAATCTTGGACCTTTTTTTCTCTCCAAGTAAATTTAGCTTTTTGTTACAACTGACCATTCTTCTGGACTTCTGCAGTCTATATCTGTGAAGAAGACAGTTGTGTCAGAGAATAAAAAATGGATTTACTAGTGATGAAGGCTTAAGATCTAAGACGGAAAGAGAGACAGCTGAAGAGAGGGAGGGGGAGGGAGGGAGGGAGGGAGAGAGAGAGAGAGAGAGAGAGAGAGAGAGAGAGAGAGAGAGAGAGAGAGAGAGAGANAGAGAGAGAGAGAGAGAGAGAGAGAGAGAGAGAGAGAGAGAGAGAGAGAGAGAGAGAAATGTTTTGTCTGTAGAAATACTCATGTTTAGCAGCTCCTGCAGAGATTCCGACTTAGTAGATCTGGGGTAAATCTATTGCTACCCAGTGGAGTTGTGTACACCCTCATTTCATATGTTGAAATCCTGGCCTCGAAGGCCACCGTCAGGTTAAGTATGTGGGCCTTTGGGAAGCCATTGGGTCAGGAAGAGCAGAGTCAATAAGATTGGTATTGGTGCCCTTATACTCTAGGGTTCTGTCATTAATGAAGAAAGAGGAAGTTGGATGTCAGCTAAACGTTGGGCTCTCATGGGACACTGAATTTAAATGTTCTCTTATCTTGAACTCACCAGCTTTTAGAACCTTGAGAAACATTTCTATTCTCTATACTCCATCTAGGTTATGATACTTTGTCTAGCATTGAGAATACATGAAGATATCTGATTATCTGTTTGTCAGGAGAGACTGCTATGGGGAAAATGGAACACATTGGGAAATTGGTGCCCACAGTGGATGGAACTTAGAGACTCTTATGGAAGAATAAGAAGGATTGTGGGCCTGAAGAGGATAGGAACTCCACAGGAAGATCAATAGAGTCAACTAAGCTGGACCCTTGTGGCTCTCAGAGTCTGAACCACCAACCGAAGAATATACATGGGCTGGACCTAGGCCTCTGTGTACATATGCAGCAGATGTGCAGCTTGGTCTTCATGTGGGTCCCGAACAAATGGAACAGGGGCTATTCCAAAACCTGTTGCCTGTGGATGGGACCTGTTCTTTTAGCTGGGCTGTCTTGTCTGGCTTCAAAGGAAGAGGAAGCACCTAGTCTTGCAGGGACTTGAAGTGCCACAGTTGAGGGATACCAACTGGGGTCTCACCAGCTCAGAGAAGAAGGGATGGGGAGATTGGGGAAGAATTGTGTGTGGGGGGGCACTTGGGAGTGGGGCATTGAGTGAGATGTAAAGTGAATAAGCAAAAAAAAATTAAATAAATAAAAAAAATGAATTCTTAGGCTGGAGAGATGGCTCAACGGGTAAGAGCACTGACTGCTCTTCCAAAGGTCCTGAGTTCAAATCCCAGCAACCGCATGGTGGCTCACAACCACCTGTAATGAGATCTGACATCCTCTTCTGGTGTGTCTGAAGATAGCAACAGTGTTCTTATTTATACTAGTAAATAGATCCAGGGGCCAGAGCAACCAGGTACTGAGTGAGCAGGGTCAACCAGAGTGAGCAGAGGTCCTAAATTCAATTCCCAACCATCACATGAAGGCTCACAACCGTCTGTACAGCTACAGTGTACTCATAAACATAAAATAAATAAATAAATATTTAAAAAAAGAAAAAGAATTCTCAGAAGTAAGAATATTGAGAAGGATATATTTTCAAAAATCTCTCTCTTTCTTTTCCTCCTTCCTTCCCTCTTTCCCGCTCTCCTTCCTTCCTTAGATAAGGCCTGACTGCTAACCCAGGCTGGCCTGGTACTAACTTTGAATTCCAGGCTGACCTGGAACTCACAGAGATCCACAAGTCTCTACCTCACAAGTGGTGTTATTAAAAGGCCGAGCCCTCACACAGCTTATTCATATCACTTTGAATCAAGGCTCACACTGTAATCCAGGCTAGCCCAGACTTCAAGTCTGTCTGTCCTCTTCCCGGAGCTTCCCTCCTGAAGGCCTGGATTGCAGCTGTGAGCCACTAGACTCTGCTAGGGAAGGTCAGGTTAGGGTTTCGTTGTCTGATTGGTGGCTGATTTCTGCCCCTGAGGACTGAGCTCATTACTGAGCCCAAAACACAGTGTTTGCTTTAGGATTTGTCATCGACAGCTATACAAATAGCTTGAGTTCCTCACTTCTTTTGTTCCAAGTACCCTGGAAATCTCATTACGAGGGATTAATCCTAGATTCCATTTGGGTGTTCTTACTTTAATAAACTTGTAGGAAAACGAATAAAAACACAGAGAAATAAAAACACAGAGAATAAAAACACAAAGAAAAGCAAACACAATAGAGGGGTTAAAGCCCCAAGTCCCAGAGGAATAAGGGATCACAGTACTGTGAAGAAACTCAGCATTACTGGGACATATGAGGTACCCAGGAGAGTGACTGATACGGAGTACTGAGTACCGAAGGCCTGGGTTCTCCTGTCGACTCTGCTGATTTGCCAAAGGACTCTGCAAAATTCTTTCTTCTGAGTCTTGCAGTTTCTTCAGAAGGACAGTTAATGTCATCTACTGCAAGAGTCCATATATTGGGCAGAATGTGATAATAAACATAAGAAGGCTCTGTAAATCAGAAGCGATAATGAAACCACGTTTATCCTGTAATGCCATCATATAAGGATGAAACAAACAGCCCTTAGTCTATGCTGGCTATCTGTACTCAGAGAAGTCTGATATGTCTTAGTTTCATATTTCAACAAAAATTTAAAATATTTAAAAATCCATTTAAATTACAGTTTTATTAATTCTGCAATCTTTTTTTTTTTTTTTTTTTTTTTTTTTTTTTTTTTTTTTAGGCAGGTAGATATAAGAAGTCTTGGCGATAACCCTCCTGTTAAACAACCTGTCAACTCTCATGTAAACACAATGGAAAGTCATCAGTAGAATGACTATATTCTGGCTCCATTGGGAGGGAAGGAAGGCCAGTTGATTTCTTGCAGACATGAAGAAGCAAGAGATTTCTTAGCAATTCCCACAGAGGAACCATACACAGCCCGAGTAGATTATAAATAAGTTGACTATTCAATGTGTTACATAATTCAGGTCACTTTTAAGAGCAAAGGGGCAAACTATGAATAATTACATAGGTAAGTAGACATAAACCATGACTGTCCCTGAAAATCCAGAATATATGCTTCTTGGTTATGATTGGCTTTCCTCCCAAGGTGAATGATGTGCGAGTAAAGTCATTAGCAATAGGATTTGGAAATCTAACCAGCCTTTCTGTACTGCGTCAGTTATTTCCGTTTGTTACATGGAGCATATGCGAATAGCAGAGAATTATCCAAATCCCAGAGAACCAGTGTGTGGGGAGCTGAAGGGAGCAACAGCAGATGGGAGAGATACAAGAAGTCTCCAGATTTCTCTGAAGAGAAGCATCAAACACCTGCGCCCAAGGTGTTTCTGCTGACAGGCCACAGAACCAGACACACCAGTCTGGAATGTCGAGAGCAGAGATGAGTGGCTGCGGATAAAAGCTTCAGGCCGGTGTCAAGTCTACCAAATGGAGTTGCAAAGAGCTTCGAGTTCTGCAGGCAAAGGCTATAGACATAAATCAAAGAGCACTCTTCCAACGCTGGCAGTGGGGGAGCCACTGGCCACTTGTCACGCTTCAGTGCCCTCAACCAGAGCTTCGCACGTGGAGAATAATTACTGTTCGCTCTCAGTCTGTGAGTGACGGTGTCGAGGGTAGGATTTTCCCAGGCTGTGAATGGAGAGGGCTATACACACTCACATCAACAGATGCGATGATGCACTTTCCCACATGTGTTCACTCACCTGATCATAAAGAATCACTTAAAATTTCCCTTTGAGGTTGTTTCTTTGCATGATTTATATTGAAGACCTTGTTTCCAGCATATTCCTGGCTACATGCATGACAGCCTTATATTCCCAACAGGGGGAAAAAAATAAAGAGAATTTTAGTGAGCAGCTTTGTGGGGATAAATAAACAGTTACAAGGGCATATTTTAAAAGATGACCCTAAATTCTGAAAGGGTGAAACAAACAAACAAACCACCAAATGTTCTGCAGGCAAGAGCAAGGAAACTAACTGCCAACTCTAGGAATACTGAGGCAGGGTGCTAATACCCCCTTCCGGAGAGTGAAGAATTGGGGGAGGAACGGCCCACTGGTAGAAGTAACTTTGTGACTGATGGACAGCAGGCTTTTAGAATCAAAGCATCAGTGTTCCTTTTGATGGATCTGCTGCCTTTATAGAGGTGTTCTTTCAAGTAAAAGATTCCTTTTGCTCTTTTCTTATAGATAGTTCTAGAAGGATGAAAATAGGACTGGGAATTCAGTTCAGAGCATTTGCCTCGTATGCTCGACACTCAAGGTTCAATTTTAAACACTGAAGAAAAAAAAATGGAAGTTTTCCATGTGAAGAGACGAAGCATACTTATATTTTGTCAGCTACCTTCTTTTGAAACATAGGCTTGCCACTGAAAGAAGTGGCGTCAAGTTGACATTGGTTTCATGTCTCTTAAAGAAATGTAAAGATCATGGGGCTAACACTGCTTTTTCATTGATTGGGAGTCATTGATTGTGTTATCCATTTATTGTAAAAAGTTCTATGTCATCAATTCACAAAATAATCCTGGAGCTTGCGTTATTCACGGAGGCTTCTGATAGAATGAATACATTTAAAAACAGTCATGTGATTCTATTCATATATGTAAATAACAGTAGACACAGAAACTGGTATATCATTATTGCCAAGGTATTCATCCAATCTTGAAAAAGTATGAACCACACACTTAGTTCCCAATTGTTTTACAGCATATTTTTTTTCCTGTAAATACATAAAAGGGTCTTTAAAATTAATTATTGTCTTACTTCTGTCAGAGCTATTTCTCATGATGGAGAAATAGCAACTTCTGTGATACATTAACTTTATATCATCCCTCATCTTGAGAAAAGAATCTACGGGTACTCTACCATGGACTTCTCAAAGGATTTTACTTCCAGGAACAATAGTCTTTCTGAGGACTCTTCTATCCCTCTGGCTAATTAAAAGGACAAACCTACATAGTTTTATGCTTTTCAGATTGCATTTTACGCAAGTAAGCGCTTGACCTTCAGTGGTATAGGAAGCATCTCTTCCAGTGTGCTTTAATGGGCAGTGCTCTGCCCTCTTGCTTACGGGCCCTCTCCAGGCTCCACTTCATTTGTATATTCTCTGTGTGTACACAATTAATGGCTGGCCCATAGTTGGAAGTTTTAATTTTAGATTTAATGTCCAAGCTTTCATTCTATGTTTAAAGAAAAAATAATAATTTTCTTTTAAAAAATAATGTTTTATTCAGAGAGTAAGAGACCAATCTTGACTGATCACTGTGTTCTTCACTAAAATGTTGCAGTACTTACGATAGGACCCATTGAGTTAGCCATGACTATAGCATCCTAAGAGATAACTACAAATCTGGGCTTCCAGGGTGGCACAACCCCAGATTGTGTCTTTGGTACAGTTGTAAATGCCAATCAACTGCTTAATGACATAACATGAATTTTTATAGAATCAGCTAAGTCTCCAGCAAAATTGGTCTCGGGTCATTTGAGATAAATCCTTCCTCATGCCTTAGACGTGTTCAGCACACAAGATAATTTCTCACTATTGATTTTCTCCACTATGCATCTTAACTGTTTCGAGATCACTTGACATATACAAAAGACCTCAGTGACAGTCCGTTTAAAAAGAAGAGCGTGTCAGAAGAATGGTTGAAAAATAGAATCAGTAAAGAAACTGAAGCAATCCTTCCCCAGCTCTTAGCAGGGTAGCTTAACTGCATATTTGATTAGAGGACAGGAAATAATAGTGTACGTTTTCAAGAAGATATAGCATATATTAGGTTTCTGAATGACTGGGCATCTTGAGAGAAGTACAGTATTCTTTTCCACTGAGTGAGGTGTCCAGGTGAAAAACCCCACCAGAAGCTGGGCCTCTCTGGGCTTTTGTTATTTATTTTAAAAACAACCCCAAGAGAAACAAAATAATCAAACAACAACAACAACAACAACAGAAAAGGAGACTCCTGTGGTTCTTCCTGTCCTGAACCTCAGAGATCTATGTCCAAAATGTTAGATGTATAGATTTTTATTAACAAGGAAACTGCATCAAAAAATAGTAAAAGCAATGTAGGAGCGATCTGTACTCAAAACAGATGGAGGATGTATAGCAAATGTGATTTCCTCCTCTCAAGACCAATCTTCATTCCTGCATTTCTTCTCTCCACTCCATCATCATTGAAAAGGGAAAAATTATTTAAAGGATTAAATATCCAACTTAGTTAGTTTTTAAGATACTTCATTTTTTTCTCACACCCCTGAAATATTGTCCATTAGCAGAAAATGACATCAGAGATGCTTTATAAATGGTAGTTCCTTTTCTAGTTTTCTGAATAAAACAACGATGCCTTTATTTTCAATAATGGGGAGGGGACTTCAAAACTAATAATTAAATGACACCACTTTTAAAGTTCCCAGATTAAACAGAATTAAAGTGAATGAGGCCATTTCCACATCACTTGGAGTGAAGATTTATTTAAGATAGACTAAACAAACCACATGGAACCCACTCCACTGCCTTCTTTAATTAAAAATTATGACTGGACAAACATCAGATTTTTATTTAAAAATAATAGAAAAGTAAAAATAGATTTCCTAAGGAAAATTTCCCCTAACTTATGTGTGTGTGCATGTGTGTGTGTGTGTGTGTGTGTGTGTGAGAATGTGCGTGTGTGTGTGTGTGTGTATGTGTGTGTGTGTGTGTGTGTGAGTGTTGCTTCTGTGAAATCTTTCTTTGGAGTAACCGGGTAACATAGTTTTCATTTGTTTTTGTTTTTAACTGGTTTCATCTAAGGTCACTGAATTACAACTTCAGCTAACTAGTGGACCATGAGCTCTTATGAACCATGACAGATAGCATGGCCTTTGGATTGAGAGGGGTACATGTAGACGAGAGCATGTAATGTAAGTCTTAGACGCCATGTACCCTTGTTTAAAGAGAAGACCAAAGAGAAGAGGGGAAAAAATGGTATGAGCACTCTAAAATCATCTGCAGCACTTTAAAGGGTTAAACCGGCTTGACCCACTCTTAGTCAGAGAATTGCACCAAACGGTACAGCTCACCCCTTAAGCGTGGCTAGTTCTAGACCCGTGGTAGCCTCAGGTTGCCAGAGCAGTCATGCGCTCTGTTTCCACCCCCCCTCCCGCCCGATTAATAGGATCCATTCACAGCTACTCACTACTGTAGGATTTGACCTGAGAAATGCTAGGATTGATGAACTCAGCAGCCGAGGTGAAAGTCCCTAAAGAATCTTTACCCTTGGCCAGCAAGGGGACTGCTAGTCTCGGTTCTCAGAAGCAGCTGGTGAGGTTCTCAGCCAAGTTCTTCAGATGTAGGAACTTCTCCCGGACAGCCTATGTCAACACGGCGCTCACACATCTTTCAACCAGGCTTCCTGGATCGAGGAAATGTTTTTTCCTGACTCCTTTGACCCAGACGCCTGCAACAACACACAGTTCACAACCTGTGGGTAACCTCTCTCCTTCCCTTTCTAGGAGATGGCATAGTGGCTATTTTTTTCTAAAACAGTCATGTTGATATGTTCAAAAATCCATTGCTGAGTCTCAGATAGAGGGTCACATCTGGCCATGAAAATCTTCTTCTCTGAGGGGTTGCAGTCCATACAGCTGTTGCTCACAGGATGAAATAATGTTCTGTCCTGGATGGATTAGAAAGAAAGGGAGAATAAAATGCATGGGAAATGCTACGGCCCAAAGTGTCTACATCTAAGACATGTTTATATTTGAATATATATCCAGAGTCTAATTAAGACAGCTCTCAAGTCCAAGGATATCAGAGTTCAAAGGACCCACAACTCCCCAGACAATTTAATCTGAGACAAAAATTTATTGATTTCTTTTTTAAAATGAGTGATTTGCTCATTTCTTGTTTTGTAGTAAGCATTTTGCTGTATGTTCAGCTACTGACAAGTATAAAAGGCTTCTTCTAGCCATTGGGATAAAATATAATGTTTATACACACACATATATGCACACACACACATGCACATGTGTACACACATTGTAATTGAGAGCAAAGCAAATAATAAACAGACACATCCAAAAGAAGCGAAATGTTCCTTATCTTGCACTCGTCTGTTGCAAAAGACAAAAGAAACCCTTGTTGAAATGCCAGGCACTGGCTGTTGTCTTGGGAAGACAAATGAAGGCGTGGGGACAAATGCCACATGGGTAATAGCTGAGAGTAAAAAGTCAAATTCGCTAGTGCTCAAAGGTCAGTGTCTTCAGTCCAATATCAATGGATGTTGGGGGAGTTGAGATAACATGGCTCTGATGACATTATGTAAAACAGAGGAAGTATTGTGCACCTAAAAGCCCGTGATAAACAAACAAGCAAGCAAGCAAACAAATAAGTAAGAAAATCACCTGACTACCTGAGACAGTTCACAGCTCAGTGGATAAAAGGTGCATGCTCACTTCCAGGGCACAAAGGTTAAGTCCTGAGCAAGCTCTTTATCTGAACACCCTCCTTTTTATTGTGCATCTAGGAAGGGAAGATAAAGCTGAAAGGAAAGGACCCTGCCTTAGTATCACTCACTCACTCATACGGTGTTGATGGTTCTTCTTCAAAAGTGCCCATGGCCTGGGAAAAGGTCCGCACGCCACCATTTAAACTTTAGTATCAAGTAATATTTTAGTATTCAGCTTAGGAAGTGTTTTGGGTTTCTGCTTGTTCCAGTTGCTTTCCTTCAAGGGAGGGACAGTAAATATACTGCCACCCTTTGTAAACATCTATGGGTTCCTGGATAAACCAATATTTAATGTCCTTGAAGGATCCGGATGTTTGCATGAGGGGAAAGGAGGAATAAGGAAGGAGAAAGGCGACACGTGGCAATTTGATCCGTGTTTCTATCTTGAGTGTAAACAAAGGACTGTGACTAACACAAAGGTTATTTATTCTACTCTTTAAAGTCAAAGTTTGCTGTGGATTTTACTTTCTGAACTAGCAGAAATTTTTCTGGGAAACTCTCCTCCTTTGTGGACGAGATAGCACACTCTAGGACGATGGTTTCCGGGGCTCTTGGCATTCCCAGGAACAGTCACTGTGACCCCTTGGGCCGTGTTTTTCTTCCTTATCCCCACATTCCCTCTGGCCTTTCTTATCCGCCGTTCACCATCAGTGTCCAGCAGCTAACCTTACATGGATGCAATATATTTTATTAGGTTTTCAAACAGCCTTCGTGTCCATTCAAAACGAGGGCATTCTAGCCAGGTACTCTACCACCGAGCTGTATTTCAAATCCCTTCAAATATCATCCTTAATGTTTTTTCATTGATTTAGTGTGCACTGTGTATATGGGTGCATACCATGGTGTATGTATGAAGGCCAGAGAACAGAGTGCAGGATTCAATTTTCTCATCCCGCCATGTGGATACAATGGATGAAACTCAGGTTGCCAGGCAAGCACCTCTACCCCTGAGCCTTCTCATGGGCTCCTCAAAGACCACTCTTAAACTATAACGCCCAGGACAATTTCTGTATGACTAGCTAAATTCTAACTTGCTCTATTCCATGCATATGTATGTCCTTCCCATCTTTGTTGTCTGCATTTCTTCCTACTACCTTAATCAACAGCTCAGACATAAATGCAGACACACCCAGTTTCCCTTAAAAAAAAAAAAAAAACAGGCATTTTCTTGAAACCTAAAGTCAGTAAAGAAAATGAATATTCTCTGATTTCTTATCCCCATCAGCCCGTGTGTGCCCACATAAACACAAAAGCCAAACTAGATTTCCCAAGTACTCTATTTTTCTGGACATTCATTTTTGAGCCATCAATTGATGGTAGTTTCCCAAACCCTCAAGGAAACACATGTTCTGACCAATATAGTTGTACTTATGAGTACAGCCAGGTCAGCTATTCAAATGTAGTGAGGCCGGAACAAACCAGAATGTTTCTAGTGCTCGGACTTTGTTTCCTTGTAGGAGTTGGAAATTGGAACGATTTGTATCTATCTACATCAGGGAAGCTGATGTAAAAGGAGAGGGTGGGATAGATGCATCCCAAAGTCTTTCCTTGTCATAAACTGAATGAGCACATTGTTCCAAAGTTCACCCTGTGACAGAGACAAATGGCAGGGCGTTAAACTGGAAGCCTTCCCTAATAGCCACATGATCAACTGACTGTTCTCTGACTACAGACTGAATTCAGTTCACCCTTGTCTTTGGAGTGCCCAGCAAGGCCACAGAGGTGAAACTTTCGGGAACATTTGTAGCCTTAAACAGAATATACCTTTGTCCCTTTCGACTTTAGGGGTGACATAATTGCTATCTATAGGCTTCTACTGGGTCGGGCTTTTGGATTACTGGATGTCTTTCTCCATGTGTTTGCTAGCTGGGATTAAGTCAGTGGAGTGAGTAGTCGTCCTCTGCCCTTCATCCCATCAGTCATGGCTGTTAATGGGACAGTTTTTCCTCTCATGGGATAGACTTGGGAGGACTTGGAAAGTGTGATGTTCCATGACAGTTTTCTGTAAGTGGTGATTGACGCACTGTCTTTGCTTTGTTCTTGGTCCAGTGCTGACAAAAGGCATGACATACAGCCTTGGCTGTTCAATGTCACCTTTACATCACCTTGTCTATGACATCGTTGAGCAGGGGATGTCTAACGTTTCCTGAACCACCCTTCAAAATCAGTGTATGCAGATGAGCGTGGGTGGGGCTTTCTGTGTAGTTCACTGAGAGCCGCACTATTTCAAAGCTGGCCACAGACTTGAGTGACATCTGTGTGACACCATGTGTGTTCCCATGTCGGTACTATACTTTATTACCTTCCATCTTTACATAGAGTCTGAGAGTTAAAAGAATGAGCAAGCTGTACAAAACATTCCTGCCTGGGCCTGAGGTCACAAAACACCCTTATACCAAAGACATAAAGGGAATAAAATAGACATGAGCAGCATAGATCACAGGAAGAAGGTTCCTACGACAAAACAGGACATAGCTGGAGAGGCAGCACACAGTCCTGGGAAAAGACCTGAGATTTGTGGCTGTACAGAGAGTGGATGAATTCCAGCCAGACACTTGCTCACTGCCTTTGGAGGAGGTACTAAGTTCTATGAACCTTAGTTCACTTACTTGGAAATGCCGATAATGTCCCCAAGTCCGTGATAGGAGGAGGAACTGTAGAATTGCTGTCTCAGTGTCTCTCATACAAGGAGCTGTGTAATAGCTTCCCCTAATTTATTTTTAGTCAGAGAGCATCCTCAGCTCTGAAAACCAGAATGTGCTAGCCATCTGGATTGAGACTTTTCTGAAATCCTGGCGAAATGAAGCTTTATAAAGTGTCCTGTGACTCAATCCGTTACCCACACCGTACAACAGTACCTCCCACGGAAGCAAAGGGATTTAGGAGACAAAGGTAACCAAGGACTATCAAATCAGGTTTTGTGGGAAACTACATCAGAGTTGTGGTTGATCTACATCATTAGCTTGAGAAATGATTATCCATTCAGGTTTGGAGCTTTCCAGAAAAGAGAACTGTCAGGTAGGCGGGCCTTCTGAATACATTATTCAGTCAGGCCGAATGAGTTCAACAGGTATTTATAAAGTCCCCTTGTCAGGGAAGAGGCATTCATAGGGAGATAACCCATGTTGTATCCTCTAACCCAACAAATAGAGGAGATCAGTAGGTACATAATAAGGGTCTGAACTAGAAAAATGTCAGTGAAATTAAATGTAAATGAGATAGAATATTAAATAACACATCTATATTTGATTTATTTAAAAATTTAATGGGCATATCCCATTTGCCAGAGACTCTATCTATCTATCTATCTATCTATCTATCTATCTATCTATCTATCTATCATCTATCTATATCACAGCTTCTTTCCATCATTTGATTCTATTTCTTGGCTGCTATGGAAAGGGCCACAGTAAACACGGTGGAATGTTGACTTAATCCCCTTTGTGTATATAACCAGAGCAATACAGCTAGATAATGTAGCAATTACATTTTTAGGGCTTAAAAAAAGATTTATTTATTTTATATATGTGAGTACACTGTCACTCACTTCAGGCATGCCAGAGGAGGGCACTGGATCTCATTACAGACAGTTGTGAGCAACCATGTGGGTGCTGGGAATTGAACTCAGGACCTCTGGAAGAGCAGGCGATGTTCTTAACCGCTGAGCCATGTCTCCAGCTCCACATTTCTATGTTTATGAGGAACCTCCCTATGTATTTCCACAGTGGATGGGCTAATTTGCATTCTTACCATCAGTATTAAGTTGTTGTCCTTGTCCTCACAAGTTTTTGTTTTCTGGATGATAGTCATGTTAACTTGGATGAGAGAGAATCTCAGTGAAATTCTGATTTGCATTTCTCTGATGGCTGAGGATCATCATTTATGAACATTACTTTGTAAATTTATTGGGATTTATACTTTGAGAAGAGTCTGTTGAATTAATTTGCCTGCTTATTGATTTGATTATTATTTGCTTTCTTGGTGGTTTACTTCTTTGAGTTCTTTATATTTTGTAGATATTAATCTTTTATACATGAATAACCAGCAGATTTTCTCTCATTTCTTTCTCATTTAGTAGAATGTCTCTTTACTTTGACAATTTTTTTTTCTTTACAGTGCAGAAGCTTTCTAATTTGATGCAATCCATCTTTTGCTATTATGTCCTGGGTTATTGGAGTCTTATTCAGAAAGCCATTGCCTATGTCTATACCATCAAGTGCTTTCTCTATACCTTTCTCTAACCATTTCAAAGTTCCAGGTCTTATGTTATGGTCCTAAATTCTGCATGGAGGGGCATAGACAACAAACAATGAAGATAATAAATATGTTATTACATAAACACAGGGGAATCAGGAGGACCTGAGTTGACCATGATGGGACCAGAAAGAAAGAGAATTAGCTATGCAAGTGCCCAAGTAAAGCAATTTCCAGAGGAAGTGAAGGGCCAGAGAAGAGAGTTACTGAGCACGCTTTCATGGATAGATAGTCTAAGGAAACCAGAATGACAGAGCTGATTGAAGAGGTGATGGAATGCTAGCTAGATCAAGTTAAGGTGACTAGAAAGTCATTGGTATCACCAGAACACAGAGAACATCGTATGGGCTTTAGATGGCTGTATGTGAAAGGCAGGCAATGGCCATATCCTGAAGACACTGGTGCAGTTTTAAGACTTGACTCTCCAGGTAGGCACTGGGAAGTAGTTGCTGGAGGATTTGAACTTAGGATACCAAGGAGGAAGGCCCTGGGTTACTTCAGGAGAAAACAGACGAAGGCTAAAGCAAGAATCCAAATTTGAGCTGATACAGAAGCAAGCTGGGGGTAACCAGGTCCATGATCTGAAGGCTATTTCAGATATTTGAGAAGCCCATAGCATTATCATTAGTGGACTGTAGGGGCTGTGGTAGAGGGGAGGAGGTGAGAGACTGAAGCAAAAGCAGTACTGAACTGGGAAGTAAAAGATGAACCAAACTGGAATGATCTGGTTTCTGTTTTAGACATATTAAAGCTGGAGATGTCTATGGGATATCTGCATGCCTATATCCAATAAGCAGTTGGTTAAACAAGATAGCATGGTAGCATATTGTGTGTGTATGTGTGTTATTATATGTGTGCGTGTGTATATATATGTGTATGTATATATATACATATATATATATATGTATATATATATATATATATACATATATATTTACACGGGATTGAAAACTTGAATGTCAGATCAACAGATGTTGAAAGTGGATACCTTTATAAGAGAGAACACCTTCATAACCAATGTCTCTAGTATCTGATATGGAGAGAATGAAGGCATTACGCTATTACAGTATGAATTTTTAATTCAGGTTTGTCCCTGGCAATGATTTTTTTTTTTTGATGTTCATTTAGTTTGTCAGATATTCATTTCCTTTTAATCTGTAAAGTGAGTTCTATATAAAGGAGAAAGGAGGAAGGGATAAGATACACAATCATAAGATCTGCTTTGCTACCTTGCAAGATTGTAGAGACAAACAAGGCTGATGACACATGACCTAACCTTGAGTTCTTGGAGGGACAGAAATCAGTTCTTAGTTTTACTCTTGGCTTCTGAGAAAATACAAATAACTTCTAAACAGATATAAAAGAGACAAGCAGTCATATTGTCTATTTTTTTTTTTTTGGATTTTTTTCCTTAGATTTCTCACCGATGTTGGTCTCATGCATTATTGATTTCATTGGACTGCCCAGAAACGAAGCCTTCGAATGTTCTTTGTGTATGTGTTGAGAAGTGTTGGCTATAGCTGACTCTTGACTGGTTCTCTCTCTCATACTGTATTCACTAGGCTATACATAGGGATGTGCAAGGCATATCCTCAATTCCTCCAGCCAGAAAATTCCAATGTGTTGGGTCCTTACTCTCCAATGCTAATCCAATGATCTCTTAGCTAAATTCATAGTCTGACTTATATTGTCCTATACAGATCTACCACTGCACGGATATCTGGCCTCATAGTTTATCATGTTCCTTAGTGGTTATACATTTCAGGTGGCTTTTCTTTATTCTTTGTAGAAAACCAAGATTCAGCCTATCTCAAGGTCTTGGGATAAATTGATTCATTAATGTATATATAATAGATTATATATAATCTCTTTATGTACTACTTTTATCAGTATCTGACTTCTACCCATTCATTTGGTTTTCTTTCACAAATCATTCAGAGAAGTCTTGCCTACAGTTTTGGCCTATGTAGTGCTCAGTGCTTAATGTCATATTATGCAATGTCTTCATTTAGGTTTTAATTGCATCATGACCAAAGCAACAAGGGCAGAAAGGGTTTGTTCACCTTGTGCTTCCACATCACAGTTCATCACCAAAGGAAGTCAGGACAGGAACTCAAGCAGGGCAGGAACCTGGAGGCAGGAGCTGATGCAGAGGCCATGGAGAGGAGCTGCTGACTGCTTTTGTCCTCATGACTTGTTCAGCCTCCTTCCTTACAGAACTTGGGACCATCAGCCCAGGGTTGGCACCACCCACAATAGGCTAGGCCCTCCCCCATTATTATAATTAAGAAAATGCTCTACAGGGTATCTTACCGAGGCCTTTTCTCAATTGAAGCTCCCTCCTCCCTGATGATAACTCTAGCTTGTGTCAAGTTGACATAAAACTAGACAATGCATACCTTGTATGCATGCATATATATATATATATGTGTGTGTGTGTATGTGTGTGTGTGTATGTATGTATGTATATATGTGTGTGCATGTATTTTTATATGAATTACCTCTGAATTCAAAGCTCCACGTGTGGGGAAAATAGGGTTCCTGACCTCATTGCTTCTGCCCATATCTCTTAAGTCTTCTCGATCAATCAAGAGTCTGCTGAACATGACACCTCTGTTTCCTGCATACCTATGAGTCATACAGTGCTAATTGCTCTGTCCAGATCCCTCAACCACTCCTTGATAAACCAGAATGTGGAGAAACAGGAAGCTGCATTCAATTATGCATTCAGCAAATATGAGTTAAGCTGTATTGTGTGCCATAATGTCTTTTTGGTGCACACAAAGAAAGGGTCGACACATCAGTCCTTTTGTGAAACTCACCTTCTAACATTTTACCTGTGAGTAGTTGAAGTAGCACTGAAATGTTTGGTATAGAAGTACAATGACTTAGACAATGTGTTTCATTCCACACTAATTTGGGGTGTTAGAATCAGGTCAGAAGGTAGCTTGCTGAACACATGGATGATAATCGCTCACATTAACCTAAGTCTTTTCTGCCATACTCTAAGTGCAACAAATTTTTACTTAATTATTGCAGTAACTATTACAGGTGAATATTATTATTTTCATTTTATAACAAGAGAATAGAGATACGTAGGAAGCTTTCCAGGACTCCAGAGCCAAGGTGCACAGTGGAACTCATAACTCAGATGGCAGCCCCAGACCCCAGGACTCAGAGCCCATATCCTTAATGTCTTAAGTGACAATGCATATCTTTTTTTGGCTGAGGCAACTAGCCATCTGACTCCATCTCCATGTCGGACTGGAAGAGGTGTCCTCATTAACAATATCTTGAGTCTTACAGGGCTCCTAGCACCTAGATCTGTTTCCATTTGTCTATCTAGAGCCCGACAAGCACATAGCTCAGCCTTGCATAAGACCATAGTCTGCGATAGTAATGCAGTGTGGCAGTGAAACCCATTAGGGAAAATATCAAGCAATGGGATTGTTGTTAAGTTGAAATGGAGTGTTAGAACACCATGCCAGCCAACTGGCCTCAGATAGGTGAGACACATAGGCAAAAATCCGCAAGAGAATGATGGAGCTATTTGAAAGGTTCTCCTTCCTGCCCTGAGAACAACCCTTAGCCTGTTCTCAGAGATCCTTTCAGGCTAGCAGGATTTACCTTCAGCTTTGAGTAAAAAAGCTTAAGTAGAGTGCTTCTAAAACCGATTTCACCTTGAGAACACCAGTCAAGTAAATATATGCTTTCCCAGTGGCTAATCCTCTTTCTACAAGATCCACTGCTGCAAAATAGTCATGTCTCTCTCTACAGTTGCTACTTCCTGCTGGCACAGGGTATCCTGGTGGATGTAGCCTTCTTATGACAATGTGGCTTCATTAGTGAAAGTATGGCCCTCTTGGCAGTTAGCCTTGCCTTATTCTGTTAAGATAGCTGAGTTGTCAGTTGGAACCAAAGAGTTCTTAGGGTCCAATGACTCCATCATTGGAATCCAATCACTCTATTATATATAAGTGGCTGCTGCAGGCATTGTGCATCTGGTTTTTGACAGATGTTTTGAAAGTCTTTGTCTTTTGTAGGTGAAGCTGGAGGAGGGTGGTCCAGGTGATATTTTTAGTATTATGCAGCTTTGTATCTTGTTAAGGAAATCCCTTCAAATGGTGCTCATTGGTCATCCAGTGACACTTATGATTTATGATAGAGGGCTCAGTTAGTGAATTTGTGCCTTGGGCTCAATTAACTCAGATGAGGGCATTGCATGGGTGTTGATTCAACTGGGAATGGGAAAAAAAAATAAGTTAATTCAATTGCTGTCAAGTTGGGTCAAAGAATCAAAATCCAGATTGGGGTAAAATTTGATTTTCAAAATTTTTATCTCTACTTTTGGAGTAGGTTGATAATGAACTTGAGGCCTATAAATTGTAAGAAACTGCTCTATTATTAAGCTACACTCCCAGCCCATGAGAACCAATTCAATAGAACTAAGTGGCTAACTATACAAATACAAATGATGAATTATACAGGTAGAAAATGAGAGAGATATAAGGTAGCAAAGAGAAAAAAAGCTTATTATTATATTTTAAATGCTAAGAGTTAATTAAAAAGCCAAGTGTATGGATTAAGTGAGAAAATCAACTCAGGCTAAGTTAACATTGGTTATAGCAAAAGATGATAGATGCTTAAACAAAGGATGCCAGTCGCTCATTCTGTTTTCCATGACTAATGCAGGCGTGTAGTCTTACGCTCTTTTCTGGGCTGTATGCTATTATCCAGGACTCTCTAGAGCAGTGGCTCTCAACCTCCCTAATGCTGTGACTCTTTCTTACAGTGACCCCCAACCACAAATTTGTTTTCATTGCTATTTCATTAGTGTAATTTTGCCTCTGTTATGAATCATAATGAAAATAAACATTTCCCGGTGGTCTTAGGTGACCCCTGTGAAAGGGTTGTCAACCCCCAATGGGGTTGTGACCCACAACATGATGGGATGTCCAGAAAGAATCTGGAAACTGAGTCACTGCATCAGGAGACTATCAACCAGGCAAACGTTATCAAATATTTTAATTTGTCTTGAGCAAAATGGATTGAGCTTAAACACTACAGTACTAGAAGCCAGGGAAACACTTTCCAACAACAGGGATGGTTAGAAATAAAAGGGCTGGTCTGGAAGACTGTTGAGTGATGACCATACATTTTAGGATTTTGAAAATGCTCCATAATTCAGAACCAGCGGATAACCGCGATCCTTGTCTGCTAACTTAATTGCGTACACTGTATTTATTTTGGGTCATAAGTCACTATCTAACTAGAACGCCTTAAAACAACAGCCCCATGGCTTCCCATCTGACATCACTGGACCATATAGACCAGCATGATCTTATGATGTAGAGACCAAAACCTAGTCTATAAGTTAAAATAAATAGTCAAATGTTGGCGCATGCCAAGAATTTCACTACCATTCACTTTAAACTAATGAGTTGATTGTGTAGAGATAAGTTTAACTTGGTAGATACTTTCTTATCTATACTTCATATTTAATAACTTAAAAATCTTTTAAAAATGGAAATTAAGGTTTAAGAGCATCGTAGAAAGCAACTAAAAATTTACTGTTTGGTCATTGGGGAGGGTATTTGTGATAAAGAAATATGTTGGGGGGAGGCTGGAGATACGGCTCAGGAGTTAAGAGCAGTGGTTGCTCTTCCAGAGGTCCTGAGTTCAATTCCCAGCAACCACATGGTGCCTCACAACCAATTGTAATGGGATCCAATGCCCTCTTCTAGCATTCAGGGAATTGCTAGAGCACTCATACATAAGATTAAATATATATATATATATCTCAACTAACCCGACCACCCAGAGCTCCCAGGGAGTAAGCCATCAACCAAGGAGGGATCCATGACTTTAGCTGCATATGTAGCAGAGGATGGCCTTGTCTAGCACCAATGGGAAGGGAGGCCCTTGGTCCTGTGGAGGCTTGATGACCCAGCACAGGGAGATGCTAGTGGGTAGACAGGCGGGGGAGCACCCTTATAGAGACAGGGAGAGTAGGGATGGGATGGGGGTTTGCAGAGGGGAACCACAAAGAGGACAACATTTGAAATGTAAGTAAATAACCAATAAAAAAAGAGCTAAGACAGCTTGTCTCCATATATATTTGTATTGGTTTTTTCCAGGATAGCAGAGCTTCATGATGGAGAAGGTCCTAAATCCACCACCAAACCCTTGGATCTTTAAGTCACTCAGTAACTATTTATTTAGAAACCTCTATTGCAGATTAGAGAAGGCATAAGGCATGTGAACAAAAGGAGCCGGACATGGTGGCTCAGGCCTGATGGTTCAGCACTTGGAGATGGAGATAAGAGGACAGAGAGATGTGGGTCATCCATGGATACACGGAGAATTTGAGGCTATCCTGGGCTACATGAAATATTGTCTCAAAAAAATCAAAGGGGGAAGAAGGAAAGGGTGATAAAAGGTTTCTGACCTTGGGCAATTACGGCGTGATGAGTGGCTGATCACACTCCATCAGTGTTTGAGTGACAGAGAAGGGATGCTGGGTCCAGTTACCAGCAGAGCAGGAAGCGGCACAGGTTAAAGAGAGTGAGGAAGACTGAGCTGGAAGATCGGATCCTCATCTAACTCCCTATTAGAACCCCTTGGAAGATTTCAAAACTCTCCTGACCTCGCCGTCTAGAGAGCCCACGGAGCTAACAGTGTACTGACCTAATGAATGTGTTTTGTGTTAGAATAGCTTGTTTTTTTTTTTTATAATGTTTATTTCTATTTACCCCTGCTTCCAGATTTTCCTGGCTAGCTTTGATGGTTTCATTTCAGCTTTAGAATCTCTCAGTCTTTACATATGAATCTGCTAAGTTTTGATTGGCTTATGTTAAATATATATTTCAATCTGAAAACTTATCTTCACAGTATTAAGTTATAATCTCCATTATACAGGCCACACTGTGCCGTAGCTTGTAACCAGAGTTTCCTGTCACAAATACTAGGCAAGAACTTTACCACTGATGACACAGGCTCAGCCCTGTGCTGGCCTTGCACGTCTGTCCCACCCCCAGACTGGAACTTACAAGTTATCCTAAGCGTTTTATGGCAACTATATTGAACTGATTCTTAATTTCAATTTCTAGTTTTTGTTTCTCAAGTATAGACTATTGTGCTCATCGGGTTGAAACCGTGCTAAATGTTCTAATTTAATTTTAATTGTTTAGTTGCCCAGTCTTTTGGATTTTCAAATGTATCATCTGTGAATAGTCCATTTATCTTCTTCCTCTCTAATCTTGACGCCTTTAAATTTCTTTAGTCTATCTAATTACACTAAATACGATATTCTGTACAAGTATGAATAGAGGTGATTACAGTCCACATCTTCTTTTATATTCAGTCTCTCAGGGAAAGTTTCTCTTCTCCCCTCCCTCCCTCCTCCCCTCCTTCCCTCCTCCCCTCTTCCCCTCCCTCCTCCTCCTGCTTCTACTCCCACACATCTCCTAACCTCTTTCAAACAGTCTTCCCCTTCAGTCCTGGCTGGCTACCAGGAACTTGTGATATAGACCAGGCTGACCTTAACCTTATGGGAATTCTAGCAGTGTGGCCCATGTTTCGAATCCCAGAACTTGGGAGGCAGAGGCAGGCAGATTTCTGAGTACAAGGCCAACCTGATGTACAAAGTGAGTTCCAGGACAGCCAGGGCTACACAGAAAATTCCTGTCTTGAAAAACTGAAACCAAAATAGCAAACAACAACGATTAAAAATACCCAAAACCAAAACAACAACAACAACAACAAAACCCCAAACCAACCAAACAAACAACCAAAAAGACCCTCAAATGTGTGACAATACTGCTGCGTCTGCCTCCTGCTAGGATCATACGTGGGGTCCATCAGACCAGATGACTGAAGGAAAGTGTAGGTAGTGATGGGAGCGGTAATGTTTGTTTTCTATTTGGCTATTTGGTGATATAGTGGAGTCTGCAGTATTGTGCGTGCGCGCGCAAACACACACACACACACACACATGTACACACGTATTCATATTTATCCATTTTCAGGTTTTTTGCATATACCTCTTAAATAAATGGCTTGTGCTCAAATTTTTACTTTAAGTTATATATGCTGTAGGCCATCCACTAAAATGTTTACATAGAAGGAGCAGGATATGGGAGCTAGCTTTAAATTTGGCAAGGATAACAGTAGGCAATGTTACAGAGCAGCCGAGGTTGCTTCAGTGACGCATGGTGTCAGGCTACACTTTGAGACCGGTATTAATAGAAAGAGGGCATTTGTCACCCACACAGATGGAGATTTGGTCCTACAGTCAGAAATCTGGCTACAAGCTGTTCATGGTGTATCAGTTAGTTATTATACCTGTTTTAGTTATCATGAATTGAAAATGACAGCGAAATAACCTTAAGCTGTTCTTTCTTGTTCTGAGACAGGCTCTCACTTTGGAACCCTTGCTCACAGTGTGGCTGGCCTTGCACTGGTAGCAATCCTCCAGCCTCTGCCTCCTGAGTATTGGGATTAGAGTTGCGTACTACCACTCTGGCTAGGCTAGTTTAAGTTTGACTAGGTCTAAGGCCTACCCATTATGTTGTCCAGATTCTGAAGGGTTGGGATAAGCATTGGGAAGTGAAATGAGTTTACTTTCTACTCTGAGAGAAACGAAGTGGCATTTTAAAACAGAGGAATGCAATGGCCAGGTGTTATGGAAGCTCCACCTGAACAAGCGTGGGAAGGGCAGGGAGATCCTTTAGCCAGCGATTGCAATGATCCAAGGGTTATGAGATGACTTGCAGCCTGGGCAGGAGCTATAGCAGTGACTGGTGTGTGTGTGTGCGTGTGTGTGTGTGTGTGTGTGTGTGTGTGTGTGTGTGTGTGTGTGTGTGTGTGTGTGTGTGTGTGTGTGTGTGTGTGTGTGTGTGTGTGTGTGTGTGTGTGTGTGCATGTAAGGGTGAGTTTGTCAGGGCAAAGGGAATAATAAATTGTCATGACTGAGTAGACGTGGGAACTGAAGAGGAGAAATGCGAGTTTCTTATTGAACAACGGTGTAAATATTTTTACTGTGGTTGCTGTCCTTGTAATAGGGGTCCCTCTGGTGGCAAAGGTAAGGGTTCCTCTCACACAGGTCGCCTGCTATTCTGGGATATACGTGTACAACCATAGTTAAAATAGAGTAAAATCGGGATGCCCATCTCCTCTGGTGTTTCAAAAAAAGACACATCTAAGAATAGCTGAGAGCTAATTGTTGCTAATGGACCAGGAAGTGGTGTCTGACCACAATGTTGACCTGTTGGAATGAGGGAGGTCCTGGTCAACTTCCTTCTCCAAGAAATCTCCATGTAGCTGGAGAAGAGTAGCTGGAGTCTGTTGAACCAAATCCAACAAGGGATGTCTCCTGGGAGGTATCGATGTTGTTCCTTAAGAGCACAGCAGAGCCGTGAGTGGAGACTTGGAAGCTGGAGTCATCTGAGTTTGAATGATGCTTGGCCACAGCTCTGCTAGCATCACCTTAGCATCTTCCTATGGGTACTTTACGTTATAGCACCTGTGTGGTTATGGGGACTTGAGTGACAGCGTGAGTCACTGCTCAAGTCTTCCCCCTCATTAACAGCTAGAGTCGGAACTAATGATTCCCTCGGGAGCTCAGGAGAGGGCCCTTTGGGCTGATTCATAAATATTCTTAAATTCCAAATTTAAAATATGGTAACCAACAGGGGTCACTCTGATGGTCAGTGATCTGGTAGACCACCCCCATTAGCCCAAGGCCAAGGCGTGTAACTGAACATCGACGGCGGTCTTCCAGAGAGCTCTCTGTTTGAACATTTTTCTTCTAGGTGTTGAGCAGACCTCAAAAAATTTCCAAAAAACAGGTGTGTTACATAGGCCTGAGTCATCGACCGAGATGAGATATTTCAGAAACTTTCCATTTTAAGCATGTTCCTGATTGAGTAGAAATGCCTCGCTTGTTATATAAATACAGAGTGTAAGCCCTTGCTGAGCATTGCCTCCGAGCTGAAAAGCTAGCCAGAGCACACTCGCAGCCAGGGATGATCTTTTACCAATCTCTTCAGATTCCGGAAAGGTCCTCAGTGCTAACGCTCATATGCGTTACCTTCTGAAATCTCTGCAGCTAGGGTTTTCTTCCCTAGTAGCTCTCCGTGCACACACATTAGTTGGTCTTATCCATCTGTAAGCTTTCGCAAGCTCCCTAATGAAAACAACTGCATTTCGGAGGCTTAATTGCTTATTATTGAGTGGTCTATCTCTCATTCTATAAATGTACAATGATGAGAAATGTTCTGTTCGTTAGAAGCAGCCAGCATGTGAGGCAGACAGGGTGTTTTATTGATGTATACAGAAAATATCATCTTAAAGGTCAGAAAATAACTATTGGAGAATAAAAGCCTACCCTACTCCGCTCCGCGTAGACAACATTGTATTGAGAGTTTGACAAGGCTAATCAATTACACACTTCATAAAACAAAAAAAAAAACAAAAAACAAAAACAAGCATGAAATAGATTCTCCCATGCGGCAGTTCCCTTCCCTTGTATGCGCGAGACTATCTGCTCATTAGCTCTTGAGATTTTAAATTGCTTTGTAGGCTGGAACGGCCGATATTTTGTGCTTCTTCTGGTGTTCTAACAAAAATCGGCTGGATTCCCAGGGTGGTGTTGATGTGTGGAATGCACGGTACAACTGAATCTGCTGTGGATGCGGCTGGTTTGTGGTGCCCACCTGGAGAGGCTGAAACCAGCGCTTTCATTGATGCATAATGGCCTTTGCCTACCCCTGGATTCACCACCCCAGCCTCTTCCCTTCTGCTTTCTGTATTAGGGTCCGAAAATCCCCGGACAACGGACAACGATACCCTAGATTCACATAGCACGCAAAAGCAAATAGTGTTTATTTAGCTGAATTTGCTGCATGCAGAGAGCTCCCCATTCAGAAATGGAGACCCCGTGGACTTGCAGGTCCGGCTTTTATTGTCAGTTAGGGAATCCCAGGAAGGGGTGTGCCCTTTACCTTGATTGGTTAGCTCTATCTCTAGGGGTCTGACTGATTCTACAATTGGTTAGGCTCTGGAGACTTGCCAGGGGGTCGCTGACTCTTTCTAGCTACCTAGTCTTGCTTCAGGCCAGATGACAAGGGTCCCTGGATTGTCTGCCCGAGGCCTGTGGTTGGCTGACCACAGGTTCCTGGATCTGAGTCCTCACTTCTGAGAAACAGAAATTTAGGCCTTGTCTCTCAAACTGCCGGTTTGCAGCCTGTCATGGAGTCAGCTGGGGCTCTGGCTAACTCAGTCCTCTCATCTGTAATTTGGGGGTCACATTGGCTGGTGTCTATCACAGGAGAGCCACGCTTCTGGGTCAAGCCAAAGGTCCATTTTTTCTGATAGCCTGGATAAGTCTGGATTGTGCCAGAACACAGAACAGTATGCACAAGGCAACAGCACCCTTCCTGCCTCTTTTGTGGGACCAAAGGGCTG
This sequence comes from Mus pahari, assembly GCF_900095145.1. Taxonomy (NCBI): domain Eukaryota; kingdom Metazoa; phylum Chordata; class Mammalia; order Rodentia; family Muridae; genus Mus; species Mus pahari. The sequence goes on from NC_034608.1 coordinate 73,199,269, forward strand.
CAAGGATGAAAATTCTTAAAAATAATATAATTGCTTAATTCACTCAATAAACCAGAGTCTAATTTGTATTTGTTTTAAAATTATTTTCTATCATTAAGTATATTTGTTTTGAAACTATTTTTACCATCAAGTGTTCATTTATAATTTAATTTATTTTAGGTTTCCCAAATAAACTTCCCTTTGATATATTAGGGAATATTTTTGACTAAATTACACATGGGTCACTTTTGTCCAAGTGTTACAATTATATCTACATGAATATATATGCATATATGTGTGTATGTATGTGCGTATGTATGTAAGTATTAATGCAATTGTTTTAACCAGATGGCTGCCAAGCAAGAATCTGGAGTATTCACTAAATGAATAGATGTACATACACGTACATAGATATATTACTCTACATGTGTTGTGAGTTAGGGTTTTAAAGAATTACGCATAAGCATGTTTGCTTATTTAACGTGGGCCACCTTTTCCCCCAAGTTGGTTGAGCCAAGTCTAGACCTATTCCCTGTGGTTCTAGTATCTGGAGTCATTTTCCTGGGAAGAGGTACCCATGACAAACGGAGATAAAAGCATGTTCTCTCTGCTGCATCTGCTACAGTGGCCTCCTGTCACACGTATGAGCTGAGTGTGTGTACGTATGTCCAGGTGACGCTCTGCATCTAACCAGCATGGCTTTCACAGTCGGTCTGACGTCCCAACAGTTTGACAATGACCACAGGGCCAACGCTTACCTCCCGGTACCCCCAGAGCTGGTTCCCTTTCATGCCGTGACAGTCATAGAGGGTTACAGGGCTGCTGTGGGAGATGGCATCCAGACAGAATTTCCGGGTGTGCAGAGGCTCGCCGGGTCGAATATCTTCTCTCCACCCGAAAGTAAAGAGCTAGCAAAAACAACAGCAGCTGCAGTGAGTTCAATTGGGGGGGGAAGGTTCCTGAGCACTGGGAGAGAGGTCTTAATGATGTAGGGCTCTCATTTTTGTGATTTCAAGGATGAAGTAGATCTCAGCATAATGGATGCCTTGAAAGGGCAGGCTTCAAAGTGCTGTGACTACACCTGAGCCCAGATTGGCAAAAAAAAAAAAAAAAAAAAAAAAAAAGCAAAGGAGAGGTTTTCTGTTAGGATCCAGTAGGGCAGGAAAGATGGAAGGGTGGAAGGGAGGGAGAAAGATACTTGGAGGAAGAGGAGAGGGAAGGATGAGAGATGAGGGGTGAGCGGGAGGAGGGAAGGGCAAGAAGACAAGCCTTTAATAGAACTCTTAGCATTTGTCATGTAGATAAAATGTTCCTGGATCAAGGACTGCGGCAGCATTAGCCTAATGAGCAGATTAACTGGCAGAGGACAAGGCTTAAGGTTGAGCTGGATTGATGCTCGCACCTTGAAAAATCCAATTTAAAGCAAAGCTGAGCTCAATGAAGTAAAGAATAGGCAAATTAATTTCCCAGGGTAGGTAAGAGCGATTCTGTGGGGGCGATATCGATGGGATGGATAGGTTAGACTGTAACTCGCAGTAAGTACAGTTCACACTTACAGATCCCTGACCTTCGACCTCACCCAGTAGTCCATGGAATGATAGACTCTACGATTCCATTGAATACTTCAGTGTGCCGTCCACTGTTTCCTATTCCCACCGGCAGGGAGCATCTTACCCTGATGGATTACAAATGCTGCTTAGGACATCCTAAATCAACCTCTCGATGTGTTAAACGAACTAACAGCATTCCTGTTAAGAAAGAACATTTTCTTTTTTTTTTTTTTTTTTTTAATTTTTTTATTATTATTTTCTTTATTTACATTTCAAATGCTATCCCGAAAGTTCCCTATTCCCCCCCCCCCACCGCCCCTGCTCCCCTACCCACCCACTCCCACTACTTGGCCCAGGCCTTCCCTGGTGCTGGGTCATATAAAGTTTGCAAGACCAAGGGGCCTCTCTTCCCAGTGATGGTCGATTAGGCCATCTTCTGCTACATATGCAGCTAGAGACACAAGCTCAGGGGGTACTGGTTAGTTCATATTGTTGTTCCACCTACAGGGTAGCAGCCCCCTTCAGCTCCTTGGGTACTTTCTCTAGCTCCTCCATTGGGGACCCTGTGGAAAGAACATTTTCTTGAGTTACTTGAGCCGAGCCTCATTTATAGGGTATGCCAGAAAAAAGACCTTAATTAAAGGAGGAGATGGACTGGGGACGCCTTGGGATTTCTTCCAGTTCTGGTTCAGTAGGTTACGCAATTCTCAGCGGAGGACGCCAGGAGACAAAGATCAGCGTGAAGATGGCTGTCAGGGACAATGCCTTATTGGCAGGAAGCAAGCCCTGTGCAGAGCTGTACTCAGCCAATACACTCATACACTCACGATTGACCCAGTCCTCAGGAGACTTGGGTTTTCAGATCCTACCTAGAGAATCTGGGGCAATTCTAGAGATGGCTAAGAGAGAGCAGTTAGGTGGTGGGAATCTGAAAACAATGGAAGGGGCTAGGTTAAGTATTTGGAATTAGAAAAAAAAGGATGATTTAAATCTGACACATGTAAGAAGACTGTCTGAAAGGTTCATCTGTGGGCGGTGCTCCTGAAAGGCCTGAGGCCGGCTCAGATGGAAGGATGGGGGTTGTCAGGTTATGCTGGCTTATCTATCTGTCTGTCTACCATCCATCCATCTATCTATCTATCTATCTATCTATCTATCTATCTATCTATCTATCTATCTATCTGTCATGTGTATTAGTGTTTTGCCTGCATGTATGTCTGCATGAGGGTGTCAAATCCCCCAGGAATGCTAAGAATTGAACTCTGGCCCTCTGGAAGAGCAGCCAGTGTTCTTTACTACTGAGCCATGAAGGGGTTGTGAACAGGAGTTATGTAATCTCTTTTTCCAGAGGTGTTTTTTTTTTTTTTTTTAAAACATTCTTGTGGACTGAGGGGTTCGTAAGTTCTCTTAGAACCTTCACACAGCAGAAGTATCTATTTGAGCTGTTCCTGACCTAATTGGAATGGGCTATATCCGTGACTTTCAAAAGACGGTGCTCCTTTGTTGTAACCAACTTGGCTGCTTCCCTTTCCTCTGTCTATTCAACATGGGTGTTGCCCAGGATTCTTTCTCTGTCCTGGTTGGCCTTAAGTTCTCCCAGGCCCGTTTTCACCAATGTGCTCAAAACCCAGCGACCATGTTGTATCTAGCTCCTGGCAGGATCTCCCGACTGTCTCCTAGGTGACTCCAATTCAATGTATCAGATTACACTCATCGGCTCTTCATTTCTTGGATAGCCTGTTCTCCTTTAACTTGTTTTAGTTGGTGGTAATGCCATTGATCTCATCTGCCATGGAGTCTTTGAACTTTTGCCCCCTTGACTTTCCTCATCTAATTACCTGTCAAGTCTTGCCACTGTCCTGCGTCTTTGGCGGTGCCGAGGACTGAGCTCTGTACCTCGCACACACGGCTGGCGGCTGTACCACGTCTTACACTTTGGTTTCTTCTGCGTTTCTGGAATTACTTTCATCCTCCCGATCTGCACCTCGTTGTCAGCATCTCTTGTCTAGACTATGGAGTAACCTGCTTCCTTTCCCTCGTTCTGGCCCCTGAACGCGCGTGCGCGCAAGCCTGCTCGTGATGTTTCAGCGGTCAGTTCAACCATACCTTGAGGTATTGTTCTTCAGGCCTTGACCACTTCTGTTTCAAAGACAAGATACCTTGCTGCCTGGAACTTGCGATGTAGACTGTGCTGGCAGCCAGTGAGCTCCAGGGAACCTTTTCTGTTGCTCACTTCCTCAGTGCTGGGGTGAAAAGTGTGTGCGTGCTGGGGCTGGAGAGATGGCGCAGCAGTTCTGCCAGAGTTCCTCTCTGCTCCTCCAGAGGTTCTGAGTTCAATTCCCAGCAACCACATGGTGGCTCACAACCACCTGTAATGGAGTTTGATGCCCTCTTCTAGTATGTCTGAAGACAGCTAAAGTATACTCATATAAATAACATAAATACATCTTTAAAAAAAAGGAACGCATACAAAAACAAGCAAGCAAGCAAGCAAACAAACAAACATACAAATTGTGTGTACCACCAAACCTGGGTTATGAAGTGGATTCTGGGCCTTGAGCGCGGGTCTTTGTTCTTGCAAGGAAAGCTCTGTCCTTGAGCTGTGTCCCCAGCCCCTGTCAGCCTTCCTGTTTCTGTTGCCCACACTCCTAGCCAACAGAGAAGTCTGTCTGCGGTGCCTGTCTAATTAGGTCGTCTGTCCGGCTGCAATCCTACAGCGGTTTTACTCCACAGTGCAGGCGCTCGCCCACGCAGCCGTCATGTCTGAACCGCTGCTGCGTCCTCCTCCTCTCTCAATCCGTCATGACTCTCCACTGTGGTTCCACCCCCTCACTGGACGTGAGATACTGGATGGCAGAGCATGTCCTTTTAAAACTCACTTCCCAGCACCCACAAACCTTGATGGTAAGTATAGATGCTCGATAAAATTTATGTTCAATATGTGTAACGCATTCAACAGAAACTTGAAATGACTGTCAAGATAAGTGAATTAGTTTTAGTCTTCTTCTTCTTCTTCTTCTTCTTCTTCTTCTTCTTCTTCTTCTTCTTCTTCTTCTTCTTCTTCTTCTTCTTCTTCTTCTTCTTCTTCTT
>NC_034608.1:73204962-73210153 GCF_900095145.1 Mus pahari
TCCTCCTCCTCCTCCTCCTTCTCCTTAGTTCTTCAAGGGTTTCACATAATATGTGTTTGTCATACTCACCCCTCCTTCAGCTCCTTAGTTCTTCGAGAGATTCATATAATATGTTTCTATCATATTCACCTCTCTGTCAGCTCTTCCTAAATCCCCTTCCCTCACCCTCAGATATTCTTCCACTGGAGAGAGAGATCATTTACCAGGGACTACATCACACTGTCTCTCTCCGTGGCAAGGGACCACTGACTGTGTGTCCAGCTCCCCACTCGGATGTCATAGCTTTTATATACTCAGAAGCCTAAAGATGGGATTGTAAATCTCCACCTAGCACAGACTTTCACTGGACAGATGTGACTTCTGCCTCAAATATCTAGGCTTTCTGTACTCCATGTTCTCCTATTTTCCAGTAAATCAGTTAAGCCCCAAAGAATACCTGAATGGCAGCAAAAGTGTCTCTTAGACCTCATTTATTCTCATAATTATATCTGGGCGAACTCAGGCAACTTTTGCTTCCTGTTTCTAGGTTTGTTATCGTAGGGTAATGTTCTTTCTTACATCCATAGATTGATTGCTAGAAGGGAATTTTCATAAGGTATTCTGCACTCTTCTTGTTATTATTACCTGGTGACTGCAATCCTGGACCCCGAGCGATAGATCTTCAAATGATACCAATTGCTTTCTTTTTCTGAACCTTTCAATAACATTTTTTTTCCCTCTCTTATGTCTTTGAAATGCTTCCGGTCGCCATTTATCTTAGCCAACAGTCATGTCAAACCAATCCCTCATTAGGCACATTTTCACCACAGTAGAAACAAGTTCATAATGTGAAAGAACTTACTGTGACATTCACAATCCGCCTCCCTGTCCTGGGTCATATTTTTACTAACTGGAAGGATCTAGGTTTTCTTAACAAAAGTGCTTGATATTAACCCCCCCCAAACCCTCAAATTATTAGTTTAAAAGTAAATGGTTGTCAGTTTTCCCTTTTTCTTCTTTTGAGTGATACTTTAAAATATAGATTTTGAGTCATGATCTGTTTCTTTGCTTTCTTATGCATGTGGTGGGTGTAACCTTGTCCAGGTCTGTATTGTATTATATATTGTATTATATTATATTATACTATACAAATAAACTCTCTATATTGGAGCTGCAAATACACTTATCTTAATCTGGCATCCCGATGAGACAATTTGAAAAACAGCTTTTTCTCTCTGTGGGAAGTTATATTTTATTTCATTGTTATGTAGTTTGCAGGAATCTGAGTTATAAGATGTTTACTACAGTGGGTACCCATCAGAATGCTGGGTCCTGGCAGAGGGATTGTTTATCTCCAAAGAAAGGCGCAAGTTCGTTCTTTCTCTGCATGCATTGACATGTTAAGATTTCTGTTTGCCTATGTCCCCCTCCAGGTCTTGGAAAAGGGGAAAAAAAAAAAAAATCTGTCAGCTTCCTCAGCAGGACAGAAAGAACTGCAAAGCTCGCTCCCTGCAAGAGCCCCGGGCCTGCTGCTAGGCCTGTGAAGAGAAGCAGCAAACTAGGCCAGGCAGAGCAGCCTCCTCTCTTCCGCCCCTCCACCCCGCGCTGTACTCCTAACGCAGGCTGGGGAGGAGCCTTCCAGATCTCACATTCTTATTTGAATCTATTTTTTGCTTTTCTTTCTTGATTCCCTAGAGGAAACTGGGAGCCAGCACATAATGCTAGAGCGATATCAAACAGCTCGGCGATTGACCCCGGAAGGATGAATCATATGCCTGTTTCCCACACAGAAGCCGGATTAGTCCTGGCAGAAGGTTTTCCTTATAAAGGTCTGCTTCCGTGGACCCCGCTTTGTTGCCCTTTTAACAAGTGTGTTTGTTCATTCATTCCGTCACTTTTGACAGCTTTGGAATTAAAACGAATATCCGCATTTCCATGGCCCGATGTAATTCTCTTCCAGGAACTAAAATCTAAATGTAAAAGAGTGAATTATAATTTACAAGTCTTTAAACCCTACGTTGAATAAGCCTGACGTTAATTACTGTAAAATGAATTTGCCCATACCAAACCAGTGTACCGTGACACATGTTTCAAACAGGATCCAAGTCTTTCCTCCCTGCAACTTCTAATCTCCTTGTAGCTCCATCTTTAGGCTCTCCAGAGATGGAAATCTTGGTAAAAGATCTGTATTAACTACAGGGATTTTCACCCCCTCCCCTGCCAGTGCTGCTTTCTTCTTGTCTCGTGCTGCCCTCTGGTGGCCATTTCTTAATTTACATGTCATTTTTTTTTCCTTCAGTTTAGCCTAAGGTAAATTAAACAATCAATAAAAATATGCAGTATACTTCAGTTTGCTCGTATTCGTTTTCAGCTGTCAAATAAAAAATTCAGGCCAGGGCATATGTCATTCTGGAATTTTCCTGCTTAGAAGTATTAAACCTGGTTTAGATATTAAGACTTGTATCTATCTAAGTTTATGTCCTGTTTGGACTGAAAAGAAGATATGTATGAACTTAGTTCAAGAAGCAATGCTTTTTTTCTTGTGACACGTCCTTAATTTTAGAGAATGTTCTCCCTAAGTGCCCCAAATGCTAGTGTTACGATAGACTCATAAGCGTTCTTGCTTGCTCTCAGGCAGGAGTCCGGGTGTTTGTGGGAAGTGCTGGCCATCACTACTCCTCTGAAGGCTGGTAACACCCCAGCAATGCTATAGGAAGATTCAGAGGAAGAGGAAGCCATTGAGTAGTCCCTGATATTTGGTAATTATCGCCACATCTGAGAGCCACAGAACCTTCTGGTAATTGACCATACTGCAGGATAATCCTGAAGTGAACAAGAACTGGAAGTTAATGATTATGCTGGAAATGGACCAACGCAACCATGTCACAGCAACCTTGAACCTGAGAGTGTGACATGTGTGTGCATGCATGTGCATGTGCGCGCATGTGTGTGAAGATAGACGGGGAAGTACAGCGACGACACTGATTTCCGGTGGGAGTTGATGCTGTATCTCATGCATCCTTTCTTCTCGGAGAACTCGTATAGGATTGGGGATTGTTGCCTCTATTTAATGATAAAGAACCTCCAGCCCGGAAGAATTGAACAGTTGAAGTCCATCTCTTTAAAACACACTGGATAGGTGGCAATTAAGAGCATGGTGTTAGAGGGTGTTGGCGTTATCTGGTGAGATTAATCCTTGACTGGGTTTTGAACTTGCTGCTTTCCCAGCACTCTAGTACCCTGGCTGTAATTTAGGATGGAGGAGGGGCGGGAAGAGAGAGAGTTGGGGGAAGAGAAGGGTACTTGAACGACTCCTTAAGGACCTTAGGTTGGGAAGGGTCACTGCTCAGTAGTTCATTTTGGTCAACATTCTTTTGTGTGGAATTCGTATGTAAGGTAAAAGGGTCTTTCCAAAGCCCACGCATGCTCCAACCGAGCCTGTTCCTGGTCAGTGTGCACGAGAGACGTGTGAGGGGTTCAGCCCGAGCCATGCGGTTGTGCCAACGGGCTGCTTGCGTACTTGTTGTTTTCTCAAGACAGCTATTATGGTCTGTTCGGAGAAACTCAGAACACTGTCGGGGCATAGTGCCCGGACTGTGGGTTTCTCCTTCTGCAGAGAGAAGATGGGAAAAGCCTTAGCTGTACTCACCAGTTGTGTTTCTTTGTAACTATGACAACAGCTATTGATTCTTGTTAAATCTGTGTGATACATCCTATAGCTCTCTAATCGAAATAGTTTCTTCAAAATTGAAAAAACCAAAGGGGCCATGAAGACCTAAACACTGCCATTTCTGTCTCACAGGTAATACAATTTAAGGAGAGGAGACCTTTTTATAGAGACACTCAAGTTCTAGGTTGGATTTGAATCCACACTTTCCTTAAATGGAGCTGCACTGAAATGTCTTCCAATCAAAACAATGCATTGTCTGAAAACATCTTCTGAAGTCTACGTTGGGGTGCTGTGATGGTTTAAATATGCTCGGCCCAGGGAGTGTGGCACTATTAGAAGGTGTGACCCGGTTGGAGTAGGCGTGGCACTATGTGTGGGCTTTAAGACCCTCGACTTAGCTGCCTGGAAGTCAGTCTTCCGCTAGCAGCCTTCAAACGAAGATGCAGAACTTTCGGCTCCTCCTGCACCTGGATGCTGCAGGTTTTGTTTTGTTTTGTTTTGTTTTGTTTTGTTTTGTTTTGTTTTGTTTTGTTTTTGATGAATTTTCTGGAATCATTGTCTTGAAACTTTCCACTGTGGGGAAGGCAGTAAGATTGCATTACACTGATCAATTTTACCACCTCCTTTATTTAAAAAAATTAGTTTTACGAGTTAGTGTGCAAGGGGCTCAGTGGTCAAGAGGTCTATTTGAACACTCACGAGGACCAGTTAGGAGCTCCAGACAGGCCTGTGCCTGTGACCCCAGCTCTGAGGGAGTGAGGCGGAGATAGGAGAGCGCTCGGTTCTACTGGCTTCCAGCCTAGGAAGAAAATGCGAGTCCCTAGAACCAGGGAGAGACTCTCAGAAGAATAGCTGCCTTTATGCATGGTCTGTATGCATGAGCATAGAGTGTGCATGCTCGCATAAACGCATGCACATACAAACAAATAAAGGTTAGCACACAAAATAATGGGCTTCACTGTGGCATTTCTGAACATACCTCGTCTTTATCTGTCTGCACTTCCGCTCCTGTCTCTTATGGCTTTAGCTTCTTATTACTGGTCACCCCTGTCCTTGCAAGAGCTGCTATTTTGCTTTCATGTCATATGCACACACACACAACCTCGAGTGTCCTTCCTCAGTTGCTGTCCACCCCTCCCTTAGAGGGCCTTACTGGCCTGGCACTCACCATGTAGGCCAGGGTGCTCGGCTATCAATTACTATTGATCTGCCTGTCTCTGCTTCACCAGATCTGGGACTACACGCACATGCCAACACACTCAGCCTTGAAAATCTGGGCTCTGGAAGAGCAGACTCAGGTCCTACTGTGTGCACGGCAAGCACTTTACTGGCCGAGCTATCGCACTGCACTAATCCTTGGTCTGCAAGTTGAACTAAGTTGGTTATCATGATTCTTCTGACAAGAGACAGAAGCAGAGGCTGGCAGTGACTCACTAACTACAGATCTGGTTGGTGACAAACCATGACATCATCCAAGTTCCAGAAGCTTCTCCCCATTCTGTCCCTCCATGATCTCTTCAGCCCCGCCCCAGCCCCGCCCCA
>NC_034608.1:73210527-73215725 GCF_900095145.1 Mus pahari
GAGGGACCCATGGCTCCAGCTGCATATGTACAGAGGATGGCCTTATCTGCCATCAATGGGAGGGGAGCCCCTTGGTCCTGTGGAGGCTTGTTGCCCCAGTGTAGGGGAGTGCTAGGGTGCTAAGGTAGGAGTGGGTGGGTAGGTGGGGGAGCACCCTCATAGAAGCAGGGGGAGGAGGGGCGGGATAGGGGATTTGCAGAGGGGAGACCGAGAAGAGGGATAACATTTGAAATGTAAAGAAATAAAATAACCAATAAAAAGTAAAATAAAACAAGGAAAAAAAAAATCCACGACAGAGTCAAAAGACAAACTTTACAGCCGGTTGCAGCAAAGCTAGTTATTGGTAATGCACCAGAGGGAGTGGCCTCCGGGGCCCTGCCCTCCGAATTGAGAGCCTGTTGTCGTTCAGGTGGTGGTTAACATGGAATTAGTTGTTCTGCTTCTATCGCCTCTCCCATTACTATCCCAGCATGGAGAGAATCCCGGGCAGCTGTTACAGGCACAGTGTACGGTTAAGGGAAAGGGTCCTTCAGTATCGCACAACTCTGGGCAGGTTACAGGGACCTCAGGTTCCACTTTGGCTGCACTGGCTGTTGTCACAGGTTACTACCTCTCCTGGCCCGTTAGTTAAATGTCATCTTAGAGGATTAGCTATACTGGCTGAAGGTTGTGTGTATGTTGCGCAGTACAATTCTAATTATTATATTATTATATTAGTACCAAATAGGGAGAGGTAAAGGATAAATAATGAAAAAGCAAACACACCAAGAGCAGAAATGGCAGAAGTGGAGTCTGGACAAGGACAGGGACAGGGACAGAGACAGGGACAGGGACTTTGTAGTTTTTTTTTTCCTAAAGGGTCCACTAATTCTCAGCTGGCATCATGCACACAGCACGTTGTAGGGCTGGGCATTAGATACTGTTTATGATGTACATGTGTGTGTTTCACAAACCCTGCTATCTCAGACTTCCCTATGCCTGTAGCAGTCCTGCATTATTATCTCTTGGTATATTTTTTAAAAAAAGTATAGAATGCATGTTGGGTCCTCCCTCTAAACAAGTGTTGTGCCTCTTACAGGCACGCTGGGGGTTGCTCCCCAGATCAGCAAGAGTACAGCAGAACGGCTGGAACACAGCATCCTCGGACCGCCCACTGTCAACGCCCACTCGTCGCCCGGACCAACCACCAATGTCGTCACGCCTACTCGATTGGACCCGCCTTCTGGACACAGCTCCGTGGAGGACCGCCATTCCCGCCATTGAAACATTGGGACATGAAACATTGATCCATGCAGAGATAATGGGACATGGGGCACGTGGGAGAGGGTTGGGTTCTCCCGCGTGTAATCAATAAATCATAATAATCTTTCTTGCAAATCATCTTATTTCAGGAAAATTAGCTCTGCAGTACGAACCCACCCCAAGGTGTTTTCTGCCCACGCAGACAGGCGCCGGTCAGCGTGCAGGCAGAAACACTACAAATGCACCCTGCTGATAGCTTTTGATCTGAGTCTTTTGCCTGGCAGGAGTAAATAAGCAAGAATACCCAGCCGGGCCCGTTCAGATTGGAATCGGGCAACAAAATGGAGCAAAGGTTGTGAGGATCCTGGGAACTGTGTAGGGAAGGAGCGGCGCTGGGATGGAGGCAATGTAGCGGGAGCTAGTTCAGGTTTCCTGTATGTCCCGAGTCGAGGTGGGCTGAACGTCCCACAGGAGACAACAGAACTGCCACTCCTTTCCTTATTCAGAGACGGTGGCAAGAGTTCCAGCGACTGCTTCGGGATCTCTGTGAGGGTCTCTTTCTCCTATGTTAGGGGCACATGAAAGGAAGTAAAATTTGATTTGTCCAACAGAGAATCCAGGGACACCTACGGATCCCCCACCTTCAAACAAACATGTTCAAGAAAGTCTTCATTCTCCTGAGACCCAGCAGCTCCACATTGGGACCCTTGAATTCGGGAAATTGCTTGGGCTCCGCCCCCTTGCAAGCCAATTACACCTTCTTCTTGATAGTGCAGGAGATCCAGCAGTCCACAAGAGTGACCTTGACTGCTCATCAAAGTAGAACTGATAGATCATCACTTTAAAAAAAAAAATTAGTTTCCGTTTTCTTAAACAAGGACTAAGGGGAAGCCGTCTTTTGGGATTTTTGGTGAAGGGAGGGAAAGTCAGACAGGGGAGGGGAAGAGAGAAGAAAAACCTTTTGTAAAAACACTTTTCACCATGTGTGTGAAAAAGCACACACACATGCTTCTTTCATAAAATAGAAACACAGAGAGTCTCAATATCACTGGTGTGTGCGTGCTCACGGGAACACACACACACACACACACACACACACATACACACACATATGTGCGTGCATGTCAGGGGGAGGAGCTATTGTCTTGCTTTATACTCCAGTCTGCCAGAAAACCTTAGACCCTTTAGCTTCAGTCACCTCTACTGTGTCCAGTGAGCTATCACCGTCCTGAGCCTTGCTCACTCTGGAAAGCTCCGGCTTTATCTCCTCCCTGGTCCAGCATATTGCTTCTCTGAAGCTGTCCGTCACCTAATAGCACTCTGGAAGGGTCTGTCTTTACAGCTCTAGGCTTTACGATACCCGCACAGCAGCGTTGTTCGAGAAGAGTCTTCGGGGTCATGCTCAACCACGTGACACTGTTCTCCGATCTGAGACAATCTAGGAGCTCCAAGCCACATTCATGAGGGCGAAGCAGCTGTTTTTATGCTTGTAGCCACTTGGATCCAGAGGGAGAGGCTCTTCAACAGGGTTGGCATTCAAGCTTGCCCATCCATGGGTCTCCGTTCTTAGGAAAGGAGAGAGCATCCGAGCTAGGGACATGAGTGGTGGCTCTGCCAACTCAGCCCGGGGTTATGGCCAGCCCTCCCAGAGAGCCTCACTCTGTTTCCAAATGTTATGAGCCCAAAAGGTCTCTGGCAGGGAGAGAGGACACCATTGTGTAAACTCTTGAATTTTCTCAATTCTCACTCAGATGGCAGCTGTGTAGACAACGGAATAAACTGCTTTGCAAGCCAAATTTCAACTTTCAAAGGCATAATTGTCTACATCTGTGTAAATTCCAGCACCAAGTTGTGCCAGGGCGGAAATGCTGGGAGTTCAGTACAGGACGAGGTAGACAGCTGGGGCAAGACTAACACCGGTCCCCATCTTTACCCCTTTGTCCATCTGCATCTCTTCAAGCACGTGTGTGGAATCACCTCTTTTACTCACCAACACAGCTTCATTGAAATAAAAAGGCGAATAGAATTAAGACAGACTTAATGTTTGAAGACTAAAGGTGTATAATAGTATTTACAAATGATTTCATTTGGTCTGGGCTCTGAACTGTGGTTGAAAATAAGGCAGTACACACACACACACACACACACACACACACACACACACACACACACCCTTCAAATCTAGGACGAGGACTATTGCTTAAAGCTGTGATAGAAGACATCACTTTTAGGCTTCAATCCTTTGATGTCCAGCTTCAGGGCTTGGCACTGTTAAATGACATGGAGGGATCTGGAGGAAGGCTAAGGAGGATTAGAAAGTGAAGTGGTGCTTGTCTAGGCATGGGTAGGAAGAGGGTAAGAAACAGAGAGAAGGACTCATGATGGGTGACAGGATTTCAGAAGTGTGATCCTCTCAGCAAAGGGTTAGGGAAAGGCAGAGAGTAAAGGCTTTTGTTAGGGATATAAAAAGAATCAGGCTCAGGTTCAACCAGCATTCCCCCACCCAGGAAGCTTCTTGGGATCTCTGCTGGTGCCATGGTTGCCCATCATACACAATGCCTGGGTTCCACCCTCCATATCAGTTATGGTATATGTACATCCTGTAATCCCAGCATTCCAGAGGCGGGGCAGGCACACCTGCTATAATGCAGCATAGGGAAAGAGGTAGGAGGATCAGAAGGGTGGGGCTATCCTCAGCTACACCATGATAGAGTTCGAGGGACATTATGGAATGCCTGGAATCTTGTCTCAAAAACAGAACTAAGTAAAACCACGACGAGATATCAGAGAGATCTGTGTATGGCGGTGCGGTGCGTGCTTTTAATTCCGGAGTCAGAAGTAAACAGATCTCTGTGAACTTGGGGCCAGCCAGTGCTACATAGTGGGCCCTTGTGAAGGAGGAGGAAGAAGAGAAGTTGGAGGAAGAGAAGGAGGAAGGAGAGGAAGAGGAGGAGGAAGAGTGAGAGGAGGACAAGGAGGAGGAAGAGTAAGGAAGAGGAGGAGAAGGAGGAGGAAGAGGGAGAGGAGATCAAGGAGGAGGAAGAAGAGGAGGAGGAAGAGGAAGAAGAAGAAGGAGGAGGAGAAGGAGGAGGAAGGAGAAGAAGGAAAGGAAGAGGAGGAGGAGGGAGAGGAGGACAAGGAGGAGGAAGAGGAAGAAGGAGAAGAGGAAGAGACGAGAGGAGTGAGTGAAGCAGAGAGGATGAATGCAGAATAAATATCAAGTATTAAAGTGATAAATAGCTATAGAATTGGTCCCGCATTTTTGCATTTTATCTATCTATCTATCTATCTATCTATCTATCTATCTATCTATCTATCTATCTATTTATTTTTGCTTAGAGAGTAAGTCAATCGATTGGATGCTAGGTAGACAGAAATGATAGGCTCAACAAATAAGAACCATGAATTGTTAATTACTCCTAATAGCTTTGGGGCCTTCTAAATGAAGAAGTAGATTTCTCACTCAACTATAAGAGGCCGCAGTATCCAGGCATTGCACTAGATAGTGGTCACAGAGAAGACAGAAAAGGAGCCCACCTCCTCCAGCGTACAGCGCTTAGTGTAGTCAGGATGTTAGGGAGCACGTGAGCGGAAGGGAGCCCCAAATCCCCCAGCACTTCTAGCTGCAAATTTTAAATATGACAAAAGGTATCAGGATGTTTCTCTTCATGGCGTGTGGGTGACCTGGCACGAATGCTGGCTGAGTGGGAGGCATTTTCTCAACTAGTGACTGAGAAAGGGACAGAGCCCAGCCCATTGTGGACGGTGCCATCCATTTGTCGCTGGTAGTCTTGGGTTCTATAAGAAAGCAGGGCGAGCCGGGCGGTGGTGGTGCACGCCTTTAATCCCAGCACTCCGGAGGCAGAGGCAGGCGGATTTCTGAGTTCGAGGCCAGCCTGGTCTACAAAGTGAGTTCCAGGACAGCCAGGGCTATACAGAGAAACCCTGTCTCGAAA
>NC_034608.1:73215731-73216987 GCF_900095145.1 Mus pahari
AAAGAAAGCAGGGCGAGCAAGCCACGAGGAGCAAGCCGGTAAGCAGCACCCCTCCATGGCCTTTATATCAACTCCTTCCCGCAGGTTCTAGCCCTGTTTGAGGTCCTATCCTGACTTCCTTTGATGATAAGCAGCGACAGGGAAGTATAAGCCAAATAAACCTTTTCCTCCACAACCTTCTTTTGGTTATGATGCTTCCCCATAGCAACAGAAACCCTAACTAAGACAGCAAGGTAATTTTTTTTCTCCAGAACTTGACAGAAAAGACAGGAGTGCAGGAGGGAGAGAAAATTAAACAGAGATACAATAGGCCCAGGGTCTGCCTCTGAGATACAAAGGAGTTGCTCTACAGCCTTGGTCCTACACTCATTTTAAAAGTTCAGTTTGCCTGTATATTAATACACACATATATGTGTAGTTTTATTTAAAAGTTTTATCTAAAACTTTTAAAGTTTTATCTGTAGTATGAAAAGTTTTAAATAAAAATCTGGAAAAACCCATATCCAAGGGGTACTTTTTATAGAAGATGCTCTAAGAAGGATGCGTGAAAATCCTAAGAAAAATGGTCTCAGCTCACCAGGAAACAAGCTTCTTGATGGGAAGATATCACCGAAGCCATCTTTTCTGGAGACACGCTTGTCTTGGTTAGTTTTATGTCAACTTGGCATGCGCTCAAGTCAGCTGAGACGAGGAAACCTCAATAGAAGGATTACGTCAATACGACCGACCAGCCTGTTAGCCAGTCTGATTGAGAGTCTGATTGGATTGACAACTGATGTGGAAGAGCCCAGCCCACTGTGGGCGGCACCATTTCTAGGCAAGTAGACTTGGGCTGCACAAGAAAGCGAGGTAAGCATGCTATGGGGAGGGGCAGAAAGCAGCACTCCTCCATGGTCTCTGCTTTGGGTTCCTGTCCTGGCTTCCATCAGCAATGGATTGTCACCTGGCAGTGTGAGCTGAAATGAACCCTTTCCTCCCCAAGTTGCTTCTAGTCAGGATATTTTTATCATAGCAACGGAAGAGCAAAGTAGGACAGTGTTAACTGAGGTCGGAAGAGGAAATGACGAACTCTGAGGAAGTGTGTTGCACCTTGAATCAGGACCTCACAAATGATTCAGCCCCAGCCTTTAAATTTTTCTTTTCTTTTCTTTTCTTTTCTTCTTTTCTTTTCTTTTCTTTTCTTTTCTTTTCTTTTCTTTTCTTTTCTTTTCTTTTCTTTTCTTTTCTTTTCTTTTCTTTTCCTTTCCTTTTCTCTT
>NC_034608.1:73217037-73228020 GCF_900095145.1 Mus pahari
TCTCTCTCTCTCTCTCTCTCTCTCTCTCTCTCTCTCTCTCTCTCTCTCTCTTTCTTCCTTTCTTTTTGATTAAAAGAAAAGGTTCATTTAGAATTATTCAGAGGAAGGCCCTTGCAATGATCCCTGTTTTGTGGCCAATTCCACAGCATCATAACCAGGAGCCAGTTGAACCTGGAGCTGCTATATTCAATCAGACCTGACTTTGACCGAGTTAGTGTTGTGGATTTCCTTCATAGCTGGTTTGATTTGGTGCTTGTGGATTTCCTCAGCAACCACAAATGTCCTGTCTTCTGTCCAGTTCACATCTAGCTTGGGGATCAGGGAAAGTTGATGAAGGCACATGGTCTAGATCCTTCCCCTAGGGGACGTGTCTGAGGACGGCTCCTGGATCTGCAAACAGTGCCACGAGTGGGTAGTGTGTACATGTTTTATTTTGGTGGCTGTGGGCACCTTCCCTGTCCACCTTCAAAGCCTTTGTCTCACCTTTGACTTGGGAGGAGCTGGAGCCTCCTGCCTTGTTTCCGGTGCCTTTTTGGTGAACACCGGAATGCACTTTTTAAGGGGATGGCAGGCAATGTAGTGGGCAGGGCTCAGTATAATGTTTGTCAATTGATGACACTGTATGAAAAGGTAAGGCAAGTGCCTTGTCTATTGTAACTGTCCAAGGAATGCTGTCTGCCTTTTTTTTTTTTTTTTTTTAAAGCTGAATCATTTAGGAAATGGGGGTGATGTCACAGTCAAGTCACACCCGCGTTATGCTTTGAGCACTTCATATACAAAGGAAAATTACAATTGAGCAGATTTTGCTCTGTCACCTCAGATCAGGTTTTCAGTGTATGGCTCAGTTAATTTTGGAAATATTACTTCCAGTCACTCAAGGTCTTAGTCAACACCACATCACACATGCCCATCTTTCTCCTCCCTTTTTTCCTTTATCAACTCTTGCCAGTCACATACTTGCCTGGCACATACTTGTACTTTTTGTCTTTCTCTCCTTTCAGTTTCTCAGGCATTTGGTATCGGCTTACAGACTTTAAAAGTATATTCAGACTACAGAACACAAAGCTTAGCATTTTAATTTTTAAAAATTCTCAATTCAGCAAGATTAATATATTCAAGTGCTGTGTAATTATCCATTCCCAAGGTGTTCTAATTATTCAAAACAGCAACCATTAGCCACTCAGCAATGGCTAATTGCTTAAACTATCAGCCCTTGCTAATGTCTATTCCATGGACGATATGGATTTTTGTGTCCTAGGTATATTGTACCAGTGGATCACACCACATGTGTCCGTTTGTGTCTGGCTTATTGCACTTAGCAGGGTGTATTCAAGGTATCATGGCTGTAGCACAGATCAAGGCTTCATTACTTCTTATAGCTGAATGATGTTTACACACACACACACACACACACACACACACACACACACACACACACTCTTTGTTTATTCATATATTGATGAGTACTTGAGGTTTTTCTACCTCTTGGCGGCTATGAATGATGCTGCAATAACCCTGGCATTCACATCCTTGTTTCGGATTCTTCTGGGTGTACAGTTAGGACTCGAATTGCTGCCCTTATGGCAAGTGATAATTCTGAGCTTCGCTTTCTGAAGGACTGCCAACCAGTTGTCCCTAGAGGCTGCACATTATATTCTTACAAATAATGTACAGCAGTTCTCCATCTCCACACACATCTTGCCAACAGCAACTCTTCAGCAAGTGGCCCTTGTAGGTATGAAGTAGCATCTCACTGTGCTTTTGATTTGCATTTGCTTTACGGCTAGTGATTTTTGATCACTGTCTTATGGTTATTTGCGAATCTCTTTCACTGAAAAAAATCTGTTCTAGTCTTTTGCTCACTCTTCAGTACAGCCGCTTACATTTTTATTGTTGAGTGTTTAGTATTTTTCTACATTATGGATATCAATCTCATACTGGATATGATTTGTAAATATTTTAGTCTGGTTAAGGAGTTTCTGTTTTTACACTAGTGACAGTGTAGTGACTTGATAGTGACTTGGTAGACAAAAGCTTCAATTTCCGTAATGTCTAGTACATCTAGCTTTCCTTTTGTTGTCTGTATTTGTGTGTTTGTGTGTGTGTTTGTGTGTATGTATGTGTCATTTGGGAAATTGTTGCCAATCTAGTGCCATAAAGTTTCCCTCTATATTTTATTTTCAAATGTATTCTAATTTGTGTATATGTGTTTTTCCTGCATATATAGATGTGCACTGTGGGTGAGCTATTCCCTGTGGAAGCCACAAGAGGGTGCCAGATCCCCTGGAACTGGAGATTTAGATGGCTGTAAGCCACCCTATGGGTCCTCTGTAAGAGCAGCAAGTATGATGTCATCTTAATCAATTAGACCTGAAACAACAACACTCTTTCCAAGTAAGGTCTGTCTTAATGAGGGTTTCATTGCTGTGAAGAGACAGCATAAGCAAGGCAGCTCTTATAAGGGCAAACATTTAATTGGGGTTGGCTTACAGTTCTAGAGGTTGAGTCTGTTATACTCATGTCAGGAAACATGGCAGCATACAGGCAGACATGATGTCAGATGAGGCTGCCCCACCTGGGGATCTGTTCCACATACAGACACCAAACCCAGACACTACCATGGATGCCAGGAAGTGCATGCTGACAGGAACCTGATACAGCTGTCCCCTGAGAGGCTCTGCCAGTGCCTGACAAATACAGAGGCGGATGCTCACAGCCATCCATGGAGTCCCCAATGGAGGAGTTAGAGAAAGAACTGAAGGAGCTGAAGGGGTTTGCAGCCCTATAGGAAGAACAACAATATCAACCAACCAGTACCACCCCCTCCCACCCCCAGAGCTCCCAAGGAATAAACCACCAACCAAAGAGTATACATGGAGGGACCCATGGCTCCAGCTGCATATGTAGCAGAGGATGGCCTTGTAGGTCATCAATGGGAGGAGAGGCCCTTCGTCCTGTGAAGGCTTGATGTGCTAGTGTGGGGAAATGCCAGGGTGGTGAGGTGGGAGTGGGTAGGTAGGATAGGGTGAGGGAAGATGGGATAGGGCTTTTCTGGAGGGGAAACTGGGAAAGGGGATAATATTTGCAATGTAAATAAATAAAATATCCATTTTTTTTTTTAAAGAGTTCTCCATCTTGACCCACAGGCAGCTAGCTAGGAGGAGATTGTTATCCGTACTGGGTGGAGCCTGAGCACAGGAGTCTTTAAAGCCTACCTACACAGTGACACACTTCCTGTAACAAGGACATACTTCCTCCAATAAGGCCATATCTCCTAATAGTGCCACTCCCTATGGCCAAGCATTGAAACACAGGAATCTATGGGGCCTAAACCTCTTCAGCTTATCACAGGGCCCACCCTGATGTGTGAGTGATGAGGACATCACAAACTATCACAGGGCACATCCTGATGTGTGAGGGAGGAGGACATCACAAATTATCACAGGGCCCATCCTGATGTGTGAGTGATGAGGAGGACATCAAAAGATGGATTTTTATGATGGATATACAGCTGTTCAAGCCAAGTCAATTGAGTGTTTGCATGTGAGTTCACTTCTCGACTAATCTGTTCTGTTGCTCTGCTTGTCTTTTCTCATGCCTGTAGTACAATTTAAAACTTAGGGTGTCTAGGAAACCTAGTTATACTAGACTATCAAAATCAGGGCTTTTGTCTATCAAGCACACTGCCACTAACGTAAAAAGGCAATTCTCCAAACAGAATAAAATATTTGCAAATCATATGTTAAGTTTTGAAATAGGAATGTATGAGTTGCCAGGCAGTAGTGGTGCACACCTTTAATCCCAGCACTCTGGAGGCAGAGACAGGCAGATCTGTGAGCTCAAGGTCAGTGTAGTCTACAGAGTGAGTTCCAGGACAGTTAGGGCTACACCGAGAGACCTTGTCTCACAAAGTCAAACCAAACCAAACCAAGCCAAACCAAGCTAAACCAAGCCAAGCCAAGCCAAGCCAAGCCAAGCCAAGCCANCCAAGCCAAGCCAAGCCAAGCCAAGCCAAGCCAAGCCAAGCCAAGCCAAGCCAAGCCAAGCCAAACCAAACCAAACCAAACCAAACCAAACCAACAGCAAAAAAGGCAAACCAACCAACCAAACAGATAAAAACAACAACAACACACACACACACAAAACCCTGCTTTAGGAATTTTGATAGGGATCACATTTGATCTGTAAGTCCCTTTGGTCAGTATTGACACTTAACAATATTGCTTCTCTAAATCTATAAAAAATAGGACGTAGCCCATTTCTTCAATTAACTTCAATGTAAATCTTCAGTTCACCTTAGCAGTGCTTTATAGTTTTAGTGTATAAGTTCCAGACCTCAACTGAGTAACTTAATCCTTATTTTTATTTTTAGTGTGTGTGTGTGTGTGTGTGTGTGTGTATGTGTGTGTGTGTGCCATATCATGTTGTAGTTAGGAGCACATATTCTCTAACTAGCAGGTCCAAGGTGAGAATGTGGTTTGACAACTTCCCGGCTCTGTGAGCTCACACAAATTTCTTTACATTTTTAGACTTAATTTTCTGCAAACAAAGATAATAATCCTTCAGACACTTGTTGCATTAAACTGAATATGTCTATATCTCTATCTATCTATCTATCTATCTATCTATCTATCTATCTATCTATCTATCTATCTGTGGTGTCATATTATATCCAGCTCATATTAAATATTAAATGCTCAATAAATGTTAATCTTTCATAGTAGCAGCAGCAACATTGGGATTGAATTTAATATTAAGCGAAACTTTTTGTAGGTGTGAAATTATGATGATTATAGGAAAGAAATCAAGAGTTGTGGGAGTTTAAAGACAGAGACTGGTTTTAATTGATAATGACTATCTGAGCTGCATTGGCAGTAGTGCTAGACATATATCCAAAGAAAACAGGAGTCAAAGGAAGAGATGTCTCCAAGGAACACTTTACAAAACTGAACACTTATTTGCATATGCTTAAGGAGATAGGTGTGCTGAATTTGACATGTAGCATATTTGTAATGTATATCTGTACCTATACCTATACCTATATCTATATCATCGTCTATCTATCTACCTATCTACTATCTATCTACTATCTATCTATCTATCTATCTATCTATCTATCTATCTATCCATATCATCTAAGAAATGTGGAATTTGGACAAGTGATCATATATGTAGAAATTATCCACCATGCCTATTGTTAGTATATTGCTTCTCAGGTCCAGCTTCTTCATGATGCTTTGTGTGTCATAAGATGGACCCTTGTAGACATTTCACTGTTATTAGTGGATGCAGTTTTGAGCTTTGTTAATAACAATGCCATATTCAAGAAACACTAGAAGATGAAGATTTCCTCTGTGTGTGTGTGTGTGTGTGTGTGTGTGTGTGCGTGTGTTGCTTTTCAATGGAATTTCCAGGCAATTAGTGAGTGAAATGAGGCAGAAGAGAACAGCATTTATTGCAGTGGCTCACAGATACTAGTTGCTATGTCCTGTGCTCTGTCCATTTCTTCATCATTGTCCCTGGTAGCTATGACACTTCGTATAAGGTCAGTGTCGGTGAAGGAATGGCTGGAGAGTCCTTCTAAACTCCCCAGTTCCTGCCTTGCTCATATTCCCAGAACCCCAAAGGGTATTTATTTAGTAAGTTAGTTATTTTTGAGTCGATGCTTCTGTATGCTTTAAGAGCCCTTGTTTATCCCTTACTGTACAATGCATTGTTAAATACTAAAATTACCTTGTGCAAAATAGTGGCATGATTTCTGTTTATGACCAGAGAATCAAGGATGCAGCCATATACATCGTTCAAGCAAAGAGTGTGAGGCAAAGGACAAGACCGCAGATGGAGTGCTGGGAATGACTTCTTTTGGAAGACAGCAGAGGAAGAAGGCAGGGAATGCGAGACAGGAATCAGAAAAGGGCAGGGAGAAGAGCCTGAAGAAGATGCAGGAAGGTCAGTCCTGTCTGGATGTGTAGGAGGCCGACTGGAAAGCTGACGGGAGTGTGTTCAGAAGTCATAAGTGGCTTTTCAGAAGATAGTTCCTATGGCATGAGTGGAGAGAGCAGACAGATTGCCTGATGGATTGAAATAAACTGGGAGGTAAAAATTAGGGTCAACTACTGGAAACTTCTCTTTCTAGACCCTCAATTATGATGGGACAGATACATGTAAGGCCTACAACAATGTAAAGCTGACACAGTTATTTTTGGGATGCTGAGATTTGAGGCTAGAATTCCATATAAGCTGTGACATAATTAATTTGAGCCTCAGAAAAACAATGAACTACTTGTAGAAACTATGAACAGTCTATAAATCCTAAGCATCATGAGTGCACTAACTACCCTGACTGGACTCCTCTTGCTGTAAAGCTTTGCCTTACAGCCACTGCACCGTTTTCACTCCAGCGGATCCATCCCATCTCTAATTGCTCCATTCTGGTGGCATCCAACGGCTGTTGGCAGAGACCAACTATTGCCTTTCCTGAAATGATGCCCACAGAGATTTTCTTCCTATCTTGTACACATTTTCTTCTGAATTCACTATAAATGTAATTGCTTTGGCATCTCTCTCTTGCCCTGGGACTTACTAGAACTGCTCATTTCAGAAGGCTGGCTTATATTATGCAAGAGAAACACGAGCCCATGGCGTAAAGATTGCCATGGGGCCTTCAGATTCATACATACTCTGCTCCAACTGGTCTTTTACTGAAACCAGGTCTTGCCACTTAAAGTTAAGTGTTGCATTATCAGAAAAATCCCGTATAACCTTAAAATAGGAACTTTTAAAATTAAGGGTCATTTGTCAAAAACAATTCCACCCCCCCCCCAAAAAAAAAACTAAAAAGGGAAATTGGTATAAATAAGGGACTTCTTTGGAGATTAAGATAAGTAACTCTTTTCTGACAAAAGGAAAATAAATTAAGACAGCCTTCCTCCCTCACCCTGCCCCTGCCATTTTTTTTTTCTGAACTGGATTCCTTTACAGTCAGCTCACTGCCATGGGTTTCAGTGCCGCAGCCATGAGAAAGCAAGCAAGTGATCTGCACAAGATTATATGGCAAATGGGTGACCGGCAAGCCTTGTCTCTGTGGCTTTGTTTCTGAGGCTGTGCTGTGCTACCACAGATGGCAATGGTTATAACTCATGGGCTAGAACTGTCTCCTTTTGGGCTGACAAATTGTGGCAAATGGCTTACTGAGCCTGAAATAATAGATGGTGATTAATAAGGCTATGAGTCCGTGGGTTTCATAAAAGAAGCACTTTGTCAGTAGTTTGCATCAGAGTCTGAGAAACTAAGAGACCTGTTAGAAATAAATCGCTGACACTTAGAGAGGGCTCTGAGGGGTAGAGAGGCGACAATCAGTTCACTGAGCTCCAAGACGCACAGGGAATATTTGGTTACTCGTGCATGTCTCCATAGGTGGCAATTGAGTGAGGAGAAACACAGGCATTTTGAGAGAGACCAAGAGGGGGAGGGAAAAACTGAGGGAGGGAGGGAAGGGAGAGAGAGGGAAGGGAGAAGGAGAGGTAAGGGAGGGGAGAGGGAGGGAGAGAGACAGAGACAGAGATAGAAATAGAGAATTAGAGAGAAAGAGGGGAGGGAAAGAAGGAGGGGGAGAGGGAGAGGGAGAGGGAGAGGGGGAAGGGGAGGGGGAGGGGGAGGGGGAGGGACTATTCTGAACTTTGAATGAGAGTCTAGATTTAGAAAATGCCCTTCCTGAAACGAAAGGTGGAGAGGGCAGAGTAGCACTGGACTTATCCTGACCTATGTAATCCCCCTGCTTTGTGTTCTGTCACCACGTGTGCCCCCTCTGCTCCATGCTGTTCTGCTTGAATGGAAATCTATTCCTGCCTTCTCCCCTTGCCCTTGAAGATTAAAAAGCTTTGCCAGTTTAGATTTACTTTGTGTAAAACCAAGAATGTAGAACAATTTGCATAAGAATTTGATTCCTGAGAAACAGAATTCTTTTCTTTAGCTTGAATTTTCTCCTTAAGGTTTGGTGTTGTAATTTCATGAAGTCAAGGAAGGAAGTATTTTCTTGTATATTGTATCCCATATGCACTACTGGGGCAGAGGCATAGTTCAATAGCTAGTTTGTCTGAGAAAACTCTCTTGAAGGTACAGGCAACAACTGTTATTCATGTGGAAAACATAAAAGCAGATATTTTGAGAAAGCTGTGAATAGGAGTTAGGGTGTTAAACAAGCTTACACGGGAATCCCCCTTTCCCCTGTAATTTACAAAATTCGGGTGAACACAATTTTTAAAAGTGGAAAGGGAAGAGAAATAATGAGATCTAATGGGGAAAATTACAGTGGAAAGCCTGAGAGAAATAGTGTAGAAAACACTGTGGAAGTGGCTGCTCACAGCCATCCATAGGATGGAGCACAGGGTCCCCAATGAAGGAGCTAGAGAAAGTACCCAAGCAGCTGAAGGGGTTTGAAGCTCCATAGGAGGAACATCAATATGAACTAACCAGTACCCCCAGAGCTCCTTGGAACTAAACCACCAATCAAAGAAAACACATCGTGAGACATGTGGCTTAAGCTGTATATGTAGATGAGGATGGCCTAGTAGGCCATCAATGGGAGGAGAGGCCCTAGATCCTGTGAGGGTTCTATGCCCCAGTATAGGGGAAGGCCAGGACTGGGAATGGGAGTGGGTGGGCTGGGAAGCAGGGGAAGAGGGGAGGGTATAGGGGATTTTTGGAGGCGAAACTAGGAAAGGAGATAACATTTGAAATGTGAATAAAGAAAATATCTAATAAATAAATAAATAAATAAATAAATAAAGAAAGAAAGAAAGAAAGAAAGAAAGAAAGAAAGAAAACCTCACCATAAGTATAGCTGGACATTGGGAAAGGTATGCTTAGGAGGCAGCTCCTAAAGTCTGTCAGTCTTCCCTAGGGAGAAGGAAGTTATAGACAGAACACTTCCAAAGATGTTAGCACTGCCCCTTGAGCCTGTGTCAGGACTTTAAGCCAGGGAGGGCTGCTCTGAAGGCAGTGGCACAGGGATGCAGAAGTTTGTCCATGTGCTGCAGAGGTAGTGTTTCCCCTTGTAGCCCCAAACTGGGAGAAGTAAACCTCACCATGGACTGCAAGTCAGAAAGGCTGGCTATCATGTTTCCAGAACTGTCCCTTAGAGTAAGCGCCATGGAAACATCTTCTTTGACTAAACCATATCATGCTGGGCAAGTACCTGATCATTTAACCAATGTCTGAATATTTAATTTTCTCCTGGAGTGTAATTTGTAAATACAAACTCTTCTCCCAAAAGTTGGACTCCACTATACAATGGCAGAAACATGGGACTTTCTGTAGTTTTAGTAAAATCATGAAAAGCCACGTTAAGCATTGTCCTCAAAGCTAAGGGTAACAGCCATAGACTTTGAAGATGAAGCAATTTTTTAGTACTTGAAAAACTACTCACACAAGCCGTCTCTACAATTCTTCCTTTGGATTCAGGGCAGTTGGTTAAAATGTGGGGTGGTTTAAAACCCATCTAATATACACTTGTTAAGCTCTTGTGTAGGATTTAAGACTGTTCATTAACGAAGATCTACAGTCAAATTATAGAGCTGGTTCTGAAAGTGTGTGGTCCCTTAACCTTAGACAGAAGGGCAACC
Source organism: Mus pahari (assembly GCF_900095145.1). Classification (NCBI taxonomy): domain Eukaryota; kingdom Metazoa; phylum Chordata; class Mammalia; order Rodentia; family Muridae; genus Mus; species Mus pahari. Next base: position 73,226,661 of record NC_034608.1, read on the forward strand.
CAATTCCCATATGTGACTCTTTATACTTCTCCAGAGAAGCAGAGTCTCTTGAACTTGGCCTTGAATTTAATGGCCTGCTCACTTAATAGCCAGCTCTTTAAGAAGGGTAGAAAGTATTGCCCAGCTAAAATAGTCCACAGTTTAAGTTTTCTATTGTAAATTTCATTATTGTTATAGTCACACAATACTTCAAAAACCAAAACCAGGAACATGTTAAATTGCTTTGGAACACAGAACTGTAGTGCAGCATTTATAAAATATTTCACAACAGGAGTCCTCCACAATAGTTCTCTGGGAACCTTGCTTTACTAAGCGATGCCATTTCTGTTTTGTAAAACTTTAGACTGAAGTGTGTTCAGTGTTGGCACTCTACTTTTGTGAAGTCCAATGCTTGGGGAACAAGAACAGTTGTGTTCGGAAGGGCTGGGCTATTCTGAGTCACAGTGACTAGCATTCTACCATGATTTGCTACACCAAGGGCAGTTCATACAAGATAAATACAGATAATGGATCTTGTTTCCTTAAAGAGCATATATACTATTTCTGTGATGTCAGAAATTTGACCTCTGGGCATCAATTTATGCAGCAGTTATTATAATAATTCCATAGTACTCACTGAGTCCAGTCAGCATTCTGAGAATTAATTGCAAATTTACCTCTAATTTACACATTTTATCTAATTTCCTTCTGAAATTTGTTTCAATACAGTTAGTCCTGTCAGACTTAATGAGCAGATGGTTTTGGAAATGCACTAGTTGAAATTTGGCTGGAGCAGGGAAAGCAACAAAAGAAGACTTACTTTTCCATGGAGACAGAGGGACATTACTTCCCACCTGAAACACAGCAGAGAACAACCAAACCAAGACTAAAACAATACCAAACAAACAATAGACGTTTCCAGGAATGTGAACAGCAGGGCTGAGGCTAAGGCTTAGTTGGTAGAATGCTTCTCCAGCATTTCCGAGGCCCTGGGTTTGTTACTTGGCGCTAGCTAAGCCAGATGTGAGAGCACACACCTCACATTTAAGCATCAGGAGAGTGCAGGTAGGAAAATGAGAAATTTAGTCATCTTTGGCTACACAGAGAGTTCGAGATCAGCCTGGGCTAAGTCAGCCCATGTCTCAAAGACCACTTTCTCTTCTGCTCCCCCTCCCCACTCTCTCTCTTCACTCCTTTTACAATTCTTTGTGGTTTTGAGAACAGGGTCTTACTATGTAACCATTGTTGTCCCAGGACTCCCCAAGTAGCCCATTCTGGCTTGCATTTACAAGCAATTGTTGTTGTGGGTCACTGGGCTATGCACAGACAGGCTGGTCTCCAGTCCAGCTGAGGTCTGAACCCCGGAAGGGTGATAATTCAC
>NC_034608.1:73228610-73234139 GCF_900095145.1 Mus pahari
TAATCTTCTGGATTCAATCACCACTGTGTCTCAAGATCTCCATACCAAGATCCAGATCAGAAACTTCTATCTCCCAGTCTCCAGATTAGGTCCACTGGTGAGCCTTCCAATTCTGGATTGTAGTTCATTTCAAATATAGTCAAGTTGACAACCAGGAATAGCCACTACATCTTGTCTTCTCTCTTCTCTCACTTCTCACATTCGTTTTTCTCTTACCTCTCACTTCTCTCTCCTCTCTCTGTCTTCTCTCCTCTCTCCTCTCCTCTCCCTCTCTCCCTCTTACTCTCTCTTTCCCTTTAGCCTCTCCCTTCTCTCTCTCTCTCTCTCTCTCTCTCTCTCTCCCTCTCTTTTCTACCTTCTCTCTTTCCCCCTGCCTCTCTATAATAAAGCTCTAAAACCATAGAGAGTCTCTGCTCATCAAGATCTGCTGTGTTCACTCTTGCCGGTGTGGGAACCTCTCATCCCTCATCCCATAACCCAAGGGCTTTAGAGAGTCCCCCAGGGCTCCCAGGTTGGGCTGCCCCTTGTCCACCCCCTAAAGAGTAGGTCAGAGGCTTGGATGCCCATCCAGGGCTGAATGGAAAGAGTCTGGCAGCCCTCCCACATCCACCTGACCAGAGCATAGGTGGAACTCTGGCGGGGTGTGGGTCATTCCTCCCTCTCTTCCCCAGGGTCCACTTTTAGTTCCCACATGTTGTCTCCCTCCTACTACCATCACCCAAATGCTAGGGTTATAGGTGGGGTCCACCAAACCTGGTATGTCGTCTGGGGCTTCTCTGTGACTGACAGATGAACACTTGTCTGATGTGCTTATTCTCTGTGAACATAGATTACTTAGTTCCCCTTCATCAGAGAACCTAATCTTATTGAAATAAAGCCCTACTACTTGGACATCTTCTGCTCTAAATTACTCCCCAAAGAACTTTGTCTTCAGTCAGATGTACAATGGGGTCCTTAGGGTTTCAATATAGGAATTTTGGAAAGACATAATTCAGTCATTACAAATGGTGCACTATCAGTTATCCTTTGAATTTTGTGTGTGCATGTGTGCATGCATGCAAAAGTCCCATCTCTTGTCCCCAGAACCCACTATGGGGTTCTTGTACATTTCTGCTCTACGAGGAAGGCAAAAACACAATGACAGTAAAGCCTAGGGCTATGGATGTCAAAGTCAAGGGTCACTTCAGGGCAGAGCGCCTCCCTCTGCTTTCCCCCACTGGTTCTATTCTAGTGGAAGAAACACTATGGAGTTGAACTGTAGCGATAGGAGAGGGATAGGTTAAAAGTCTGGGGCGTTCGTTCAGCAGTACTTGCATCTGCCTAGGTGGAAGGGCAGTAAGGCTGGGAAAGACTTTATGAACATATTATTATATGCTTGAAAAAAATTAAAGAAGACACTGATAGAAATATCCTTTGAGTTCATGGTTTGGGAGATTTGGTATTAAATGGTTAATAGTGCCCACCGTTAGATACAGATTTAAGGCAATGCCCATCAAAATCTCTATGAATCTTTATTTTTTAAAATAGAAAACCTGTTCTTAAATTCATATGGGGTATCAGAGGATCCTGAACATCCAAAGCAAACTTAAAAAAAAAAAAAAAAAGAAAAATTAAAGTTGAAAGGAACCACAGTTCCTGATCTGAAGCTTGCTATGGTAATTAAAGCAGCGTATAAAGTCATGTGTAGAGATTAATGGGGCGGGCTGGAGAGCTCAGCAAGGAACCTGGCATGGGTGGCCAAATTATTTTTGGCAAGGATGCGAAGAAAAAAAAACCCCAACATTTTCAACAAATGATGCAGGGGTGGGGGGTTGGGGGTTGGGAGTTGGGGTGGGGAATGGATATCTGTAGATGAAACAATGGTGTTTGGTCTTACCTTAAAACTATGTACATGAGCCAAAGACCTAAATATCAGAGCTAAAACTATTGAACTTTCAGACAAGAGATTCAGGAGTAAACCTTTAGGACATTGGTTTCAGCAAATCCCCCTCTCTTTGTTGCTCTCTCTCCTAACCCTTCTTGATATGATGCCTAAATCACAGGTAATAAAGAAAAAACAGATTCATTGGATTTCATGGAGTAAAAGAAATGTACATTGAAGGACCATTATCAGAGTGAAAGAACAACCCCCCTGGATTAAAAAAAATATTTTCAAATAGCATCAATAACTTGTGGGATAAAGGCTTCATATCCAGATATGTAAAGAACTCCCATAACTTGAAACAAAAAGCAATGAATCTAATTCAAAAGTGGGCAAAACTTGATTACTTACATCTCTAAAGAAGATACTGTGCGCACGCGTGCACACACACACACACACACACACACACACATGCATGTGTAACATATTAGCCATTAGAGAAGTGCAAATTAAAAACCACAGTGAGGTGCAGTTCCATAATCACTAAGATGGTTATTTAAAAGAACAGAATAAAGCTCTTCTGGGGGGTACCGTGGTGAACTACAAAGCTGCCTTTGTGTGAAGTACAGACAGAGAGGAGTTGGGGTAACAAGTGCTGAACTTGTTTGCAGATGAAGTCTGTGAGTGCACTAGAGGCTGGAATAAGGCCATCGGGGACCACTGAAAGGGCAGAGACACAAAAGACTGAAAAGAGCAGGAAGCATTTATCTCTAGCTAGAGCTTCTCAGTAAGGGAGGAGAAACATCATCTCAAAGGGTTTTTTTTCCTTTAATCTTCTCTGAGTGATGCTGGAGATTAAGCTCTCAAGTGTGGGCACTTTCCTGGGAAGATCCCCAAGTAAAGCCAGAAGAGATATTAAAAACAGCAGATGCACAGATCTATTTATTTGTTTCCATCCCAAGTGCTGCCCACCTCCACACTCTTGGTCCCTCCTCGGAGAATTTCTCCCCCCATCTTCCTTCCCCTTGGCCCCTCAGAGGGCAGCCCCTCCATCCCGCCACCGTGGTGCATCAAGTCTTTGCAGGCAAGATGCACAGATCTTAAAAGAAAAACACGATAAACAGAAAAAAAAGCAAGCCCATACGATGTCGTCACAAGACCATAACTCCTAAGTTGCCTGATCCAAAGACACAGAAATGACAGAAATGCCAGACAAAGAAACTATGCAAGCACAAGGACACTGAACAGTTCCTACTGAATGATCAGTAAGTAGATCATTGAAAAAACCAGGAAGGAAGACTCAAAATTCCTAAATCAAAGGAAAATGAAGGCACAGGCTGTCAGAGTCTTTGGGATACAGCAAAGACATCCATGAGGAACACTGAGAGCTGTATGTGCTTACATAAAAAAAAATTATAGAGATATCAGATAAATAACTCAATGGTAGAACTCAAGATCTTGGGGAAGAATAAAGCAGAAATGGAGGCTAAGAGACTAATAGAATTAATGAAACAAAGAGTTGGTTCTTTGAAAATATAAACAGGATAGAAACCATTAGTTTTTGGGGCAGCGAGCTGTGCACCAGGAAGCCTGGTCCCTGGTGGAGTGTAGGCTTTGAACCCCGGAAACCCAGCATGTGACTTTTACCTGCAAGGGTGGTCAGGTGTTCACGTGCCTGGGCCCCTGGCTCCTGTCATCGCTACTGTCTCCCACAGCCCCCTGCGGAGAGGTGTGTGGCCATCAGCCAAGTAGAAGCAGCGTCAAGCCCTCCCACATGCAGATAAGCTCTCAGATCAGGCCAATGAGATGTACCTGCTGTTAGACCCTGACCCACCCCCAAAACTATATATAAGGCACCCTATCCTGAAGGATTAAAGGGGCGCAAGAACCTACTACTGAGAGCTTGGAAGTGGTCTGCTCTCCCCCCCGCCCCCCCCCCCCAAAAAAAAAAAACGCCATCTGAAGCTCTGCTGCAGTCTTCACTGGCAAGTTGACCTCTCGTTGGCCCAGCCTGACCTGACTCAGCACGGGGAGTAACCTGGACAACACTGGGGAGACAGAGGTGGAGCCAACTGCAACAGGTGAAGTGGTGAAACGACTTCCCCTCTCTGCCCGCACTCGCTCCCCTTTGCCATAACTCTTGCACCTGGCTGTGCCAGAGATCTCCATGGAACGCCTCTGGTACACAGGCCCACAGTTAGTTAAGCTAGACAGAGAGAGAGAGAGAGAGACAGCCAGGGGGAGGGCTCTTAATTAATATAATTAGAGATGAATAATGGGCAATTGCAATGACATTTGGAAGAAAATCCAGAAAAAAAATTAATCAATTTCCAGACACATAAAATCCATCAAATTAAATCAGGAGGATATAAAGAATACACACACACACACACACACACACACACACACACACACACACACACACACACACCAGTTATGGGCACCACATACATAAAGGAGCCTGGGAGACCAGAAGAGGCTGTATTAACAGGAGGTTTTTAGCCACCCTGGAGATCCCGGGGACTGAGCTGATAAGAACAGCAGGTTCTCTTAGCCAGTGAGCCACCTAGCCAGCCCCACTTATAAACAGTTTAAACATATATATGGTAAACGGTGAAATGAAAATAGTAACAAAAATGTCCCAATGAAGAAAAGCCCAAGAATGGACAAATCCATGCAACGATGAAACACTTGGTAAGATAGACAGCACTGACGGTTGCTCAGCAAGGTGAACGCATGCAAGCCCATCGGGGAAAGGCAGCTTTTGTGTTAGTGCTGTCGCAAGATACAAAGAGGATCAGGCAGTGCACATTTGGTGACAGCTGGGAGTGACTTTTACTTTCAACGAATTCATGGGAGAAAAGAAACCTCTGCAAGGTCTGGAGGGAAGGGGCGTGTCAAAGAAGGAAGAAATTTCTTTGCAGGAGGGTGAAAATTGGAAGCTATACCTCGTAGTAAACATGCTATGTTTAGCGCTGATTACAGCTTACACTAACACACTGTCTGCCCACCTCTACCCTTACTTTATACATACAGAGAAAAGCTGTAGCAATGTGTCATGGTATCTGTTTTTTCAGGGTCGTGCATAATTGTCTTGGGAGAGAGAACCCTTGAAAACTCCCCAAAGATCCGAGGTTAATATAGAAGCAATGGTTACAGCAAAAGGTGGTAAGTTTCAGGATTCCATGGAAACACACGCAGCTGAGGTAGTGTGTGAGCCTCCAAGCTCCCCAGTTTATATCATTAGCATTTTGTAAGCAAGTTCAGAGGTTCCTAGAGGCAGAGGAATACCCAAAGGAGCTGGGAAATGCAAAGCCAGTGAGCTTCTTGGTTTCAAAAGCAATCGTGCTCCTCACACGGGGAGAGGAGAGGGGGGATAGAGGAAGATGGCATGAGGGAAAAGCATTGGAGAGCTGTGTTGCTTTGCTGGGCTCAGTTTGACGGAGGTATCAGATGGATTAACACCTGGCCTCTCCACCCTCATCTTCTCACTCACTCACCCACTCACTCACCCACTCACTCACTTACTCACTCACCCACTCACTCACCCACTCACTCACCCACTCACTCACCCACTCACTCACTCACCCACCCACTCACTCACTCACTCACCCACTCACTCACCCACTCACTCACCCACTCACTCACCTACTCACTCACTCACTCAC
>NC_034608.1:73235549-73246499 GCF_900095145.1 Mus pahari
GAGAGAGAGAGAGAGAGAGAGAGAGAGAGAGAGAGAGAGAGAGAGAGAGAGATTCTTCGTAGTGACCATTGAAACTTCCTTTCAGAATATTTTCTGCAAAACTGTTCATTTTAAGGAAGAGGAATCCAGTTTTCTTCAGGAGGGAATACTTGCTTATTTTCACTTAAATATACAAGGCAGTTCAAGATTTCATGATCAATAAGTATAGCATATGAAGATATTTGGGCAATCCTGTACTTCCCTACAGAGGCTCATACAAACAGCTCCCTAGTTACAGTCAATTATTAACTTGGATGTGCAAAATGTTGCCTATGTTGGTTCTACCACTATCGTCAGGACCATGATTCCTACCATGCTATGTTGATAACATGCTATGCACCAGAGTTAAAAGCTTCCTTTAGTTATGATAGCTAACTCTCAACCAGCCTTACAATACAGACTGCTGAGAAACCAGATAGAGGTTCAAGTATCTTATGTTATTCTAATGCATTTAGCAAATGCAGAAACTAGAATGTGAATAACCAGAGTGCCTGGGGATTCAATATCAGCAAAGAAACATGTTAGCCTGTGAGGAGCGGAGACCACTCACATCCTATTTGTCCTGGAGTTTGCCACACAGTGTGTATTACGTTTTTTCACATGACAGAGTGAGCTCAAGCCATGTTTGCAGAACAAAGGATTGTGGGAAACGAATGGAAAATTACTTTAATTATGGCATTCTATTTGCTTATTGCAATACAATTATATCAAGTAGCCTATTGGCAAGAGGGCATGAATTGTGAGTTTGTCCTTCACTGGATGGGACTATTGAAGAACAGTGGATTCTGATGCTGTCACCGCCTGCCATGCCATCATTGTGGAGATGTGGATTCTGATGCTGTCACGGCCTGCCATGCCATCATTGTGGAGATGTGGACCCATCCGAGATCCTTACATTCATGGAAGAGTGGCTACAGAGCTCCGGGGTTCAGATCACCACTTTTTATGTTGCCAGGGAGCAAACTTTGTCTCTGAGGTGCTCGATACTCATCTTCTGTGATTGGTGCCATTAATTCAGATTGCTACAATGTAACTTCTGCTGTGCTGATGTGAATCTCCCCGACATGTGTCCACAGTGGTTCTTTTTCATGCCTACTCTTTTCACTGATGTGAGTTTACTGCTGTGTTTATTAAGGGTTGTTTAATCAGGCCATGTGTTTCCATGTATATTTGGAGAAATTAACTAATTATAGTAAGCATTTTAAAAATATCAATTACTCTATACATCTTACTATTCATAGAATTATTTTAAAAGTTATTTTTTACTGACAATAAATAATGCCCAAACACACACATATGCTCAAAATCCATCTGATTTCACGTTCTATAACATCTTGTCTCATTGTTCTATATAAGTAATATCTAATAAATATCTCAGGTATAAGTTTTGACCAAAATGTTATATTATTCAGGCATCTCATTCAAACACCATAGGGTGAGATAATATGTTTTAATATACTTTAATGACTTTAGCCCTAGGGTATAACTAATAGGAACATGCTGATGTTTGACTATCTCTCCAAAGCATGCCAATGCTTGCTTTTCCACTATAGTCTCCACATGTCTTAAAAGGAAATACATTAACAAAAAAAAATCTCTATTATGCATTTTTCTTTTCTGTTTTTGAGAGATGATTTTATGTAGCTTAGACTGGCTTTGAACTTATTTTATAAGTGGGGACAATGATGAATTTCTGAGCTGCCTGCTTTTATCTTCTAAGCCTTGGGATTACAGTATATACAACTAAACATTCCTAGTCTACAGGCTGATCAGTGAGCTTAGAAGGCCATCAATATTTTGTCTTATTATTTGATTACTTTCCAAATCTTCTTTGTTTTGCAAGATATTTTTAAGTAGTAAATCTCCTGAGAGAGAGAAATAGAGAAATAGAGAGAGAGAGAGAGAGAGAGAGAGAGAGAGAGAGAGAGAGAGAGGGAGAGAGAGAGAGAGAAAGAGAAGAGAGACTCTTATATCACCAATATCCAGTACTTTCACATCCATAAATGTCCTTAGTCTTGATGTAACCCTCTTTCATATAGTTTTTCATAATTCTGTCATTTCATTGTTTTTCTGTTGTCTTGTAAATATTATAATCTCTGACACTTGTCATATATCTATATCTATATCTATCTATCTATCTATCTATCTATCTATCTATCTATCTATCTATCTATCTATCTATATATGTCTATACCATGATCTGATTTAAGCTATTAGGTCTCTACTTCAGGGGACTTTAAAAAGAACCTTTTATTTTTTTTATTAAAAGCAAAAATGGTATTTATTCAGCTTTTAGGAAATTAAATAACCCAGAATAAGGCAAAACAAAAACCTATGACTGATCATGTCCAAGTACAACAGCACTTATTAATGAATATAAAAATTAAAATTAATCTTTCATATTTGCTCTTTTCCCGACTTTTATGACATGTTTTTAGAAACTTGAGCTATCCAGCCCCTACCATGTGACAGAGATTACAGTCCCACAGGGAAATAAGTTTCTATTCTTGGAGACCCCACACAACTAGATCCCTCACAACTTTTGCACTGGCACTTTCATGAGGAAAACAGGCACTGTCTGTCAGAGCACAAGCCACCCTGGTTCCGGTAACTCTTCAAGTTTTCTAAGCCATCAGTGATCCTGGCAGCCCCCGCCCCATCTTTCTCAGTAGCAGCCTCCCACACTGTACTAAAACTGGAAACTGTAGGTGCTCCTGGGAGCCGGAGGGCAGGTGGTGTGGGAAGATAAGGAGCAGTGGCTGCTAACTCTACTCAATGAATACCTTCAAGCAGTAACCAAGTGTGCTGCCTTACTTACCCACCATTATACAACAAACCTAGAGCAAGTGAGCAGGCCACATTAAACCAAGCCTCTCAAAACAGAGGCAGATTTAGTGAGCCAAGGCTACAGCCCATGCTAATAACCTCAGTTCATCTCGACCCTTCCCAGAAGAACCTTATGAATCTCTGGCTCCAGAGGCACCCCTCCTCCTGCTTCAGCGGATGAGACTTTCGAGAACCATCTTCAGCGGCTGAGAAAGCTCATTAAAAAGTGCTCTGAACTGTATGAAGCTGAGGAGAGAGCCCTCCGAGTTATGCTGGAAGGAGAGCAGGAGGAAGAGAGGAGACGAGAACTGGAAAAGAAACAGAGAAAAGAGAAAGAGAAACTTCTACTTCAGAAACGGGAAATTGAGTCCAAGTTATTCGGGGATCCAGATGAGTTCCCACTTGCTCACCTCTTACAGCCATTCTGGCAGTATTACCTCCAGGCTGAGCACTCCTTGCCTGCGCTCATTCAGAAAAAGAACCTTTTAAAAAGATTCTTCTACTCCTGCATTTCCTGAAGACTGAACTTATAGCCACAAGCTTGAACAAGTGTAATCTAATGACTTAGTTTTTATTTTTGAGATATTGTCTCATGTTGTGGTGTTATGTGGTCAGGTTGTGGCAAACATCTTCTACTTCAGCCTCCAAGTGTTGGAATTAAAGCCTTTAACCTGGGCAGTTTATTTGTTATTATTTTTTGCCATAAGAATGTTTCAGAGGAATGGTTTTCAATTTTCTGTTCCTTCACAAACTTGTGTGTATATTTCAGAGATGCTAAAACTGATCAATCACGCTGGAGGTGATGATAGCTTGATGATTTAATTGTAAATATTTTGTACTTATATTTGTCTCAAGTGGTTGCCATCTAGTGGTAACTGCTGCTTGAATTAGTTTTGCATTGGATGGATTACAAAATGTTGATGTTTCTATTTTTTTCCTTTTGAATTAATTATCCAGACATCTGCATAAACAACCCTCAAGTACCCTGACCTTCTAGGCATCCTGGAATACACATGGAGAACGCTTAACTGTTTAACTGCCACTTTTTCATAATGGTGATTTGGGTATCCTAGTAACTGTTCATGATGGTCAAGGGATTTTTACTGTGTTTCTAGTTTTCTCTTGTTCCTCTGCAAAGTGTTTCATTGTAAACTTACTTACAAAGAAAAATTACATTGTAAAATTACTTACAAAATGCGGTTGGTCTGAGTTTTTGAAACTTCAAAGCCCACCATGAGTGACACACTTCCTATAGGACCTACTTCAAAAAGGCTACACTTCCAAATAACACCACTCCCTATGAACCAGTGAGAGTCATTTTTCTTCAAACCAGGACAATGTGTGAATGCATTATAACAACCTTATGAGGTTTGCATCGTCTCATTTATAACAATTACGATCCACTTGTTTTTGGTTTCCATGCCTCTTGAACACACCAGGCTTTGATATCCACTCTCTTTAGCCCACCTTGTACTCTCCTGGCCTTGCAATCGACTTCAGCTATGTCTCCATGTATCTTTGCTTTATTTATTTAGTGAAGAATTCTGAGTCTATAATAGACAATCAAGTGTGCTGATAGGGCATTGAGACTATAAGGATATTTTCGAAGAGAGAAACCTGATGTAGACAAAGTCTTGTTGCTAAGACCGATTGGGGTGGTTAGAGTGGCCTCCGTAGGCTCATATGTTTTATTCACCAGGACTGGAAGTGTTTGAAGTGATTAGGAGGTGTGGCCTTGTTGGAGTAGATGTGGCCTTGTTAGAGTGTGTCCCTACTAGTGTGCTTTGTGGTTTTAAAAGCCCATGCTAGTCTCTCTCTCTCTCTCTCCCTTCCTGAAGATCAGGAAGTAGCTCTCAGCCACTTCTCCAGTCCCAAGCCTGCTAAGCTTGCTGCCATGTTCCCTGCTGTGATAATAATGCCACAAGCCCCTGAAACTTTAAGGAAGGCCCCAGTTAAGGGTTTTCCTTCACAAAAGGTAGGGTGGTTATGGTGTCTCTTCACAGCAAGAGAACTGTGACTCATCTCCAGAGCTCACACAGAGCTCCCAAGGTAGGAGAGAACTGATAGCTTCAAGTCTTCCTGTGATCTTAACATGAGTGCTGTGGCATCTGCTGCTTCACACACACAGAGAGACAAACAAATAAATACATAAATTAATTAAATATTTAAAAAGATGTGAAACTATTTTCAGGAAAATCAAAAAACAAAACAGAGCAACAACAACAACAACAAGAAAAACCAACCCCATGATTTAATTACAAATTTGAATTCAGGTTTGCGTATATAAGGCATTTCCTTTTGTAATTTTATTTTGTGTCTTTTTGTACATACACTCTCGCACATATGCATGCGTGTACACACACACACCTCACAAAATTTCATTTCTTTTTAACATCACTAGGCTTTCAAGTTTATGCACTTGAAAATAAGATAAATTCAATCAGGTTTCCAGAAATAGATTTGTGAATTAGACCGACTGTATTTATTAATGGCTTACATTCTAGAAGCACTACTATTTTGTCCAGTTAGGGACTAAGGGCGTTTGTATTAATTCCTCCTTAGTGTGATTCTGCCCATGTGTTTGCATTTTTAGTAATTTCTGGAGTAATCTCCAGTAATCTAGTGATCTCATGGAGTTTATTTTTCAATAGCCTTTGGAATTGTAATGTAATTTTTTTTTTTATCATTTAAAAATCATTTCATACTGCACCCCACTTCTCATTGAATGTCAAATCCTCAAATGCTGCTTCTCACTATTTGAACTCATTTGATGTATTTCTGTTTCTTCTTTAAGTTTTAACCCTTTCCCCACCACGTTGATCTGATTGTGTCTCACGTATAACAGGGAGTGAAATTTGCTTTACAGTGCTAATCAGCTGGAATATTTTTCCCCTAATAGATTTGTTTATATGTTTGATCTCAGCTCCAATATACTTGTTTATTATATATTGATTATTATATCAGATCATATTACATCATTACATATAATAATGTAATATATTATACATAATATATTATATATTATACACATTATATTTTAAATATATTATACTTATTATTATATGTATATATAACATTTATTATATATACATATATATAATAAGTTTCTTAGAGAGGCTTGGCAAAAGCAATTTGGGCTGGAGAAATGGCTCAGATGGTATGAACACTAGCTACTTCTCCAGAGGACCTGGGTTTGGTTCCCAGCATCTATGCAGGGCAATTCACAACCAACAACTCCAGAGAGTTGTAGTAGTAGTTCTCCTATCGTCTCTGGCCTCCACAGATACCTGATCACATGTGACATAGACATGCCTGAGTGTGCAAGTAAAACTAAAGATAAATCTTTAAAACACACCCTTCAGCTATTCAACAGTTCATAAACTGTTTTTCAACAGCCTTGATGCTCAAAGAATAACTTGGTTTGATATAAAATCTTTGGCTGGTATTTTAATTTTTTTTTTTTTTTTTTTTTTTTTTTAAGAATCTCTACAATGCTGTTCCACTGCCTTCCGGTTTAAAAAAAAATCCTGCTTTAAAATCTCATTTATTAATTTTTACTTTGATGTGCACATTTTTTCCTTATCTTAAAAATATAATCACTGTATATGGAAACATTTTCTGCTGATGGCTCCCCAGTCTCTCAAGCATGCTGATTCAAATCTTCCATTCTAACATTTCCTTGAGTTATAGTTTTAAATGTTTTCTGTCTTTCGTTTTGGGAAGGATTTTCTTCTTTGAGGATTTTAGGTCATGCCTGCTCTGCTGTTGCAAATCTTTTGATGAATTCTTTCCTTCCTCATTTCCTTGTTAGCATCCTTCTCTCTTCCCGCCTTAATTTTCATTGCTGTGAATGTTGGCTCTCTTGAGTCTTCTTTAAGCTTCGTCTCTGAAATTATTTTGTGCTTTGTCAGTCCATCCTTGAGTTTTCTCAGCTCTTTGTTCAGAAAGTTGTTTCATATTCTAGCCGACTCTTCGGTGAGCTATTCTAATCCTGACTGATTTCAAAATCCTTCAGCTCATTTTGACATTTGCCCTTAATTGTGGTTTCCTTCATGTAGCTATGCATGTACATTTCCACTGCACATTGGAGTGGGATTTGTCTCATTTTTATCTTTATCCTTGTGGTTCCTTAGTCTGGGGTTTTATCATAATCTCTTTTTATTTTCTAAATATAAATGAAATAGTTTATTGGAATACTAGGGGAAAGTTCATGTGGAGTGTTTCTTTCTCTCTCTCTCTCTCTCTCTCTCTCTCTCTCTCTCTCTCTCTCTCTCTCTCTTAAACAATACCATCTTTCACAAGTCATATCCTTGTAGCTCCAGGCTCAGACCCAGACACAAAAACTTCCTGCCTCTGTGTGTGTCTTCTAGATTTGGAAATATCTTTCCTGTTTCTTTTAAATATGTGTATGGTTCTGTGCGATTGAGTTCCGGCTCAGATCCTGACATTTTTCAGCTTTGGCTTGTCTCTCTGTGTTTCCAGTACTTCATTTTGGATCTGACTCACAGCAGATTCTTTTTTGGTGCTTGGATGAGGGGATAGGATGTGTCTCTACCACAAAAGAAACAACAACAACAACAACAACAAAAATCATACAACAACAACATCAGTAACAAACATCCTAAGGCCACCTGTAACGTTTCTAAGGTCCTTGTTAGCCAAGGATGGTCAGCAGGACTTACATTCATACAGTCCTACGGACTGGTCTTCAATATCCATGAGGATATTTTTTAGTTTCCCTGTTAATATTTTTGTATTTGATTGTCTTTTAAAGCTATCTGTAAAGTACCTAATTTTTTTTTTTAATGGAGGTGTCAGGTTATACATGTTGATATCATTGTACTTAGCTCGTTTATTTTGATAGCAATCTGTAATCCCTACTGGGACCACCAAAAGTCTATTGTTATGTTGAGCTCACATGACACAAACCCACATTCCATAAAGGCTTTTGGATACATTGTATGGCATCCTTGTTTAATTTTGTCCTTGCATTTGCTACCCTGAAAGTCTGAGTCCTAGGACGAGAAGAAATAAGCAGTTCTCCTGCTCATATGAACAGAAATCTTACTCTATTTTAAAAGTAAGGTTATTGTGGAACTATTTAATTTTCAATACCAATCTTTGCTTAATATTCTCTACATCTGTATAATTAAAGTAAAAACAAAATGTTCACAAAGGTAAGTTAGAAACTAAGATGAAGAAGTTATAACTATACCTTAAATTTCTCGAGCCAGAAGAGTATATGCTTAGTGTATAAATGTATGCCAAATACAAATATGTATATTTTCACAATGAATAAAATGCACGTGTTTTCTCTCTCTGCTTCCTCTTTTTTTTTTTTTTTTGGTTTTTCGAGACAGGGTTTCTCTGTGTAGCCCTGGCTGTCCTGGAACTCACTTTGTAGACCAGGCTAGCCTCGAACTCAGAAATCCGCCTGCCTCTGCCTCCCAAGTGCTGGGATTAAAGGCGTGAGCCACCACTCCCGGCTCTGCTTCCTCTTCTTAGTGTGCCAATTTTGGCACATCCATTGTTAATTTTGTGACCATTTAAACTTAAAATAAATCTTTATTTTCAAAGTTGGCATTTCCTTTAGAGAAAAGTTCTTTTCTTCTTGTCTTTCTCCCTCTTTCTCCCTCTTTTCCTTCCTTCCTTCCTTCCTTCCTTCCTTCTTTTCTTCTTTCTTTCTTTCTTTCTTTCTTTCTTTCTTTCTTTCTTTCTTTCTTTCTTTCTTTCTTTCTTTCTTTCTTTCTTTCCCTTCCTTCTTTCTTTTCCTTCTAGGACTAGATCTTATGTATCCCAAGCCAGCTTTGAATTTTCTATGTAATCCTAGACATCCTCAAATTTTCAATCCTTCTGACATTACTTTCTGAGTTCTGAGATATAGAGGCATACACCAACACATTCCATTTCCTTGGTGGTGTGGACTGATGTCATGGCTTCATGCATGCTAGGTAAGCACTGTATCGATTGGGTTACATTTTCAGGCTAAGAAAAGAAGAAAAAAATTGATGGGCATGTTTATATATGTCATGTGTAACGGAAGAAAAAGAAGAATCAGCTAGGCCTGAAGTACCTCACACTCCATTGTGACTTGGGATAACTTGCTACCATTTGGATACCAAGCCATACAGCCTGTTTATCTGGGAATATGGAACTCAAATTATAGTATAAGATACCCTAAAGTGTTTTAGTCCATTATAATAGCTGAGAAAAATTCAAAGAAAAATTTGAAAGGATATCTCAGTTTTGTATTTATCCTTATCTTTTTCTTTACTGAGTTGAGCTCTACAGAGTTAAGTTGACATAAGGTACTTGTGCTGTTAGGAAACATGTGATAGGTTATGTCAAATCTAATACATTCAGAATGACAGATTATCTTGGGATGAATGCTTCGTTTAAAGATCTAGCTTGATGATACACAGAGTGTGAGTGACAGAATGAGCTGTCAAGGGGACCGAGGGATGGTCTCATTTAGCAGCTTTCCCAGTTACAAAAGGTTGTATGGGAACTCTGGAGGGCCGGCTTGACTACTCCCAAGAGGATGCTAGGGGGTGGTTCCTTGTGCAGAAAAAGCACAGGCCTTATCCTTGTATCTCACATCAACAGCACAATATAGAGTATGATTGAAAGAGGCAACATCATTTTGGTCTTTTAGCTGAAGCATCTCTCAGTGTTAGACTGCCTTTTCTGGAAGCTAATGCAGGAGAATTTGAAGAATTCTGGTTCCTTGGAGAATGTTAGCAGGGAAAGGAAGCAAATAAGGCTAGGAGTCAAGAGTAGCAGCCTGAAGCAGCACAGAAGAGTAGGGTCTATTTAGGGTGGCCAACTTTATAAACATTCTACATTTCAGGGTGGTATTCATCTTGGGGAATAAGCAGTCAATGTGGTTTTTGAATTGAGATGGATTTTTGAAAATAAAGATTTAAAAGAATTTTTTTTTTTGCCCAGTTACAAGATGACAATGGATGTACCAAGATTGGCACATTGAGGGCAGTAAGCAGACACCTTTTAAAAGAATCCATAGCACTGTTTGGAAATGATACCTATTGTCTGTTTTGCATCTTTTTTTCTCTCTTACTTATGGATTTTAGGATTCTGAAAACCTTCTCCTTTTGGATTATAAAGGAGTACTATAAATGACTTAAGCAAATTCATGAATTCTAAAGAGGGGAAGGGAAAAGCAGAAAATAATAGGACGTTCATTTTTAAAAAATTTTCCCCATCCTGACACAAAAGAGACACTCCATATGTCAAGAGTGATTTTCCACTTTAAACCCATTCTCATCCTGTATGACACAGCATCTTGGAAAAGCTTGTTGCTTCTGTTTGAATAGCACTAAGGGGTGAATGACATCATATGACTCAATTTCTGAGTTAGTCGCTCTTGGCCCCATCACCTCCCCTGATCCAGTTATTGACAACTGTGAAACAAAGGATGGGGTGACTTCCAGCAGGTAATTAGTCTGCAGTAGTTGTGACTCTTATCTCTTCTGCTTTTTAAGTGAGAGGCTCCTAGGAAGAGTCTCAATCAATGGAATTTTGAAATGCAACAAATATATTTTACAGTTTGATACAGTGATGGATGTTAGAAAGTAATGGGGGACTGAAAGGGCGTGTCTGTGTGTCCATGCATGTGCAGGCTACTCCAAATTTGAATTTGGTTGACCAGGGAAAGTTTCATTGAGCTGCTTGTTTTTTTGAGTTAGGTCCCAAAGCAGCTGCTGGGAGGACCTATAGACCTTCAGGGTCTGAAAGAGTTCAAGTGGTGGGAGCTGCGGTGTAAAGGCCACGAAATAGAATTGTGTTTGGTACGTTTGAAAAAATGATGAGGTCACTATATCTAGAGAATACACCAGGGCACGACAAGGTGGAGCTGGAGGTTACGCAGGAGTGGTTAAGTTATTCAAGGCTTTCGATTTCCATCCCCCATGTTAGGTGGCTCATAACTACCTAACTCCAGCTCTGGGGATATTGGACACCCCTGACCTCTGTGGGGACCTACACTCATGTTCTTGCACTGATCGAGCACACATACCACACACACACACACACACACACACACACACACACACACACACACACACA
>NC_034608.1:73246742-73255317 GCF_900095145.1 Mus pahari
AGAGAGAGAGAGAGAGAGAGAGAGAGAGAGAGAGAGAGAGAGAGAGAGAGACCTACAAAATATTTTGAATCAGGGCATGGCCCGATTTCATATCTTAAGTGCTCTGTGTTGAAAATAGTCTTCAGGGTAGAAAGAACCAGGGAATGAGCTAGGGGATAGCTGAGAGCCATTTATGGTCTGTAACTTATGTTCACAAGCCAAGTCCCAACAACCAGAGCCGAAAATTGCCTGATGGCTGTGTATACAGAACCAGGATGGTGTAGAGGAGCAGGTGACAAATGACTGAGTAGAACTGAGTGAGACCATGCGTCTCTACTTCTTGGCCCAGGACTCCCATAGGGCTCTTGTATTTATGGCGTTGTTAGTTTGTGGTTCCCTTCTGTAAGAGACCCAGTGCTTGCATACCCCTTTTCCCTGTTCATTGAACACAGGCTGACCTACTGCCTTGCTTAGGAGCTAAGTTTGTCCTAACAATCACTTTAAAGCTTGTAGGATGTTACAAAGCCCCCTCATATATTTGACTGGATCCTGGAAAGGAAGGAGACGTTAGGAAAAAAACATGTTAAATCTAAATAAACTCTAGTTTAGTGAGTGTCGTTGTCCTAATAAGAATCAAATAGCTTGATGATGCACCAGTAAATGTGGTAAGTATCAAATGCCATTAGTACAAACAGTTGGACATAGGATGTCTATATTATAATTACAATGTGTATATAATCACAATTATTCTAAAATAAGAAGCTCATTTTAAAATAATTCTCAACCCAGACACAGTAATGCACATCTGCATGCCAGGCAGCAGGATCATGAGTTGGTGGTCAACCTAAGCTACATACAAGAGATCCTTTCTTAAAAAGTAAGCCAGACGATCTCCCCAAATAAGCCACACAAAAACAAAAAAAAAAGCTGCCCCCCAAAGAAAAATCATACAAGTGTGAAAGATATGAATGATCTTACAGATATATCCAGCACAGTTTGTCATTCTTCATCCCTTTTAAGAAATTGGCTAATATACAAGTGACAGTCAGAAACCAACTGCTATAGGTATGTGAGGATGACCTTGAACTTCGGACTCTCCTGCCTCCTCCTCCCAAGTGATGAGGTTGTAGGCACAAGGCACCACACCTTGTTTACATGATGCTGAGGATAGAAGCAGGCTTTTAGGTATTCTAGACAAGGACTCTGCCAACTAAGCCCCAAGGCCAGCCGCTCATCGTTTCATTTGGATTATGCAGCTTTTTCTCAGAGCTGGGTGACCATAGTAACACTAGGTAATGAGGTCTTAAGGAGACAACAAAACCAAGGAAAAATAACGAAAAGGTTCCTACGTGGTGCAGCATTTGCCCTTGGTATCCTCTTCTAAAGGCAGGTTTAATTGCTAGGCTAAAACCACCCATTGGACTCAGTCGTTGCTTTCATGCACTCTTTTCTAGAGGGAAAGAGCTACTGCAATAGTATTGAATGAACAGAGATGGACGTTTTAAATCTGGGGCCCGAGGCTATCCGGATCTTTCCACTCGAGATCATGAAGTAAAATCAGGTCAGAGTGTTGAACAGGAGAGAGGTTAGTGCTCATTTAAGGAACCCGTGTGGCTCCCATGTGCCTTGCCTTCTGTCCTGATGGAGCAGGGTACACCCTAGGTAGGAAATTAGCCTCACTCACCATTGCTTCGTCCTTGCATATATAAATAGCAATAAGGCTGATGACAGTGAGGGGCATTCTCACATCCGACGACAAGTTCTATCATATCAGATACATGAGCACGCTTGGTTACAAGATGTTGCTTTCATTCTCTACGAGCTCCCGTGGGCTCTTCTGCCCATCTCAAGTTAAACTCTTTTTGAGGCATATTAAAAAAAAATCCATATGCAGCACCAGCAGCATTCAATAATTCTTGGATGGGATATTGACGCTAGCTAGCACTTTCTGAAAGGAAGTTAGGCACTCATTTCTCAGGGATGTTTCAAATTAGCCTGCTGGGCTGATGGAGAAAAGAAGGAGGTTTGGCCATCTCTCTCATTTCTCAAGCTACGAGGAGGAGGGAAGGGTTTAGCTGTCCCTCCCCACCTCAGAGGCTGTGGGGGATGGACAGGTTCTCGAGGGTAAGGCGGGTCTCCTCACCTCACCCCACGCTGCAGGCAGGGGCTCGACCGGAGGATAGTACCTAGGCACGTCCCAGGCCACCGCAGCCATGAACCATTTGAAGTCTTTGCACTTGAGTCGCTTCCGCAACTCCTTCTGGGCAGAGATGTCTCCGGTGGAGAGGTGCCTGTACTCTGGCCGCCTCTGGTAAATGTACTCAGCAAATTCATCCATCCAGGTCTCAGCCACACGCTTCAGGTTCTGTACAGCAGAGACAAGAAAAACAAGAAACAAAACAAACAAACAAACAAAACCAAAGATAAACAAACAAAAAAAAAACACATCAAGTTATTTATTGGTTTCTACGCCCAAAGGATCACTTTACTTGCATCAGAAACCGAGAACCAGATATCTGCAGGCAGCACTGGCTGATGGGTTGTTAACAGCGAGAGATTTCATAACGGCAGGAGCGTGATGGGATTAGCCTGTGGCTTAGTGCACATTCTGCTCCGGGCATGGGGTTCAGCTGACAGTATGGTAATTAATTATCAGAGCTGGCCGAGATTCTTCTCACAAGTATGGCACCTTCCCTCCTGTTATTTCATGACGACATTTACTTAACTTTATTTATTTATTTATTTATTTTTGCATACAACCAAAGGAGTTGAAATGGGAGAGACTGTAACTCCCGTAATGGATCTGATTGCTTAAAGCATTTCAAGATACAGGCATTTAGGAAAGAGCAGGGATGAATAAGCTGCTATTCTTCCTTTCTCCAACTGTAGAGAGGTAGTAGAGGAAGAAGAAGAAGAAGAAGAAGAAGAAGAAGAAGAAGAAGAAGAAGAAGAGGAGGAGGAGGAGGAGGAGNGGAGGAGGAGGAGGAGGAGGAAGAGGAAGAGGAAGAGGAAGAGGAAGAGGAAGAGGAAGAGGAAGAAGAAATTTCTTATACTGTGACATGGGCACCAATCAGAATTTATAGGTTATTGTATTAGAAAGTGGGCGGAAAGAAATTATCAGGGGCCAATCTTCTTTACAAGTGTTTCTTGGAGTGAAGGAGTCAGGAGACTTATCTCAGAAGATGAACATGTTCCTTAAGATTAGAAGAGCTAAGGGTTGAGTCAAGGAAGGCCAAGGTTGGTTTGTTTGCTTATTTATTTATTTATTTATTTATTTATTTATTTATTTATTTATTTATTTATATAGAGACAGGGTCTCACTATGTAATCCTGGCTGTCCTGGAACTTGCTCTGTAAACCAATCTGGCCTCACTCACAGAGATCTACCTGCCTCTGCCTCCAGAGTCTCCAGAGTCCTGGGATTTAAGGTGTGTGTGCCACCATGCCCAGCCTGGTGTTTTTGTAGGCTTTGGGGATTGAGCAAGTTGGTTAGGCACATTGGATTTCAGATTCTAAACATGGGCACACCAGTAGCAGTGTGTGGGGTGGTTGTGTGATTGTGAAGTAGTTCTTAGAAACTACTTAGAGTTAGTACATACCTGCGATTATGAAAAATACTAGAAAGGATTTCAGGATTGGAAATGGAAGAGCCTGGCTAGTATAACCGAGCATTTCCCAAGGTCTCCGAGAAGGAAGTAGGGCAGAGATGAGCCATTGTCTGGCATTCCTTCAAGCCCTGTGGCATTAAGTGGCAGAACAGCTGTGTTTGCTGGGGAGGTGCCAGCTTCGGTTCCTTCATCTCTACAGCTGATTTTACAGCTGATGTCCTGTGGAGTCTGGTTATTGACCTTTCCAGTTTAAATTCTTTATTTTAAGGGCTTGGTTTAAAAATCTGTATTCCTCCAAATTGGAAAATATAAAAGAAATGAATAAATTTATTATATATATCAAAGCTAAATCAAGATGAAATAAACAATTTAGACAGACCGTAACACCTATTGAAATAAAGGCAGTGGCCAACTCGGAATGGATCAAGAACCTCAACCTCGGACTGAGTCTAGTAGAAAGTGAGGTAGGCGTGAACTCTGAGTAGATTTTCTTGTGAGAGGATCTGGTGATTTGAATAGGTATGTCTTCATACACTCATGTGCTTGACTTTTTGGCTCATAGTGAATGGTACTATTGGGAGGTGTGGCCTTGGAGTAGGTGTGGCTTGGGTGGAGGAAATGTGTCATTGTGTGAGAGGGTGTTGAGGTCTGCTATGCTCAAGCTACACCTAGTGTGGTATACAATCTCCTTCTGCTGCCTGCATACCAAGATGTAGAACTCTCAGCTCCTTTTCTAGCACCAAGTCTGCCTGCACACCACCATGCTTCTTGCCATGATGGTAATGGACTAAAGCTCTGAAACCAGCTCTAATCAAAAAAAAAGTTTTTTTTAAAAAGCATTGCCATGGTCACGGTGTCTCTTCACAGCAATGTTATCCTTACCTAAGACAGAGGAAAACCTGAGGAATCCAGGAACAGCCATGATCCCCAAGTCTTTGATTTGATTGGTCAAATAAAATCACCCCAATAACAATACACTGTGTTAATTTGTGGCTGTCATCTTAACTCAGTACTTAGCTTTTGGAAAAACATTGGAGCTACAGCTGAGAAATGTCACAAGCCGTCGCAAGTAGAGTTTCCATGGCCTTTTTATAGATTGTAGCACAGAACCCGCTGTTCCAGGAAGTAGTTGGACTCACATGCATTAGAGTACATTGGCGTGTTTATACAGAAGCACAAATACACACGTTCAAATATGTGGCAGTAATGGGGAAGGTGCAAAGGCAGATTTCTCACTTAGGCATTCATAGCTATGTAAATGTGCAAAACCATGAAAGTGAGACATCCCAATAATGTCTCTTGCCAAAGAGCCCGTGCCAGAACGTTCCCATCTGCCTCTGAGATAGAATGAATGCTGATGATGGTGCTCATGTGTCTAAAACATAGCTAATAAGGAAAAAGAAAGCAGAAACCTTGTAGATCAAGAGTTCTAGACCTATAATAAGTCTACACCTGAACTCCCTGAACCGAGACATGGTCACATGGTCTTACACACGTGAAGCCTGCTATTACCTGATGTTCCTGTTTTTGTTTTTTTGTTTTGTTTTGTTTTTATTGAGTGGAAAATAAAAGTGCTTTGCTCTTACATGCTTTTGCCTGCCTCCAGATTTCTCTGGATTCCTGGGGGTAGGTCCTGTATATACAACCTCGACTTTCCCATTTAGGAATCCTTTTTCTCCTGCTGATATTTTGCTCTTATCTTGCTCACTAACCTCCATGGACCCTTTAGTGGGGCTCACAGGCAATTTCTCTTATCTTTCAGATACTCCAACAAGAGTTCACCTGGGTGTAAACGTTTGTGAAGATTTTCATGCTGCTTTCAGACCATTAGGGTGATGCACGCTACAGTGGTTGGTGCCCCAGATTCCTTACAGATCCGTGGGTTTTGACAGGAAAGCCTTCTCTGACCAGGACTTCCTCCTTTCACCTCTGAGCTTTGTGTCATAGTGTCCTCCTTCTCAAAACCTCCTTCTTTCTGCTCTGTGGGGCTATGCCATGATTTCCTTCTTCTTACCACAGATAGCCAGTCAGCTTTCTCATTATTGGCCTCCACTTGTCATTTTGATAAACAAAGTCTCCATTCCAGGTGTTTAACCACACCTAAGACTTTGCCTGTAAGTGCTGTCTACTGCTTAAGACATTCTCCAACCTCCTTTACACTGCTCTTTAATTTTATTCTTCAGTACGAAACCTTCTTATACGAACACTTCTATTTATCACCTTTTAAGATAAAGCAGCAACTCTTCATCGTTCTCCCCACCAGCTCTTCCTCTCCAGCACCACTCCTGTTCTTTCTGATAGTCTTTCTTAAAACTTTCTTATTTCTCCCAGTTAGGGTTGCCAGGAAAAATGCGCGATGCATAATTAAAT
Source organism: Mus pahari (assembly GCF_900095145.1). Lineage (NCBI taxonomy): Eukaryota > Metazoa > Chordata > Mammalia > Rodentia > Muridae > Mus > Mus pahari. The sequence continues at coordinate 73,252,700 of NC_034608.1, forward strand.
GTTTCTTTCAAATAAACAACGAGTAACTTAAAATTGTAAGGATAATTAACGTTTGCATTATTAACCTTGTATGGGGCATGCTTAGACTAAAAGCTATTTGTTGTTTATCTGAGGATCAAATGCCATTGAGCGTCTTGGATTTTAATTTGCTAAGTCTGGCAGCCCTGCTTAGTGATATACATAATCTGATTATAGTATGCACTCACTCCATGTGTAACTTGCATCAACTGTATGTGCTGAATCTCATAATCTTCTTGACGCTATTGCCAAATCCGTCAGAAGAATGTTTTGCTTCTGTGGAAACGATTTCAGAGTGGTTGGAAGCAGCTCTCTGCTGAGAAGTCTGGTGTAATACACAGCGGATATAATAAGACACGCAATCCCCTGCTTTGCTGGTTTTAACAGGGGGGAACTCCTGCTGGCTCTCTATCTGTGAAGCAAGCAGGGAAGCAACCACAGAGCTTAAAGAAACAACCTGCATAATTGGTAGCTAAAGGCGAGGACTCTGTACTGCTACATGGTCTGTGTAGGGAATATACTAACTGATGTCTGAAAGCAGTAGGTGAGGTCTCCCGCCTCTGCCAAGTTCTGTTTGGTCAAGTAGACTGGAGGCAGCTCAGTCCTACTTATTTTGAACCCAAGAGGCTTTCATGTGCTGGGAAAACATGCAGCACAGAAGTAATTGAATAGTTACTGGAGATAAGAGAGGAACACACACACACACACACACACACACACACACACACACACACACACAGAGTGTACAAAGAAAAGGAAGGACTTAATTTTCTTTTAAAGCTGAAGAGTCCTGTTTTCAAATGAGAAATGAAATCAGAGCTGTTATCCATGTAACTTTCCTGGTCTGAAGAATGAGCCGTTTCTCTGGCACCCTTCTGTGATTCCTTGTGTCTCACCACATGCTCTCTTATTTGGCCCAAGCTGATATTAATCTCTGTGTTGCCCACATACTTATTAACACACATAACACATTCAGCTCTATTTAGAGGTGCTTCAAACCCGGACGTTGTTTTCTTTGAGCTATCCAACACTAAGTCTTTCCTTAATTCTAATGTCTTTGAATTAATATTTTGTCCAGAACATTAAATCACATTTCTATCCCAGTTCATCAGAATGATTTCTAGCCCTGACTGTTCTCTGTTGCACAGGTTCCGTTGGTCCGCTGCCGCCACCACTGCCGCGCCGCCGCCGCCGCAGCCACTGCTGTTGCTGCTGCCAGCATCAGCATTTCTCTTGTTCGAGTATTCTACAAAACCATTCTTGATCAGTTTCTCAGTGTATTATTTGGGAGTCAGTGGCCACAGCTGTCCCATGCATTTGTTTTATTTGGGAAACATCTCACCTTAGTACAATGCCTCGATTTCTTTGTGCGTGTTGCGGTTATTACATGTGCATTTGTGTGACCCCAATCCACAAGCTGTACTTGTGTCAATATTAAGCTATTTTATTACAGCAGACTGAGGAATAGATTTCTCCTTCTTCATATATATGGCCATGAGAAACTTTCTGAACAAGACTGGTTTTGCTGGATATCACTAGTTTGGGGGAGAAAGCTATTTGTTCACAGCCGTTCCAACAAGGATTCACACCGCTACCCTACGCATCCAGGAATCCTGCTTTGATTTCAGTGCATCTTTGTCTCATCTTTGATACCCGAGAGGGTTTTAGTGGTTTAGTAGAGCCACCCTAGATCCCTCTTATCACTGATAATATGATAATGTCACCAGGAGTACAGCTCCTAAAAAAGAATCTGTAAGGCAGCCCCGGCCTCACAACAAGGGCTCACCCCACTTTACTTTCCACTAACCTGAAAACTTCTTTGAAGTCAGTGGGAAGCCATAAGCCCAGGGAGAGGAAGTTAATCCAGTCCCACCTAAGAGGCTTCTCTGACAAGCAACTTGCAGGTGGTTACACGCCTTGGTTGTCTTGAAGAAGGGTTAGCCTTTTCTTTGACTCTATGTTTCTATTATGTTTTTGTTTGAATATTTTAGATATTTACGGTGGTGCTTATGAAAATTTTAGCTCAGCAATTGACACAGGACAGTAAAAAAAAAATCTCCATGAACTACTTAATTAAATCTCTTATAAAATTCTAGCATGTTGAACTTTACAAACAGATTACTGAGGAATAATTTTATGCCAAGAAACCACTCATTTAAAATGTACAGCTTGGCACACTATTAAATACATATTTTTTTTAGTGAAATCATCCTTAATAAGGTAGTGGACACTTGCCACTTCGACAATTTACCCCAGCAATAAGGGGCAATTAAGACCAAGTAACAGGTTGGTTAATCAATCATATCTTCAGAGGAAATGTTATAAAGGCAGTATTCAGTATCACCATGGAGACAGGATGGATGGGACAGAACAGGAAACCAGAGAATCAGAATTCATGGACACTCTGGAAGACAGGGGAACACCCTGCCTGACTCAAGCTCTCAGTCTCTCTCTCTCTCTCTCTCTCTCTCTCTCTCTCTCTCTCTCTCTCTCTCTCCCCCCCTCTCTCTCTCTCTCTCACACACACACACACACACACACACACACACACACACACACACACAGATGAGTCACTTCAGCCAGATCTTCCAAAAGTAACT
>NC_034608.1:73255328-73257135 GCF_900095145.1 Mus pahari
ATGAACAACAACATGGAAGTGTAAGCTGAATAAATAAACCCTTTCCTCCCCAACTTGCTTCTTGGTCATGATGTTTGCGCAGGAATAGAAACCCTGACTAAGTCACTCTGTATTTTGCATTTTTATTCTCAGTGCTTTCAGAGTAGGAGGTCTCAATTTAAATGAAGCTCAAGGTATCCATTGTTTTCCTAGAGGTAGTTTCTGTGGTACTAGTTTTAAGAAATTTCTGCTTACATAGATATTCTTTATCTCTGTTTTCTTTTCTAAAAAAAAATATAATTTTGAACAACCAATTTATGAAATTCTTGGGCAAATGGGTGTATCTGGAAGATATCATCCTTAGTGACGTAACCCAGTCACAAAAGAAGTCACTTGATATGCACTCACTGATAAGTGGATATTAGCCCAGAAACTTAGAATACTCAAGATACAATTTGCAAAACACAAGAAAATCAAGAATAAGGAAGAACAACATGTGAATACTTCATTCCTCCTCAGAATAGGGAACAAAATACCCATGGAAGGAGTTACAGAGACAAAGTTTGGAACTAAGTCAAAAGGATGGACCATCCAGAGACTACCCCACCCAGGGATCCACCCTATAATCAGCCACCAAACCCAGACACTATTGCATATGCCAGCAAGATTTTGCCGAAAGGACCCTGATATAGCTGTCTCTTGTGAGGCTATGCCAATGCCTGGCAAATACAGAAGTGGATGCTCATAGTCATCTATTGGTGGAATACAGGACCCCAATGGAAAGTACCCAAGGAACTGAAGGGGTCTGCAACCCTATAGGTGGAACAACAATATGAACTAACCATTAACCCCAGAGCTCATGTCTCTAACTGCATATGTAGCAGAAGATGGTCTAGTCAGCCATCATTGGGAAGAGAGGCCCATGTCTTGCAAACTTTATATGCCCCAGTACAGGGGAATGCCAGGGCCAAGAAGTGGGAGTGGGTGGGTAGGGGAACAGGGCAGGGGGAGGGAATAGGGAACTTTCGGGATAGCATTTGAAATGTAAATAAAGAAAAAATATAATTTTGTCTTTTACATATACTCGTAGCTTAGTTTGAGTTGATTTTTGCATATGGTACAAAATGTGAGTTGAACTTTACTATTTATTTTTCCCCCCAAGACAGGGTTTCTCTGTATAGCCCTGGCTGTCCTGGAACTCACTTTGTAGATCAGACTGGCCTGAAACTCAGAAATCTGCCTGCCTCTGCCTCCCGAGTGCTGGGATTAAAGGCGTGCGCCACCACGCCCGGCTACTTTTTTTTTTTAGGTATGTATTTCCAATTGTTCTAACATCATTTGTTGAAAAAGGTCTACTTTCTCCACCTTTATATCTTCTTATATAGTCACCCATGTCAGGACTTTTTATTGACTTGTTTTCAGAAATGAACTCTTATACACATTAGTCAGAATTTTATTCTTATTGTCTGAGTTGCAGTAGTTATATACATTTTTCTATTAACCCTTTATCAGGTATATGATTCACATGATCAAAAATTGTAACTATACTTTAGTTGCTTGTTGAGCATGCACATGTGTTTCTGTTTTCGTGAGTTTGGGTGAGTGTGCAAGGGCTGCAGGATTTGGCTCACTTTAATCACCATGTGGGGCCGAGGGACCGAACTCAGGTTATCAAGCTTGGACACTGAGCCATCCCCCTTGAAGATTGAAAAGATTGTGTGGCCATTTCCTTAGCTAATTTATTACTCTGTCTATAAATGTCACTGAAATGGGATTACATCACGGTTCTCTTCCCTTTCCTCCCTTCTCATCCTGTGAAGCATCCTTC
>NC_034608.1:73257400-73264849 GCF_900095145.1 Mus pahari
CACACACACGCACACACACACACACACACACACACACATGCACGCACACACACACAGAGTAACCTTTGAGGTAGACCTCCCACAGTTGTAAAACTTCCAATGTGTCACCTGAGTTCATCTTATCCTTTAACAAGACTTGCTTTGGAGACCGAAGACTATTTATCAAGAAGAAATATCTAGATTAGTTGTCTTGGGCCACAGACAACAACAGAATTACCCTACAACTAAGAGACTTAAAACAACATTAAACAGTGTGGGCCGGAAGCTTTGGAGTAGGTTGGCTGGGAAATCTTTATGTCCAGTGTTGAAAGTTCTTCCAAGATGGTTTTCATCTGCGTGTCAGCCACGTGGATGCCTCCTATATGTAGGACGACTCAGTTTATGCTTTGACTATTCTTGTGACTTGTTAATTGCTTTCTCTAAATCAACACAACTAAAACCCAACACCAACATCGAAAACTACGCAAGAGACTAAGCAAGAGGTTGTGATGCCTTTGAGGCCTTTGCCTTGTAAGGAAAAAAAAGTATGGTAGGATAAAAGTAAATTTTTTTTTGATTTCTACTAATTTTTTGATTTTGCAGTTTAACATTTTGGGGTGAATAAGACTAATGATAGATTATTTTGGAAGTATTAAGAAAGTGTTGAGAATTAGAAGGTCTTGGGACTGTTGAAGGGAGAGCATGAAAACAAGTCTTCTAAATTTGAATATTCATGATTCAGAGTGAGGAGGCAGCCCCTTGGCTAGCGTGTGCCCAGGAATCAGAGATGTGCTGGAGGACTAAGATTTCCCCAGAGATGGTATGCAGGTGGAAGGTTACGCCTCCATTGTGAATGGTGGTCATGGTCTGACTTTTCTAGTGGCTTCCCTGGCAGTACAGAGATATGCAGAAGGAGATCTGGCACCATGCCTGACGTGTGTGTGTGTGTGTGTGTGTGTGTGTGTGTGTGTGTGTGGAGGAGGTACTTTGGGGATAATCTGAAAGCTATTATGTCTGGCAGGCAAGCCAATGGTAACCCATGCCACTACAGCTCGGGTATAAAAGGAAGTTTACCTTTTATTCTAGTGATTATTAATCTGTTCACTTAAAAAAAAAAATCACAACCAACATTTCTAACTGTTAGCCAAAGAGAGCTCAAGAGCTCCAGGCCTTCGGTTAGCATGTCTATATTAGCAGACTCCTCCTGCTCTTCATTAACTGCCTTCCCTGAACCCGGGAGGACCATTAAAAAGGTGGAAGATTTTATTTCCCCTTGTGGACTTGGTCCCTTGCAGTTGGAAAGTGTGGTCGAGTAGGGAAGCAGAGCTGACTGCTGATCCGTGGCAGGAAAGGGCCAGGACAGTAATGTAACTCCCATGTCCACACTCCCACTAACCAATTTTCTTCAACCACATCTCACCAACTCACAATAGTGCATCCACATGTTGAATCAATCTCCAGACAAACCTCTTGATTAGGTCAGGGCCTTCATAATCTAATCATCCCTGGAAATCTCCCACAAACACGTCCATACAAATACAAAATGTTTTAGTCTTTTCTTCTTCCAATCAGATTCACAAGATTAAGTATTTATCACAGCATCCATGCACATTCATTTAGGGTGGCTTCCAGTCCTGGCTCTCTTCTTGTCTTTTCTTCCATTCAAGTTTCAGTTGCAAACTTCATATGCCCCATACAGGGGCATACCAGGGCTAAGAAGTGGGAGTGGGTGGGTAGGGGAGCAGGGTGGGGGGAGGGTATAGGGGACATTCGGGATAGCATTTGAAATGTAAATGAAGAAAATATCTAATAAAGTCATTTAAAAAAAAAAAAAGAAAGAGTGGCAGGCGGAATAAGAGTGGCTTTTTGGTCCTGTTGGTGGAACTGTTTGGGAGGGATTAGGAGGCTTGGCCTTTTGGAGATGCGCCACTGGAAGCAGGCTTTGAGGTTTCACCGGACTCTATTCCCAGTGTCTTTTCTATCTGCCTCCTGCTTCCTGGCGAAGACGTTAACTCTCAGATGTGCCTGACACCATGCCTTTGCTCTGCCATTGTACTCTAACTCTGAAACGTTAAGTCCATTTAAACAACTTAAACACTTAGGTGTGTGTGTGTGTGCGTGTGTGTGTGTGTGTGTGTGTGTGTGTGTGAGAGAGAGAGAGAGAGAGAGAGAGAGACAGAGACAGAGACAGAGAGACAGAGACAGAGAGAGAGACAGAGATAGAGACAGAGATAGACAGACACACAGAGAGAAATACTGAGAGAGAGAGAGAGAGAGAGACTGTCACAACAAGGCCAAAGTATTGAAGTAAATATTCAAGTAAAGGGAGGCCACCCTAAAATGTGCTATAGCATTCAGTTCCTAGTTATTAGTGGACCCTACTTGAATCTCTGATTTCAAAACACGTAGAAAAAAATTACTACCTTTCCAAGTGCTCATCGAAGTTTTCTTAAATCAAATAAAGTATCTGTCCAATGTTTAGGTTACCTGTGAAATTTTGTTTCCCCCCAAATCCGTGTTTAGAATTGGCCCATCAAAGTCATCCAGATACTACAAAAATACTAGGTGGCGTTTGACCAATCCTCAGCTTGCAGATTACCAAGAGTAAAATTACCTGCTCTACCTCCCCTAGCACTGAATTGGAGATGCATTTAGGTTGGACATGGAATTCTTGTCATGGGCGAATAAACCATTGGTAACAAGGAGACATAGATGGAAATGAAGAAGTGGCAGCCTCAAGCTCAGTCGCACTGTGAATTCAGACACATCGTGGGAAGAGGCAAATTCCACAAAATTAGTCCCTCCCCTCCAGGTGCTCATGCAGCTTTATGACAGATTGGAGTCCTGGAGGCCACGTTTGTGAAGCAGCCAATTCCAGGTGTGAAGGCTGTGTATCTATTTATTGAGACTTTGCTGTACCAAAATACTTTATTTGCTTAAATTTCAGTGGCTTAATTTTGTAGCAGCAGGGACTTATTTTGTCTGAGAAAACTTTCTTCTTTCCAGATCTCCAGTAGAGCCAGGATTGCAGGAAAATGTTCACTTCTAATGGGGATAATGACTAAAATCACAACTATAACTCCCTCTTGCCTACCAGTCAGCTCACCTCATAGTCTGTTTTTTTAAGTGCTTTAAAGGAAGCAAGCTATCTAAATGCTAAATAACAACACAGAGTGCCAAAATGCTCTAGTTGGAGCAAGAGTAAGCATTATAAACTAGAAAACAGCTAGAAATAGAACATAGCATGCCTGAAATTTTATTAGGACATACAAACCAAAGGTAATCATTATGTTAGCCAAGGATTGTATAAGTATGTACAGCAACAATTTAAATACTATCTTTATTCAACAAAATATCCTAGTGAGTATAAACAAAGTGAAAATAAGATACTGGCAATCAGTGTTAGGTCCCAAGACGCTGAACATTGTCCTTACAGCCTAAAGACTGTTTGGCTAAATTATGCATTTTGGTCCACATACTAGGAAGCATTTTCTAGTTGATGCACATGTTGAAGCAAATTTAAACTTGGGAAAGCACCAGGAACTATTTGAACCAATTAAAATGAGCAAAATGGCTTAATGTTGGGAAGAACTTAGCATTGGTGGGGAGAATATGGGGCTCAAATAAATAGGAAGAATCTAAACTGAAGGATAGTTTTGAGAGGTTGTAGGAAATGGTGACGTTTTAAAATAATGCATGTACACCTCTTTATGGCATGCAATGGCAGGGACTACTTGTGTCAGCATTTTCCTATTTTACCTTGGCTGTTTAGGGTATACGTGTATACGAAAATTCTATGTGTTGCCTCTACATTGCTCTAATATCTGTATAGAACTATGTGCTGAACAAAGACAGCACCAAAGGACATTCTAGACTGGATGGAGAAAGCCGTGAGGCCTCAGACATACACAGAGAATGATGGGCAAGTGAGGAAAGATGGCAGCAGGACAGGAGGCATTCCCCAGGACATGGCTCACCTGCTGGTTATTTTGTGCCACACAGTCAGCCTGAGAGCACACAGCCAAGGATTACTATACAGACTGAACAAATTATATTTGGGAACACACCTACACACACACACACACACACACACACACACATACACACACATACACACACGTACAATAACAGTAAAAAAGGGACCAATAATTTGAAGGAGTAGGGAGTGGATATTTTGGTGGTTCTTTAGGGAAGAAAAGGAAGGAAGGGAGAAATGCTATAATTATATCACAATCTCAAAGAGATGTAGAGGATAATGTATTAATTCTGTGGTCATTTGTCATTCAAACAAACAGAGTCGGCATTTATGACATCCTTGGGTTAGGAATTAGGAGTAGCTGGGAGTCAAAAAGTGGATAAATAACTCGTGTTTCACATTTTCCTGGCTCCTGATGCCATGAGCCTACACTGTTTCATGTTGCACAAGCATCAAATATTCAGGGTTCACGATGAGTACAGGACTAAGGGTGAGGGTGAGCTCTACCAGGGCTATCTACCACATACTTGTCTCCAGCGTAGGGAGTGGTGTAAGCGAGACACCGCTACTTTACATAGGCGTGCTCTGAACTCATTGGAAAAGCGCATTGCTATTGGTTTAGCATATGTAATGTGCTATAGGCATTTCTGCCTGGAACATAGTAAATAAAAACACAGTAAAAAGAAACCATAGTAAAATACCTGGTAAATATTTACTGACAATTTTTGAGCCTTCTCGGGATAACATTTATCTCATGCAATGGTATATATCACCATAGCTTAATGATTTATTGAATCATAATTGACCCATGGATTCGTAATTTATTTTAAAGGAAGATATCATGGAGAATAACTGAAGTAACCTTTATTGAAAATGCCTGAAATCCTTAAATAAGAAAATAAGTACATTTAAATAGAAGGTATTATTTTAATGGAGACTATTCTATTTTTATATTGTGGTCAAAATGAAAGAGTCGTAAGCCCAAGATTGCAGTGTGTGAATCATGTTTAGTCCTTGCCGCCCGGACTGGACAGCCTTATTGCCCTTTCTGTTGTATTGGAAGGAAGAGTTAGGGATGGTTATTATCTGCAGAGGGATTGCTGCTGCACAGCAGAGCTTGCCATTTACCGAGGCCGAGTCTTGGGGGGGAAGAACCTATCATTTGCTGCTTTCTGGGAGAAAGCCTGCAATTGGCCACCATGCCCCTGGACTTCCTGAGAGTTCAAATAAAGCTTTGAGAGCAATACTAAGAGACGCGGTCTGCGATGCTGTCTGAGGCTGTCATGTCACGGCCCTTCTTTGCCGGGCGGCTTTATGAGAATAAACTGGTTCACAGCTATTAGGGGAGAAAGCTCAATCTGTGGAAGCTGAAACTTCACATTCATCATCCTACTCTACAGCCTCTTCGGCGATTTTATTTTCAGACATCAAACAAGTAATTTTGGGCTTGTTAATACCTTTTTACCAACTGATACAGTGGTCGAGACACGAACGAAGAGAGGGTTGCAGATGTGATATTGTGTTTTGTCTTTCACCTAGATGAGACAAGAATAACTGATAACAAAATCAACAAAGAAGTGTCTAGTAATTGAATCAGGGTGGTCTGACTGCCACCCTAAAGGACTCCTCCATCCTTCCTCCTCTGCACGCCTTTCCCTACCTCCGGCAATTTTTAGAACCTTTAAGAATTCTAAGGGTATTTTAGAAATACCCTCTAAATCCAGCAGGCACGCGTATCCCGGGGAGATGTCTTCGGAGAAAGGCATCCTCAGAAGTATATTAAGAAGACATTTCAGCCTTTCTCTTTCTGTCCTTAAATTTACTCTCCATACCCATGGGATTTTCAGGATATTGCTCTTCATTTAAAGATATGTCCATAATGTGTGTGTGTGTGTGTGTGTGTGTGTGTGTATGTGTGTGTGTGTGTTTTATGAGACTAGTAAACAATCAGTTAGCTAGGCTAGGGATGGTGTCATAAGCCTGTAAACTAACACTCCAACCAGGAGGTAGAGGCCAGAGGATCAGGAATTCAAAGTTATCTTTGACTGCAAAGTGAGTTTGAGGCCAGCCTGGGCAATGTTAAGACCTTGTCTTAAAAACAAAAACAAAACAAAAAACCAAACCAAACCAAACCAAAAAAACAAAAACAAAAACAAAAACAAAAACAAAAACAAAAACAAACAACGGGCTGGCGAGATGGCTCAGTGGGTAAGAGCACCGACTGCTCTTCCAAAGGTCCTGAGTTCAAATCCCAGCAATCACATGGAGGCTCACAACCACATGTAATGAGATCTGATGCCTTCTTCTGGTGCGTCTGAAGTCAGCTACAGTGTACTTACGTATAATAATAAATAAATCTTTGGCTCTGAGCGAGCAGGGACTGAGCAAGCTGAGTTGACTGGAGTGAGCGGGCTTGTCCGGAGCGAGCAGAGGTCCTAAAAATCCCCAACAACCACATGAAGGCTCACAACCATCTGTATAGCTACAGTGTACTCACATACATCAAATAAATAAATAAAATCTTAAAAAAATCAAACAAATCAAAGCAACACCCTCCCAAACACCCAAGCATATGACAATGTTAGATACACGTCATATATTGCCTCATCTATTAAATCATAGGTCCAGTGATAACATACATGAAAAGAGTTTGCAAATAATCAACTATGTTAAATTCAGATCTTGTTTCGCCTGAGTGATTATTCATTTTCTCTTAGTCTCGTGGTCAGTGTTCTGGTAACTTTTACAGATAAACTGTTTTCACTCTACCTAACTGCCATAGATAAGTGAAGTTACAACTTCTGTTTGACTTGCTCTATGCTTAAAGCCCTGGAGATCAGAACTGTGCCTAAGAAAATCAACATTTTTTTCCTTCTAGAAAGAAAACATTGAAGGAAACAGCAAACATCCATGCTGAAGCACAGGCACCAGGCAAACTGGATTTCCCCAGACCTGGTGCTCCCGGAGCCCATGTGCAGGCTGCCACTCAGAATTCACTTAGCCTCCTCTCTCCCCTTCCTCTTTCCTCTGTTTTTGTGTTGATACTATATTCTCTCAAATGCCAAGAGGGCAACTCCGCACATAGTCAGACCGAACCTCTTTACGCACAGAACAAGCAAATCCATACAAATCTTTTAAGCAACTGTCTTTGCAGGTCTCTTGCGTTCGTAGTGGCACTTTCTGCTCACTTTCATTTGATCCTGGCTGGTTGGTTGAGATTTCCATTTTACTCTATGTGCGTTGCCTCTGGCCCTTCCTCTTTTGAAGTCATCAGTTTCTCCTCACAATCCAAACGAAGAGGAAGGGGCTCCTGGGCCTCCTGGTCCAGAGGAGGCAGGCTTTTCCTCCATGGCACATTCATGGGTCAGCCTCTTAGATCTCAAACACAGCCTGATGTAAGCTGTGCTTCTCCCTACTCCATGTGCTTCTCCCTAGTCCATGTGCTTCTCCCTACTCCATGTGCTTCTCCCTAGTCCATGTGCTTCTCCCTACTC
>NC_034608.1:73264924-73269420 GCF_900095145.1 Mus pahari
TGTGCTTCTCCCTACTCCATGTGCTTCTCCCTAGTCCATGTGCTTCTCCCTACTCCATGTGCTTCTCCCTAGTCCATGTGCTTCTCCCTACTCTATGTGCTTCTCCCTACTCCATGTGCTTCTCCCTACTCCATGGTTTTGCTGGTGCCTCAGCCACAAAGGCCATACATAGCTGCCCTTTATTCCAAAGCTTCTGGAAAAGCAGGGTGTTTAAGGGCATGCTTTGGACACAGACCTTGGTCCATGATCCAAGGTTCTACTCATTTGCCATTTAACTCCTCTCCCTTTTGCTGCGAGTTTCCATTCCCCAGAACTATGGAATGTTTTTGTGAAATCTGACCTTTAGCAGATTTCACTTCTTTGACTTCAGCTGTTATCCTGAAACCTGTAAAAATCTAATTCTCTCACATCCATGAATGGTTGTCATAAAAGTCAAGATGAAATTTGAGAATCATAAATAAATTACTGACACGCCAAAGGTGAAATGTTAGGGTATGAGGTCCTGTCTGATACGTACGAGGCAGGGAGGCGGTGTCTTTATAGATTTAGGATAGGGCTTGTTTCCAGCCTTGTTGCTAGGGAGATTGATCAGTCGGGAAAAGACCTGCTGTGCAAGCCTGAGGACCAGAGTTGGATGCCCAGCCTCCATACAGAAAGCTAGGCATAGTGGTGCATATCTGAGATCCCAGTGTTAGGGATGCGGAGACAGGTGGATCTCTGGGGGCTTGCTGGCTAGCTAATGCTGAATCTCAAGCTCCAGACATTGTTTCTATGAAAGACATTGTTTCAGCAGACAAAATAGACAGCTTGTGGGGAACAGCACTAGAGGTTGATCGCTGGCCTCTACACTTATGCACATCCATGTGAATTTACACATGCATGAACATGTTCTCCTCACACAGTTGGTTCCAGCCTTATCTCTTGTTATCAGGGGGGAGTACAGTTGTTTGTGCTTCCAGGACTGTCGACTTCACAGTCTATACTGTTGCCCATGTGGGGGATTCTTCTAGTGAAACTTCCCTGGACCAAGATGCTGCCACAGCTACGACTGTGCTATAGTTAGTTGGAGTGGTTTGCCGTGGGGTGGCTGCTACTTTTACCATGTCCCTTCTATTAGAGGTACTCCTTTTAAACCAAGTGGCTTTAAAGGATCTCAGGACAGACTGCTAGTTACAGGAAACTCAGAGTCTGAGTTCCGTCCCCAATCTTCAAGTTGCTAGTAATTACTCCTCCTTTTAGCAGAGTGTTTGTCAGAATGAGAAGATAGACCTGGGACCCTTCGACTCATTTATTACTCAGCCATATCTAGCAGGCCAAGGCGTTTCCCAGCATCCTTTGCTGCTCATTGTCCTAGGCTGAACCACAGTCCCTGCCATTCTTAAGCCGGTGGCTGTCACCTCAACGTTAGAGCCTTTCTAATCTCAACAACTGTAGAGATGAGCAACCTTTCCCCAGGGATTCATTTCCTCCTGGCAGATGCTTCCAGTGTTAGACTCCAGGGTGCTGACATCAGGCCGCAAGTTGACTCAGAAAAATAAATAGGATTTCCGAATGCCAACCAAACGCTCTGATTCTTATTGGAAGCCGAATCTTAAGTCACCGCGTCCCAGATTTGTGCGTTTTATAGAAACAACCCAAGGTTATTTTGCTTTTCCTCAAAGAGATTATTAATGATAACAAACCTTGAACCCCATAGTAAGAGAAAAACCATATATTAATCCATATAACCTATATTGCTAGATTGAATAAATGCAGCTTTGTGATTCTTATTTTTCTCAGCTCACTGAAGACTGGGTGAGAAGTTGGCCCAAAGTTGGCTCTGGTCACTGCTTCTGACATATATTAATTAAACTAAATTATTCTTAATGACCTTCTTCAAAGTCTTTTATTTGCTTGGTCTGAAAGTCAGAACTATAATAGCACTGCCCCTTCTGATGCTTAGACACATGTCCCAAGAACATGTGGAGAATCATTTGTTATTATATGTTTCACAGATTCCTGGTTTGTGTTATGTCCTCCTATCAGAGGACAATGCTAAAGAGAAAGTGTCGAATAAAGTTATTTGAATTGCTTTTATAATACACACTAGTGTGCTGTCTAGAGGATTTCAGTCTGTGTGTGCATGCATGCATGTGTGTATGTGTGTGAATGTATATGTGAGTGTGTGTGTGTGTGCGCGTGTGTGTGTGTCTGCACATCTGTGTATTTGGAGAGAGCTGGAATCACCAGTTTTTATAGATCCATATATGAAAAGTACACATTTTCATTGGATTAAATGAGCTTTGTAAAGTACATAAACAAGCCTTCAGGGTCACGTTTCCAGCTTCATCTCCATTTCCTAATGAAGGTAGGAAGATTAAAATATCTACTGACTAGATGTGACTCTGCATTTCAATTATCTTGACAGTTTTTCATCATTTTTGATGATTTAGCAATGCAGAGTGTAGCAAAGTAGCTGAGCTTCTCCCACAAAATATCAGAATTGTTTTTCATTTTAATATACTTCAAAAGATCATAAAATGTTCCTTAGAGTGACAGTTGAGTCTCAATATTTATGACTTTCTGATTGCTGTAGCAGCTTAGGAAAAAACTAAAAATGAGCCCTCAAGTAAAATTTAAGTGGAAAAGATTAAAATTCAGGGTTATGGACTTCCTTCATTTGAATGAATATTCAATTTTTTTCCTGGGTGTTTCATGTGCTAACCCTAGTTTCTCCATATTTGACAGGTTTTGAAAAAGTGCTTCATTTTTTCTCCCCAAATATATGAGCTGCTTGGTTTTTTGAACCTTATCCCTCTTTAGATCAGCGCCACTTTTCCAAGTCACATTTCCTACTATGAGCCAGACATGCAGAGCACCTGCCCACAGATGAGTGAGGTTCAAGTCCACACAGCATCTGCCCACAGATGAGTGAGGCACAAGTCTGAGAGGATGAGTGAGGCACAAGTCCGAGAGGATGAGTGAAGGAAAGGGGATAGCTGTCAGGATGCCATGCACTCAGGATACCCACACAGCGATGATGCCCACATAGCTGGTGTGTAATGTGTGCACGAAGCTGTTTACTCTTTAACCTTCCTGTGAGTTTTTGTTGCTTTCTCATTCATAGGCATTGAGTCTTATGACTAAATTAAACTGCGTTTCTTTATCCAAAACATAGCTCTTTAAATCAGTTTATGTTTTTGTAACTATTTTGTTCTCCAGTGTTTCTAAATATGTTTTTTTTAGTGCAGTGTTATTAATATATTATTATTTTGGGGAGCAGTATGATGGTTTTCTTTTAAGTAAAGTGTAATATAATTTCATACTAGGATGTCTCACTGCTGTTAAAAGGATTGTGGATGTAGTAGAGAAAAATGTGAATGCCGTCGACAGCTTCACAAAGCAAGGGAAGAAGAACATGAACCCAAAGGTATTTATTGAGGATAATAATTTCACTAAAGTTTATTAAAATGTCTAAGTTTTAAAAAATTTTATTTACTTTTATTGTATGTGCACTGCTGTTTGCCTGCATGGATATCTATGTGAGGGTTTTAGAATCCCTGGAACTGGAGTTACAGACAGTTATGAGCTGCTATACGGGTGCTGGGAATCGAACCGAGTCCTCTAGAAAGAACAGCTAGTGCATTTAACCACTGGACCATCTCTCCAGACCCCACATGTCTACACTTTATTAAACTTGCACCTATGTTTTTCCCTCTGAGATTTCTAATAATTAATCTCTTCATTAAGTTACCTGAATATTCTCCAAGCTCTGTTTTAGATGATGGTATAGTGTAAAATAACAAACTCAAAGGTCTGCCCTTTTGAGAGTGATACTCATGAATGAATTCTGGTGACACAGTTGATGTTGGTGATGATGATGATGATGATGATGATGATGATGATGATGATGATGATGAAAACTGTGCTTGAGAGAAGTTGATATCTGAGTTTACGGAATCTTGTAAACAAGACCAAGTGGTTACCCATTGTAAAGAATTGAAAACAAGTAACTCAAGATTAGATTCCTAGGGGAGCCTAGCACCAAGGCATCTGGGAAACAACTTCCTTGTCGATTTGGCATCTAAGCCATAGCAGATCTGTACTGTACTGAAGAGTACAGACACAACCATGAAGACAGTAACATGGAAAAGAGAGACGTTGTCAGGGTTGTTCCGAGAAGGTTTGGAAGTGTCTAAAATGCAGATGCTAGAAGGGTCCTCGCATTTGATCTACATGAAAAAATTTATTAAAACAAAACAAAATAAAAGTAGACTTTGTTAATTATGAGAAATTTGAGAATGATCTAAATCTTTATCCAATATTAACTCTAGTTCTAAAAGAGGAGAAAGCGGAGATTTAGCCAACACTTCCCCAGTCTCTTTCACTACTACTTTATTTGGCTAATGATGTTTCCTCTCCTCCTCCTCCTCCTCCTCCTCCTCCTCCTCCTTCTTCTTCTTCTTCTTCTTCTTCTTCTTCTTCTTCTTCTTCTTCTTCTCTCTCTCTCTCTCTCT
>NC_034608.1:73269475-73284134 GCF_900095145.1 Mus pahari
TCTCTCTCTCTCTCTCTCTCTCTCTCTCTCTCTCTCTCTCTCTCTCACATCATCTATCCTGCAGGCCTGGTTTTATGTTACTACTATTGGTCATTCATTTGTTCATGAGCAAGTCACCTCTCTAAGCTTCCACTTGGTTTTGAAATCTGCAAAAGGTAACACTGTAGATAAGGACATAGCCTGGACTAAGGGCTGATCCAACTGATATTTAACACAGCTAACAAGGATTAACAGAAGATGATGGTTAAATATAATGCATGTGAAGATGCCGTGATACAGAAAAAACCCCATCACAGTTAATAGTTCTTTAAGCAATGGAGATAAAGCAGAGGCCTGGGAACTCTTGCCACATAGGAGTTTCTGGCAGACAGTAAGTATCTTAGCTTAGCCAATGTGTGTGGTTGATTACCCAGCCTGCAGGAGGCAGAGCATGTATGAACCCTGCCTGTTCTGATGCCCAGTTACTCACTCTTGCCAGGCTGGTCCCAGATGGAACTTTATAAGGGACATACTTCCTGTAGATATGACCGACTCTAGAACATGGAACGTCAAACATTTCTCCTCCACACATCCAAACCTAAAAAAGGAGAAGGCAAAAGAAAAATTAAGGGTAAATTTCACCAAAAAGCAATTAATAGAATTTATGAAAAACTTACAAATTTTCTTTAAAAAAAGTTTACTTTTAAAGTACATGTATCAATGTGTGTGTGTGTGTGTGTGTGTGTGTGTGTATACATGAATATGTTAAACGTGAGTATCTGTGGAGGCCAGATGATCGTGTTCCATCCCCTGGAACTGGAGTTGCAGGTAGTTATCAACTGCTGACGGTGGATGCTGGGACCTGAACTTGGGTTCTCTGGGAGAGCAGCAACTGTTCTTAAGCACAGAGCCATCTCTTCAGTCTCCTACATATCTGCCTCAACTGAATAATTTTTGTCACAGGTAGTTAATAAAAAAAAAATGAAGTCCAGATTCACAAATACATAGAAAAAAAAGCTAGTTCCCTAAAATGATTTCTACAGATATTGTACTGGCAGGTTTTTTGATCTTAAAAATTCTCATCACAATTATTTTCTTAAACAGAGTTTAATTCTTAGATATACACTTTGTATGGATACTTGGCTCTGATAATATTGTCAAAACAATTAAAATATATTATTAGAATTTAAAAACTGAAATAATGAAGGTGGAATTTTCCAAACAGTGAAGTCAACAAGGAAATACAAACCTATCCCCGCTGTATGTAGACTATAGATAGATTCTGATTCTTGCAGCAGGACTAATCTTAAAATTAGTGTCAAATTCTCACCACCCTTCACTACCCATAGTAAAACAATTAACTGGTTATATTGTATTTCACAGTGACAAGCCATGAAAACATATTCATAGTCCCAGACTTATATAGCAGATTGTATATTAGAAAATAATCTAACTACCAAAACATAGGCTTGGCTTCATAAACATAGTTTTACCATTTTTTTCTGCAAAAAATAGTTTTTTTTAAAGGGCTAGAGATAGCTTTATGGTTTGTGTGTGAACCATGTTATGCTATCTGGACCATGGTGCCAGATATTTGCACATATGGATATTTCTGTGAAGTTTTTTTTTTTTTTTGCTTTTTGCGCTATATTGAAACTTAAAATCAGTGAATATTGAGCAAAATCTATTAACCTTCATATTGCTGTTAGGCCTGATCAGTTGATGATATTAAGAAAATGAAGACCACTTAATAAAACACCAGTACCAGAGTTGTTGGTCAGGGCTCTGTAAGAGATTTCCCCAAACATACAGCCTATGGCTGTTGCTCTTGGTTACTTGCAGAGATGTTTATGAAGTTCTTGGGCAAATGGATGTATCTGGAGGATATCATCCTTAGTGAGGTAACCCAATCACAAATGAAGTCACTAGATAGGCACTCATTGATAAGCAGATATTAGCCCAGAAACTTAGAATACCCAAGATACATTTTGCAAAACACAAGAAAACCAAGAAGGATGACCATCGTATGGATACTTTATTCCTCCTTAGAATAAGGAACACGATACCAATGAAAGGATATAGATACAGAGACAAAATTTAGAGCTAAGATGAAAGGATGGACTATTCAGAGACTACCCCATCTGGGGATCCATCCCATCATCACCCACCAAACCCAGATACTAATGCACATGCCAGCAAGATTCTACTGAAGGGACCCTGATATAGTGGCCTCTTGTGAGGCTATGCCAGTGCCTGGCAAACACAGAAGTGGATGCTCAGAGTCAGCTATTGGATGGATCACCGGGCCCCCAATGGAGGAGCTAGAGAAAGTACCCAAGGAGCTCAAGGGGGCTGCAACCCTGTAGGTGCAACAACAATATGAACCAACCAGTACCCCCTGAGCTCGTGTCTCTAGCTGCATATGTAGCAGAAGATGGCCTAATCGGCCATCATTGGGAAGAGAGGCCCCTTGGTCTTGTAAACTTTATATGACCCAGTACAGGGGAAGGCCAGGGCTAAGTAGTGGGAGTGGGTGGTTAGGGGAGCAGGGGCGGGGGGTATAGGGAACTTTCGGGATAGCATTTGAAATGTAAATAAAGAAAATAATAATAATAATAATAATAATAATAATAATAATGATAAAAAATGGAACCTTAGAAAATCCTCCAGAGGACCAGCCTATAGACATTTTTCCTGGTTAATATAGATGGACCCAGACGATTGTGGGTGATGCTACTCTTTATCAAATGGTTCACAGTTGTATAGGAATGCAACTTAAGCAAACCACGAGGAATGAGCCACTAAACAACTTTTATCTATGGCTTCTGCTTAAGAGCTTGCTTCTAGATCCTGCCTTGAGTTCATGCGCTGATTTTCCTTCATGATGGATTCTATATGTGAGATTAATTAAACTCTTTAATCTTTGAAAAAAAAAAAGACATCATGAACTTCAGAAACATGGCCTAGAGGGCTCTGAGCTGGAACTGACCTGATTTTCCCCTCCCTAGCTTTCATGGTACCCCAAGCTTGCAAAGGAGAGACACAACGAACAGTCTTATTCAGATATGATCTCTATGAACCACAACAATGACCAGCATGACAAGATGACCCTGTGGGCACAGTAGTGGCACACATACCTTGGTGATAACCAATGACTCTCTAATTGGACTTAAGACCCACTCAAAAAAAAAAAAAAAAAAAAGGAGGCGTGGGGACCATGTCTGGTATTGGAAAACTAACTAACTAACTAACTAGCTAACTAACTAGCTAACGAATCAATGCTAGTGAAATTATTGGAGAAGTATCGACCACCACTATTCTACTAAGCCAGCATAAAACCTCACTAAAATATATAAACATCTGTTCCTATGCCCACACATGGCTTTAGTTTTCAACCCTCATCAAGGAAATTCTCTTTGAAATAGAAAGACCATTACAGAAAACTACACCCAATTAATATGCAGAACTGCAGAGCTCAGTCTCAATGGATTCATTTACAAAACACAGGGAATATTATAGAAGATGTGTATAGAAATACTGTGAGAGCCAGAGCATCAGGGACATTTCTGTGAGATTATGTCTCTTAGTAACATCAGATCCTGTACCTGTAATCTCTCACCAATATGACTGCTCAAACATGGGCTGAACAAAAAGAACATCAATCAATCAACACACCAATTTGCCTGGGAAAACATTCCAGGATGCTTCAATCCTATACAAAGAACTACAGGAGACTGAATAAAGTTGAAAGTGGAAGAGATGGCCCTCCTGTGGGAAGATCAGCCTAAGCTTGTTCAGTGCCAAATGACCCCAAAACATAATACAACTAACACGAAGGAGACTGGGGATGGGAGGATTTGGAAAGAAGAAAAGGAAGGAAGAAATGTCTTAATTAAAATATAATCTCAAACATTAACAAAAAAATTTTAAGAGCCCCAAATCAAAAAACAAACAAACAAACAAACAAAAAACCCAAATAACCTAATTCAATCTGAGCCAACTGAAAACAAAACAAAAACAAAACCCAAACCAAACACTCAGTCCCGACCTATAAAGAAAAGAAAACAAAAGAAAATGAAGGCCAATTTCTGCTGAACAAGAGAAGTTCTGCAAGTAGACTCAAAAACTCCCAGATCTCCAGATTGCCATCTAACCTTGAAGAGTTTGGCATTACCAAATCTCTACAATCATGTGACCGATTGCTTAACTCTTTCTCTTTTCTTGGCTTTATGTCTCTACAGACCCTTGACTGAAAGGTACCTATAGCCTGTTTAGAAGTGTAATATTTGAAGAGATGAAGGGAAAAATTTAAATTCCCATGTATATGCATATTTCTCTTCATCAAAGGAATGACATCTTTCATGGGACTGATTGAACAGGGAGTCAGGTCCCAGGGGAGTCAGTTCAATTGTTAAAATGGCACCCAACTGCTTTATTTATGTTCAGACCACTCGTGGTCTTGATTTCAGCTTGATGGCATATTTAGAAGTGACTTGGACTATGTCATTGGAAATATGTGTGGTAGTTTAAGTCTGGCAGGGGCAGCGAAAGTTCTAGATGATAGTTTCAGTATCTGGAAAAATCTGAAGAGGCCATGGTTGTATACAGTTAACCATAAAAGGGTAAATATAATGAGCTGCTGTAGCATTTAAGAAAGAACCAAACCAAGACAAACAGCAGCAATGACAAAACCAATCAATAAAGCCTGTCAGAGCAGGGGAATTCAGGAAGATCTGGGCCAATAGAAGAATATGGAGAGTTTAGGGCCTGGTCTAGGCTCTGTGTGCAACTCTGAGACATTTTGCTGATTTCTGGGAAAAAATACTTTTGAAGAGAATTTTCCCAAGGGTAAGAGTGGTCCCAAAAGAAAGGATAGAATGATCAGAATATATGTAGTTAAGAGCAGCTAAAATCCAGAGGGGCCTTGCCATGGATTTAAAAAAAAAACCTGAAGAGCTAGAAGAGATGTTTTTATAGAACTTACAGGAAATATTACCAGGATTTATGGTGTCAAGCTATGAGAGATAGATTGAAACCCAGATGTAGGGAGAAATTTCTAATCATATGGAAAAAGACGAAATGGGTTTCCTGTACACTAGATATATTGAAAACCGTGGGAGGTGAGGTTTTGGAGACAAGCAGAGAACCTGATTGACAGTTGATGCTGCTGATGTTTAAAGCTAATTCTGAGGGCAGAAATTAGTATTTATGATTGCCCATTGCACCCCTGTGATGGGTTATTTCATTTAGTGGTCACGACTTAAATCGTAGATTTCACTGTTTCCACAGTGACATTGGTTGGAGAAGGGGCAGTCTAGAGATGCCTAGGGTTTGTTTTAAACCACATAACTAGAGTTGAGAATGGAGCTCAGTTGGGAATTGAGCTTGCTAAGTGTGCTTAAAGTCATGGGCTCAACACTCAGCGATATATAAAGTAGGTATGGTTGTACAAGCTTATAAACCCAGCACTTAAGGGGTAGGAATAGGAGGATCAGAATTTCTTAGGAGATGTGAGACCCTGTCTTCAAAAGGACCTTTGAAATCTAGTAGTCTACTCTAGCACCCACATCGTTAATCAATATTCTATCTAGAGGGCTTGCAAACTCCCAGGTTTGATAGTTAATACTGCTGCCTCCTCAGATCATATGGTCTCATCTGCAGCTACACAACTCTGCTAAGGAATAGGTATGGATGTATTTCAAGAAAATTTTGTTTACAAAAACAGGTATGAAGTCACGATTTGCTGACCATTCTTCTACAAAGTACAAAACATTTCACACAGGGAAATCCAGTTAATCTAAGGTTGTGTATGTGGGAGACTATAATTTCCCAAACTAGACACCACACTATCTTTCACTCCATATGGTCCTTTATTCATGGCTTGGTATTTTCCCACGGACACGCAGACCTAGGTCCTTTGTCCTTGAATTTGAGTCAGTTTGTAAGTTATTAATTCAGGGGACTGCAGCAGAAACGACTGAGGCTATGCCCTGAGCGACAGCATAGCTTCAGCTGCTCTGCTTTGCCTTGTTTCTGGCACTCTGAGCTGCGACATCTGAAATATGATTCCCCGGTGGCACCATATTATGAAGAAGTGGAGGCCATGCAAGACTCCATGTGAAGCGTTGTGGTCAGCAACCTCGGCTGACGTTATCAGTGATGGCTAGCATCAGCTGACACACATGTGAGTGAGAATCCTTTAAATGATAGTGGCCTGAGTTCTTGAGTCAACGATCATGAAGCCGATACGAGAGCACTCCTTTGTGCCTGATTTGAATTTTGATCACTTAGAATCCATTAGCTTAATTAATTAAATGGTTGTTTTCTGCTGGTTAATTTTTGAGTAGATTGCTATGCAGCAATAATGGCTAGAAATACATACCTTCAAATACACGGTAAAGGCAATGACTAACATAGACAACCAAAATTTTTGAGTTATCCCTTGGTTTCATCTTATCATGCTCTGAGAGACCCAGTGCTAATATTCACCGATTTCTATGCTGATTTCTTCCTAGGTACATGGGCAGGTCAAAATTTCTATGTATTTGGGTGAGGACTCATGACTATTTCTTTCTGGTGGAATGTCAGTGAAAGGGATTATGTATCACTCCTGGCACAAAGACAGTTTGAGTCGGGCTGAGGAGATGGTGTATTCGGTAAATTGCTTGTCACTCTATACAAGTGTGGGGACTTAAATTCAGCCCTGCATATTCCAGGTAAAACTGCCAGGCATACACTTCTAATTCCATTGCTGGAGAGGTATAGATGATCTATCTAGGCATATACCTCTAATCCCATTGCTGAAGAGGTATAGATGATCTCTCTCTCTCTCTCTCTCTAAATATATGTGTATGTGTATGTGTATGTATATGTATAGATGTCATTTCTTTTCATCTTTTAGGACAGCTAGTCTAGAGAATTTGGTGATCTCCATGAGATCAGCTCAGTGAGATACCCTGTCTCAAAAAATAATGTGAAGATCAATATAAGACATCCAATGCTGACCTGTGGAATACATACACATACAAATTACATACACATACAAATGTATACCTCACCACGTGCATGAGTACACATTTACACATTTAATAAACACACACACACATATGTGTGTGTGTATATATATATATATATATATATACAAATAAACAAATAAATTATGAGTAGATTTCCTTCCATATTCTTCTTTAGAGGATAAAGAGCAAGACTGGAGACTACAGAAGTGTGGGGCATTGGGTTATGCAAAGACAATCTGGTCTCCAGTTGAGCTGAGGTCTGAACCCTGGGACCCAGTGGTGATAATTCACCTACATGGGACAGAAGAAGTTCTCTCATGTCTCCTGGACCCTGGCTCCTGTTGAAGTCACCGTCCCCACAGCCCCCAGAGCCCCCACAGGAGAAGCATGGCTTTTAGTCAGGAAGACAATGTCCCAAGCTTCTGACCTTCAGGCTAGACTCCTCCCAGTTACCTAGCAACAGGAAAGATGACAGCATACCATAAGAGGGGCTGCTTAGCCCCACCTCACTCTCTTACTCCCCTTACTCTCTCTTTATTCTCTCCTCTCTCTTCTCACTCTCTTCCTTGCTCTCTTCACTCTCTCTTCTCTCTCTAGCCTTTCTTCTCTCTCTCCTTTTCCACCTTCTCTCCTCTTGGTCATCGCTGGTCTATCTCTTTCCACCTTTTCTCTTCCCCCCTGCCTTTCTACAATAAAGCTCTAAAACTATAGACTGTTTCTGTTCATCAAGGCCAGCTTCTCTTACTCTTGCTTGCATGGGAACCTCTTTCCCTACGCCCTCTCTTCCATAACCCCAGGGCTACAGGATGTCACTCCAGAGCCCCCGGTCGGGAGCTGCCTCTTATCCACCCACCGTCGAGTAGGATCAGTGGCTTAGATGCCCACCCTGGGCCGAGTAGAAAGTGTCTGGCAGCCCTCCTGCGTCCACCTGCCCAGAGCATAGCAGGAACGCTGGCCGGATGTGGGCTATCCTCCCTCCCCCTCTTCCCTTGCCCCCTTTTAGTTCCCACACAGAAGTTGGTGGAGTCATGAAATGACAGGATATGAGTTCCAGAAAACCTGAATGAAGAGTCATATCTTTCTGCAAGCCTGGGTAGACTCTGTAACAGGGGTGATAGAGACCACTTACGGATATTAAGTTATCAAGATTAGGTCCTGCTTGTGTTGCTGATCTTCCTACTATATATTTCTCATCCTATTCAGATGCTCTTAATGCAGTGTAATGGTTTGAAATGTAATTATTTGAGAGGCTGTTTAATTTATTACTTTTGCATTGTAAAGGAGAAATGGAAAATAATTAGTCAACAGATTAAGGGGATGGAAGAAGGATGAAGAATGTTAGCTAGTCTAGTGTAGAGTCAAATGCCAGTTCTGATTTAGTGAAAACTAAGCAAAGGTCAAGATTAAGATGCTCTCTTTCCATCAAACCATCCGCTGTTAGGAGTCAGTAATTTTTCAGCACAGGTTTTGCTTATCTATAATGCTACCGATAGTTTGTAGAAGTGGCCAGTCTTTCCCGAAGCATTAAGGGATGGTGGCGAATGAGGACAAACCACGGGATCGAAGTCTGGAGGTAATGGCCATTTTTCTGGCCTTAATTTCCTTTTGGCTCAGGTGGTCATAACCCTTCAAAGGTGATAGAGGGGACTCAGTGCTACTCACGGTGAGACTCTGACTGTGTGAGAGCTTCCAGAACACAGGGCTAAATCAATCATCAAAGCCTGTGGCTCTGAACTGAGTGTTTATGTCTCTGGGCACGCAGTTCATATGGTGCAACCCCCACATCTCTGTGTGAATGTATTAAGAGGTAGGGCTCCGGAGAGATAATGAAAAGGGAAGGTCTCCTGGATGGGATTAGTAACCCTACATAACAAAAGGGCTCTAGGTACTTCTTCTAATCTCTGTTGTTGCTAAGAAAGAATAAGGTGGTAGCCACAGAGACCTGGCAGATAGCCCCTGCTGGACCTTCAGTGTGCCAGCATCCTGCTCTCAAATCCCTGGAGCCTATAGACTGTTAGAAATAAATTCTGTGGTTTAAAAGCTGCTCAGTCAAGTAGACTTTGTGGTAGCTGCCTAAACAAGCTAAGGCTCATTCCTTTTAAAGTGATGGGCAATCCTTAACAGACACATAGAACCAGTATTATGATTGTTTTAAAGCAGTACTATCACATACATTTTAAAGATTATTGTGCCTTTTTTGTTGTGTGTGACTGATCATTGTTGACATTTTCCCCTAAAAAAACCAGTATTTTTTTCATCTTTCTGTATGGTTCTAAGTCCTTGTAAATTCAGTCAGGCTCTATCGAGGGTCCTACCAGACTGTCTAGGTGTCTGCTGGGCCAAACTCTTACCCGAGCCTGTGTGGATGCACCTGCTTCCAAGTTCATTTAAACATTGACAGATGTAACTTGTAGGACCAGTACTACTCCCCCTTTTTTTTCTTTTTCCTTGCTACTGTCTAGTGCCCACTCTCAGCTTCCAGAGGCTATTTCAGTTCTTGGCCCATGGATAGTTCATCTCAGCATCAGCGACTCTTACTAATTAGGCTGTGGCTACTGTGGTTGAGGTGTTTGATAACCTTAACTTCATGTGCCAAGTATCTTTTGCCTTGCACTCTAAGATGTTATGCATCATACTGGCATGCATAACACATAATAGCTATATGGTAAGCTAATATGTGATTAAATAAAACGAACCAAATGATTTAGCATTCATGCCTTCTCTTACTGAACTATCACCAGCCCTTTAAAATTCTTCTCAGAAGTTGGTCAACTTTACTATAAAGTAAAGCCAAATTCCAATTTTCTTGTCCAGATTTTTTTAAAATGTTGAATTCATTGTTAGGAAAGCAGTAGAATCTTGAGGTTTATTTTTCTGTATTATTATCACCATGATTCTTTAAAACTGTCACACGTTATGGTGGTTTGAATAGGCATGGCTCTCATAGACTCATGTGTTTGAATTCTTGGCTCATGGGGAGTGTCATTATTAGGAGATGTGATCTTGCTGGAGGAAGTGTGTCACTGTGAAGGTGGACTTTCAGGTCTCATACATAGGCTCAAGCCATGCCCAGTGTTAAGACGATCTCCTCTGCTGCCATTGGATAAAGACGTAAGACTCTCAGCTCCTGGTCCAGCACCATGTCTGCTTGCATGCGGCCATGCTCCTCACTGTGATGACAACGGACGAAGCCTCTGACACTGTAAGCCAGCATAGATGAAATGTTTTCCTTTATCAGAGTTGCTGTGGTCAAGATTCCTCATCACAGCAATAACACCCTAACTAACACAGATGCCTTCTTTATAACCTGCCAATGTTTTCCAATTGCTCCTAGGATAACAACACAACCTTTTGTTTATTTGTCTCTAATGACAATGTCCTTCTCTCTGGCCAGGATCATTTTTTAACTCATCACAGAGATTTGCTGCCCAATGAGAATTCTGCCCTCTTTCTCTGTTGTTTGCTTTCCATATTATTTGCCTGGCTTATTTATTTATTTTCCAGGCTTAACTTACATGTCATAACTAAGTGCCTGTATTTGGTTAAGACTCCTATTTTATATTCTCAACTTGTCATGTACCCCCTCTTCTCTTTAATGGGTTGCACTCTTCATCCTTTCAGCAAGGCTTTTATTCTCTACCATCAACAACAGTCTAAAAATATCAAACTATTCAGTAGAGACATAGATATATAGCTATAGATAGATGATAGAACATTCACACCTCTTATAAGATGACACTGCAGTAGTTATTATTGTTGCAAGTCTCTTACTCTGTCTATACTTATAAATGAAATCTTATCAGACGCATCCGCATGAGAGAAAATATAGTTGTGCGGGGAACTATGTTGCCTGTGTTTTCAGGCATCCATTGCGGTTCTTGATATGTATGTCTCTCGGATTAAAAGGAACAGTGTAGTCAAGTCAATAAATACTGAGTGAGTCTTGCTATGTAGCAGATATCTTCCACAGATGGTGGCATATTGTGTGGCACGTGGCAAGCTCTGAATATGTGGAGCTTCCATTCAAGTGGGGAGAACATTTAGGATAATCTCAACTAAGTAAATCGTTTGCTATATCCTACATGATTTGCTTAATCATATACTTGACTATAAACTCATGTCTATATTATTCATTATTATATCTAGTTGCTTATGAAGGATGCAACATAGAATTAATATGTACTCAAAAAGCATTTGTCAAGCGGTTGCATATGATTCCTTTTAATTTCAATTTTATTTAAGCTTCTTTCTTAGAGCTCTGGATTATTTAGAGTTCATATTGCTGTGACAAAACCCCATGACCAATGCAACTTTCGGAGGAAAGAATTTATTACATATAGCTCTGGAGGGCACACTCCATCACAGAGGGAAGTCAGGACAGAAACTCAAAGAGTCAGGGACCTGGAGGCAGGAACGGAAGCACAGGCCACTGGGGAGTGCTACTCACTGGCTTGCTCTCCATGGCTGGCACAACCTGTCTTCCTATACACCCCCAAACTACCTGCCCAAGGGAGGGTGCCACCACCCAGAGTGATCTGGGACCACCCACATCAACCATCAAGCAAGAAAATGGCCCATAGTCTTCCCCACAGGCTAATCCATAGACACATTTTCTCTATTAAAAGATCTTCTTCTCAGAGAGCCTACCTGGGTCAAGTTGACATAAAAACTAGTCCACGAAGTCCCTGTAAGGCCTTTCCAGTTTAAACTTCACTCATATAAGCTTAGGGGAGTATTTTCTTCTTTTTAATGAAGCCATCCTACATCAGTTGTCTCTATATAGAGCCATTTTTGTGTTTCATCCAAAGGTATCTATTTATAGATAGATAGGGATTCATGTGGACCAGGCTGGCCTTGAACTTACTGTATAGCTGAGGGTGATGTTGAATATTTGATTATCTTGTTTCTACCTCTCATATGTTGGAATTACAGGTATGTATCTCCATATCTGGTTTTCTCACTGCTGGCGATCAAGCCAAGCGCCTCGTGTGCATGGCAGGCTAACACTATACAAACTGAACTGTAATTCCAGCATTCATTCTTTCCTTCTGTTATTTATTTATGTATTTATTTATTTATTTATTTTTGAGATTTCAACTGTGCCTCTTACTATAGTAGCTTCCATATTTGGACACAGTAGGGAGATGTTCAGGTGTCAGTGTGGCAGCATGGCTCATAAGAGAAGTGTGCATAAAGTGTGTTTTGAGGGCCTGGGCAACAGAGTAGTGGTCATTTCCCCTAAAGAAAAATGACCCCACACTAGGGCACATGGGACACTACTACCAGATAGGCACAAGAATTGGCAAAGCTGAGTTCCTTTAAACCCTGGGGATCTCATATATCTGAGACCATAGCAATGGAACTACTCTCTACCTGGATGTGTACCTGCTCTAGAACCCATAACCATGGCACCCCACTGAGGGCCATGGGCACTGAGTCACGAAAAGTAACATCTGGAGTTGTTCTCCATGCTAATGAGGTATCTAGACAGCCCTGAGCCTTCAGCCTTCCCTTCCCGCGTATTCCTCCCTGCAAAAGGTATTTAATCCCCGGTTCACCCTAATGAAGTATATGCGGTTTACATCCACCATCGAATACACCAGTATGAACAAGAAAGGACTATCTCAGACAGCTGCTTCATTAAGCATTGCCAGGGGGGAAAGTCTTTGACTAAAGAGCCTCACCTAAGACTCCCTTAAAGAAGGGTTTCTCTCCTCTAGCCTCTCTGGTACACTTGGATCTCACCTCCTGTCATACCCGATTCTACTCATCCTGTCACCTTTCCACTCTCTGCCTGGCACACAGACACTGCAACACTGTGAGGTGAAAGGTAGACATTGGACACCCCCCCCCACCCCAGGTTCTAGCCCTCCCTCTTCTGGCAGTATTCTGTGGGTGCCTAGGTACCCAGAGAGGAAACCAGGAACCACTGTGAACTCCCCGTTTTGGACTTTACCCTGCCCCTCCGGGTGACAGGAGGGCAATGCCAGCCAGGGTACCCCCCAGTGGAGAGGCAGACACACAGTACCACGCCCTTCCTTTCTAAGCAGCTGTTGACTGGACTGTTTTTGTTTGTTTGTTTGTTTATTTATTTCCTTGTCTGTTTATTGAGACACTGTCTCTCCTGCTGGCCTGAAAATCACTATGTAGACTGGCTGGCCTTGAACTGACAGAGCTCTGCCTGCCTCTGTTGGGATTAAAGGAGTGTGCCACCATGTCCAGTTTATATTTTATTTTATATTTTTCAAACACATTTACTGGCGCTTTATATGATGACAATCTACAACCATAAATCTATGTCAAGACATATTTTAGTATCTAATTCTTGGAGAAATGTTTTTACAAAGTAATACATCTTCTCTTGACACCATAACTATTTTAAAGAAATGTTATTTTACTCATGAATGAACACAGAGAAATTCTTTAAGAAAAAAAAAAGCCATTTCAAATTGAATGAATAATTGAATGTTTGCCATATTTTCAAAATTATTTTTTCAATATTATCCCGAACCTGGAGTTTATGCATGAAACATTAAACGGAACGATATCATACAATTATGCTGGTCCCTTGGAATATGAACTTCTCTGAGTACGAAATCGTTAAGACTAGGGAACATTATCCCTGAGCATGTGCAGAGGTGCCATGCGCTGCGTGGGGACAGTGATGTAATTCTCCAGGTATTTTGATGCTAGCCTGGCCTTCGCTCCACTCTCCTGGTATGCTTTTCTTGCCTCTCTATTCAAGTTCTTTTGCCCTCTTTCTCCCCACAAGTCAGGTTTCCCCTGTCTTAGGGACTGTTTTCTGCCTGGAATTACTTCCTCTCAGCCTCCTTATTTGCGTTTTTTAACTGTCTGACACTCATGTTTGTCTGTGTGAGGGTATGTGCATGCGGGTAGAGTTGCCGAAAGACGCCAGAAGAGAGCCCTGGATTTCCTGGAACTGGAATTCCTGGCAGTTGTGAGCTGCCCCATGTGGGTCCTGGTCACTGAACTTGGGTACTCATCAAGAAACATACTGTTCTTAGTCACTGAGTCATCTTTCTAGTCCCAATTACAACAGTTTCTGACTATAAATTTCTCTCTGTTGACCAGAATATAATAAAAGTAGGACAGGAAAATGTCATCAGTGAGGATGTGGTGGCTTTTATTGTCAGGAGAAAAATCTATAATTTCTTGACCTATCTGCTTAGGATTTCTTGGCTAAAGTAAGAAGCACTTTGCTATATTAGTGTGTTGAAGTGCCCTAACCAAACCATCCCGCAATTATATACTTCTAGATGTCTGAGTGGTAGCCATTGGTAAAGAAGAGTTTTGCTTGCAGAATCACTGCTTATAGAAGCAGTGTTTACATATGTGGCGAGATAAAACAGTGATGGAGATGGGGGTGACATTAAAACATGAAAATATAAGTTGGCTTATTGAAAATAGTAAGTCATAGGTAGGATGACATAAATGCACACATCTCAAGAGTGTTTACTTGGTATGAAGCCACAATTGCTCTGATACCTAAACCACACAAAGATCCAGCAAAGAAAGAGAACTTCAGAACAATTTCCCTCATGAATATCCATGCAAAAATACTCAATAAAGTCCTTGCAAACCGAATCCAAGAACACATCAAAATGATCATCCATCATGACCAAGTAGGCTTCATCCCAGGGATG
>NC_034608.1:73284145-73288044 GCF_900095145.1 Mus pahari
AGCAGAAGATGGCCTACTCGGCCATCATTGGGAAGAGAGGCCCCTTGGTCTTGCAAACTTTATATGACCCAGCACAGGGGAAGGCCAGGGCCATGAAGTGGGAGTGGGTGGGTAGGGGAGCAGGGGAGGGGGGGTATAAGGAACTTTTGGGATAGCATTTGAAATTTAAATAAGGAAAATAATGATAATAATAACAATAAAAGCTTAAAAAAGAGTGTTTACTTGGGTAAAATACAGTTAGAAATAGTCCATTATCTCCCTTAATTTATTATTCTATAGCTTACAGGATACATTGGTGGTTAAGCATCTATTTCTCTCCCCATATTTTCCATATGCTTCTGGATTCTGTGTCTGTTACTTAAATTTTTTGGATTCACCATCTGCTGAAAATAAACAAAATGCTGTCAACATTTTAAAAGGCTGGTTTTCTGTGTCAAATATGACTTCTTTCAGGGAAATATCCAAATTTGGTTTTCCTTTTCCCCTAGGCTGTGCTGTCTGTTAGTCTTTGTGCTGAAGGGGTGGGAGTATATCACATGTCAGGGGGAGTGCATGCATAGCTCTTTGATGTTTTTTTTCTGTTGGAGCCATCTCTCAGGTGGTGGGTGAGACTATTAAAGCCCTTAGTGGCCATGTCTGAGGGATGGCAAAAGTCTATGGGAGAGAACAAGGCTGGAAGAAAAGGGCCCCATGGAGGTATTCAGAGAGTGAGGGTCCTTGAAGCATCTCTGGCTCGGAACCTCTAGGGACTCAAGCAATTTCTTGACCTTTTCAGTTTGTTCGTGTGGGTTTCTTTCCCAGTACCCTCTGCCTTTTCCATTGGCCTTTTGTCTTCTTGTAAATCAAGCAATTGAAATAGAAACACTTTTTACTTGAGGTTTTGGGTGTCCAGAGCACCAAAAGTTCACTTCAGAACCTGCTCCTGGGTCCTAGGCATGGTGGTGAGTGCCTTTGCCAGCCCTTTTAAAATTTTTTCACACTTATTTATTTATATAAATATATATTTTATATATAAATGTATAGCTATAAACACATTGCATATCCACAATTATATATTATATAAATACATTAATTCATTTGTCCATGTGTAGGTGTGTGCATATGCATTCCATAGTGTGTATGGGGTGATTTAACTGTGGTATCCAATTCTCTCTTCCCTCCATGTAGGCTTCAGCAAATGCCTTTACCAGCCAAGCCATAGTATTGTCCCTCTTATTTATGTTTTGCATGATGATTAACAATGTTCATTATAAGGATTTTTCACCAAAAAAACCGTATAATCCTTTCTACTGGTTCATAGTGCTACATGCAAATTATTATTTTTTAAATTTGAGCAGTCGATGGTGTAATATTATGATATGGTTTAGTTAGCCAGTATTTGCTTGGACAGTTACCATTCTTCTCTCAGTATTTTTTAATCTTCTAGAAAGCTGGTGTTATTTCATAAGGCAGTTAGGAGAACTAAACGGTGCACAGAGCATTGTTTGATGACTACGTGACTGGTTGATAGTGAGGATTATGAGGTGGTGTGGATACATGGTGTTATCCGTGAGAAGTCAGGACACAAGACCACACGGGCCGGTGTGGATACATGATGATGTCTGTGAGAAGGTCAGGACTGTAGCTGCTTGTATTCTAAATCTAATTATGTTCCCCCTCAAAACTGCACAAGAATGACTGCAAGTAGCTTATGGGAACCTGCCCCCAGTTGGTTCTGATTGGCAAATAAAGATGCCAACTGCCAGTAGCTGGGGAGGACAGACAGAGGCGGGATTTTAAGTTTCTCCGAGGTTGGGCATGCTTGTGGACAGAGTGTGGAAGAGAGGAGAGATGCCAACGCCAGAATGGAGTACAGTACAGAGATGCATGACTGCCACGTGAAGGAGCTGGGAGAGCGCAGCCCAGAGCGCTGCTGTACTGGGTCCAGAGCAGCCAAGATAGAACAGAATTAGTAAGTAATAACTCGGGATTAGCCGCATGGAGGTTAGGCAGTGGCCCAGCTAATGGGGTGTTTAAGGGATATTAAAATATAAAGGCTGTGTGTGTGACTTTCCATCGGGAACATAATCCATTGAGGTGGGTAGAGAACCCGCCGCTGGGATTTATTCATTAATAAGTAATACTAAAAGGACACAGGACCACATAGGAGTCTGTGCACATGGAGAGAGGTATTGTCATCACACTGTCAAAGTTTGGAGAGGAGGCAGGAATTTTGGTTAAATTATGTGGGCTTGGTCTCACAAAGACTGCTGACTTGGAGAAAGAGGCCATAATATATATTGCTAAAGTTCCTGTGTATCCATGATGTTGAGAATCACTATAATGTTGCCACTGGGAGATGTGAAAAGATTTGGGAACACTGCAAAGAGTTTTTCTTTCAATTTTCTATTTTTAAAAATAACTTTATATAAAAACACTTCTTGAACTTGGAAGTAACCTTCATATTGATTTGAACAGAAGAATTAAAGAGACCAGATTATCTTTCTTCTCTTTCTTTCTTTTCCTCTGTGGTTGCGGAAAAAGAGCAACAAAGAAATTAAAATATTGGGAAAAAAAAATTCTCTGCTCTGAAACATTTTTCACACTGACCTTACTACAGGTGCACAATGCTGTATAAATTGTTACATCATGCTCACTTTACAGCTATCTATAGAAGTCAAAATACAATTAAACAGGGAATTAGGAAAAGGCTCTCAGACATAAAGCACTAACAACCGGAAGGCCTGCATGCCTGCTGTAGGGCTTATCTCCAGTAGGCGGAACATTTTGCTTGCAATGCGGTGGTGCACCTGAGGTACCTTTTGTCGGGTAATTGAAATGAATCTGAGACTGGCGTTTGAGACATTAAGCAGCTGTTTCTGTTTATCTTTGAGTTTTGGAATGAGTATAGAGTCATTTTAATATTTTCTTTGGAAGATCAATTCTGGGCATGTCGAATTAAAATGGATATTTTTATGTCACCTAGTCTAAATATTGTCGAGGGGGAAAAAATCCTGTAGGAACAACTCTAGATATTTTCTTGTGTGTCTTGAGGTATATGGGGACTGTAAAAAGGCTTCTGTCACATTTTAGACACGAAATACAGCTAGACTTTGAAGTACTCTGTAGACTCAGAGGTAAGGAGCGGTGTCGAATATATCTGTCCCATAAAAGCAATGGAAGTGTATATAAAATATTGGGGAATCGTCTCTGGCATAAAGAGGAGTTCTAATGAGCACGCTTTATAAGACTAAATTTATTTCTAGCACAACCATTTGTACAAAGCATTATCATGGCCTTTTACGGGCGATGTCTTCAGGTAAGAAGGATGCACTTCTAGAGAGGCAAACAAATTATTTTAGGACTATGAGCAACTTGGGGGATTTCGTATTTTCAAGAACTATGGAGAAAGTATGAAAATGTGCATTAATTAAAACTGTAGGGTTTTTTTTTTTTTTTTTTTTTTTTTTTTTGCTGGCGTATAAAGAATGAAAGATTTAGGAACTTGGGAAACATGAGGACCGGGACCTAGGAAACCATTCGCTTAGTGACACGAGTGTGCTATTATTTTGTTGTTTTTCTAATAAATATGTGTGTTGTGCCGCACAGAACACATACTGCAGACAGTGCAATAGTCACAGCGGATGTGGGGGGATTTGAAGCTGGTAGAGGAAGTACCAAGTAAAATGAGCCGCGCTGGGGTCTGGGCCTGCGGAAGGAATTGAAAAGAATCTTGATTCACGTTTCTCAAGAGTTTCCTGGTAGACCAAAACCTCCTCTGTCGCTTCAAAGTTTGGGCCTGATGGAGTTCTTGATTCTCTACCTGATCCAGACCTGGAGTTTG
This sequence comes from Mus pahari, assembly GCF_900095145.1. NCBI lineage: Eukaryota > Metazoa > Chordata > Mammalia > Rodentia > Muridae > Mus > Mus pahari. The sequence continues at coordinate 73,287,969 of NC_034608.1, forward strand.
GATTTAAAAAGTAAACCCTGGAGGCCGGGCGTGGTGGCGCACGCCTTTAATCCCAGCACTTGGGAGGCAGAGGCAG
>NC_034608.1:73288130-73289697 GCF_900095145.1 Mus pahari
CGAAAAACCAAAAAAAAAAAAAAAAAAAAAGGTAAATCCTAGAATCTGCGTACACACGTGTTAATTCTTCAATGAAGATTCCGATGTATTTTTAAAAGCTCTCCCGATCACTCCACATGAAGTCCCTCCTTGTGGGTGTCGGTCTGGCAGGGCACACGTGGGAGAGGACCACGTGCAGCATAGCCTCTTCTGCCTTCTCCCTAAGAGTGGATGCCGACGTACGAAGAGCATCTTGCGACTCAAGAGAACTATTCTCTGTCTTAGGATGCGTGCTTTAGAAACTAGCTGATCTCCTCTCGTTGCCTAACCACTGTCAAGAACAATCTTGTTTATTTATTCTCTAATTTATTTTTAATCTCTTTCCTCACACTAAGTTCTATGAGGCAGAGAGGGAGTCTCTTCATTCTTGTTGACTGTATTACTCTTGGCATCTTTCATACTCCTGGCTTTCAGTAATATCTACTGGGTTTAGGAATGTGCTTAGAATATACCCACTTATGACAATAGCTACGTTTGTAATTTCCTATATGTTCTATATGTTATTATGTGATTACTTGTGTACTGTGTTGTATGTTATAATCATATATGCATAAAAATTTAAATATAAATATTTATCTTCTTATTTTTATTCTTGCACATATGTTCTCTACCTTTTTCAAATAGGTTTCTCTATTGTTGTATATTAGTAAAGTGAAATTGTTTGATTCTTTTTATTATTCAAATTCTTTATCGTTTTATTTCATATTCCTTTAAGGCTATACTTCAGATTATGATCTAGGTAGAGAAAAGAACATTTTTTTTAATCCTTGAATAATAGATATTTAAAATTTCTAGGTGAGTTAGTATAAAACAACAACAGCAGCAGCAGCAACCACAATGGCCACCACCAGGACCAACACCATCCACAAGAAACTATTGATTGCAAGCCTGGTGGAGGGTCAGCCTGGCTATAGAGTGAGACATAGTCTTAAAGAGTCTCCCAACATTCCAAGGCAAAATACCTATACAACTCAAAAATATCTGAATAACTTTGTGTTCATTAATGGTTTAGAAAAAATTTCCTAAAGAAGCAATGGAGGCTGGCACTATATTTTTTGGAGAAGGTAGCTTTCTGATGATTTTCTCATACCTTCATTGTCTTGGTCAGTGTGGCATGAAGAATTCTAAGATGGTGTTAAAAATTACCACCTCAGGCAAAGAGGTCTTTGTTTAATCTCCTCCCTTTGGGTGTGTGGAGTTTACACCTGTGTGATACTAATAAAGAGAGGAAAGGAGGTTTTCAGACGCTCTGAATTAATCAGTAGGGAAATTACCCTATGGAGGGCAGTCTGGTCCTCACAAATGAGCCATGACTTGGTTCTTCCTAAAAGAAGAGACCGGACAATTTTGAAGTATGAGGGAAATTTCACTCATGGCCCGGAAACAACACTGGCACGTTGAGAGGCTACAGCGGAAGCCCCTGACAAGGGCAGTGTGGCCTGTGGGAGCTGAGAGTGCTCGCTAGGTCTTACCTGTGGCCTGTGGGAGCTGAGAGTGCTCGCTAGGTCTTACCTGTGGCCTGTGGGAG
>NC_034608.1:73289857-73302830 GCF_900095145.1 Mus pahari
CCTGTGGGAGCTGAGAGTGCTCGCTAGGTCTTACCTGTGGCCTGTGGGAGCTGAGAGTGCTCGCTAGGTCTTACCTGTGGCCTGTGGGAGCTGAGTGTGCTTGCTAGGTCTTACCTGTGGCCTGTGGGAGCTGAGAGTGCTCGCTACGTCTTACCTGTTCCCAGCCCATAGCTGCAGATTCTGTCATCAACTTGAGGTAACTTTCCAGATTTTCTCCCAATTTAGCATGCAAATAAGGACAGAGTTGGTGGGATTTGGCTGTAGGATCCTTAGCAGGGAATTCTGATAAAGTATACTTGGACTTTTCTTGAAAATTATTCATCTTGCTTATATTAATTTTATTTGCATAGAATCAGAATAATCTCTTACAGTTATTCACATTCTCTTTAATATCATCTTTACATTTGCATCTTGCCTTTTCATGGTCAATTACTATACAATTATTCTACTGATTTCTATATTCATTTCTTTTATTAATTATTTACTTTCGTCTCTTGCACCATTAGTTTTTGGTTTTCAAAATTACTAAGTTCCTTCTGTGCTTTTTCATCTCTGTCCTTACTTTATTTGCCTTATTTCACTTTTAACTTGGTTTGATTGTTTACTTTCTTATTTTTATTCTTTCTTTTATGGAGACATAAACACTTCAGAACCTTGTTTTTTTTTCTGAATGCTGCATTAGCTGTGCCCCCTGTGCCCTGGCATACCACGTTTTAATTTCAGTCTTTTTCCTAAGGCGATATAATTTTGTTATTAATTTTTAAACCTCTTTGCTTTTAGTCTAATTTTATTCCCTTTCTCAGCCCCATCCCTCAGGTGCCTAGATGCTTGCAGAATATCTTGTTTCTTTTTTGTTTCTCCTAATGACCTTCATTTCAGCAGGAGTAGGTTTTATTCTTGTGTTCCATCATATTGCAGCTGCTATTGTTCCTTCTGTTGTTATTTTGACATCTTGCTTAAGTTCTTAAGTGTCAGCATTTCATCAATTCTGACAAATTCAGCTGCTTCATGAGCCTTCTTGAAACGTTACAATGTAGAGCAAAATCATTTTTCTTCCCTTGGTTCTCCCTCCCTCCCTCCCTCCCTCCCTCTCTCCCTTCCCTCTCACCTTCTTTCTTTCCTTTTTTTCTCCTCCTCCTCCTTCTCCCTTCATTTTTTTCACATAGCATTTTATATACTACCTTTTTTTTTTTAAAGACAAATTCCAAATTTGTCTCTTTGATACAGTGTTTCACTGTGTAGCCCTGAGTGACTTTAAACTCACTGGGATCTATTAGCCTGCTTTTTGTCTTTAGAGTGCTGGCATTGTAGGTGTGTGCCACCATATCTGGTTATCTATCTATCTATCTATCTATCTATCTATCTATCTATCTATCATCTACCTACCACCTACCTATCTTATCTATATATCTATCATCTACTTTCTATCTATCTATCTATCTATCTATCTATCTATCTATCTATCTATCATCTATCTAGTCTTTTTTTTTTTCAATTCTATTTATTTTTAAACTGGGATCTCCAATGTTGTTTAAACTGGTCTAGAACTCACAATTTCCCCATCTCTGCCTCCTGGGTCCTGAATAGTTTTTTTTCCGACTTGACACAAACTATAGTCAAATGGGAAAAGGTCCCTCAACTGAGAAAATGCCTCCATAGATTTTCTGGGGGAATTTTCTTGATTGCCAATTGAGAGAGGAGCTCTCAGTACACTGAGCAGTGACACCCTTGGGGTGTGAGTGAGTGGTGTTAGAAAACAAATTGAGCAAGCCAGAAGGAGCATGTCAGTAAGCAGCACCTCTCCATGGTCTTTGGTTCAGTCCCCGAGTCCAGGTTCCTGCCCTAATTCCCCTCAGTGAGGAACTGTTGTCTGAAAGAATAAGACTAAGTAAACACTTTCCTCTCCAAGTTGCCTTTGTTCATGGTGTTTTATCACAGTAGTAGAAAGCAAATAAGACACAGGTATCACAGGTGTGTGCCGCCATGTTGTTAGTTGTAGACTGTAAGCACCAGAGTGTGTGGGAAGAATGATGCGAAATGTTGTCTTCTGGACATGACATGACAATTGCATTAATGAACTACAGAAGGTATGGTTATCCATACAAGATCAGCCTTGGTACCATTCCAGCATAAATGGAGGAGCTCATAAGATTCAACAACTGAGGAGCTACTAGCAGTGGATGGCTGCAGGGAGATCAAGAATAATTCTTCTGGCCACTGGTAGGTAGGTCACACTCCAGTGGATGGTCCCATGTACATCTGGGGGCTACTGATTGAACTTAGTTTTTTTTTTTTTAAAGAGGACATGAAACTGAGAGGTGTATGTGTTTAGGGGAATTTGGGGCTACTTAGGAATGAAATAAGGTATGGCTAAGATCATATTTTACTGTATATAATTATGAAATTCTCAAACAATAGGGTCAAAAGATATGTTAGTTATCTTTTGAGAACTGTAGGTTCTTCTTCCCTATTGTCTTTTAGGGTTTCTATGAAAACAATGCCACACTTTAGACTAGTATGTATCAATGTTGTGGCACACATTCTGTGGAAATTTTGTGTTAGCTGTTACTTGTCTGTAGCCAGCAGGGATTGGCTGCTCAGGGCTGGTAACAATCTTGAATACTGTTCTTCTATCCTGCCTCACCAAGAACCTTGCAAACAGGATGTCTGCGAAATCCATCTCTCAGAACTGGCCTACATCCATCACTGTGCCTACATCCATCACTGTGCCTACATCCATCACTGTGCCTACATCCATCACTGTGCCTACAAACTCAACCTGGAGAAGCGTTGCACACCAACAGTGGTTATCCTTTTTAAGTAAAGAGTCTTTGGTTTCCCTCATACAAGCCTAGACTTTGGAGAACTGAGATCCATGGACCCTGAGAGACTTGAAGCTGTGGCTGCTTGTTCCCTACATGCCCATGTCCGACCACTGTTGAATTTCCCGTGACTGCTAAGCATGCACTCCTTTCTTATGCGTGTGGTTGAAGGCGGGATATCTGAGAGTTCTGTTAAGGAGAAAGTCAGGAGGTTTTGTTTATTGTTGGCTTCATTTTGCTATTTTAAGTGACCTTTAAGATGACCGTCCCTTTGCATCGTAAGACTGTAAAGTGACTGCAATTGTATAACATTATTAAGTTAGACATACACTGAGCAGGATATGTTCATGCCGTGTATGTGATGTGTAAGAAAACTTTATATGTAGTGAATTCTGATGACCACTTTTGGCAGTGGAGTTCACATTAAATATAAACAAGCTAACTGTGCATTTGTTCTCGTGAAGTTCTGATATAAGGTTAAAGGCTGGCACATCTGACTTGATGAGTTTAGTTGCCCTAAGTGATTGCTGCTCCCCTGTTTCAGGAAAGAACCGATTTTCTGGGCTCAGGGGTTAGTCCTATTAACTATACTTAATATTTTTTGAATAGCCATTACATTTCATAATAATAAAATTTCTGTGTTACACTAAATCATAAGAAGAATGTCAAATCTCACATTTAACAAACATCCCATGGGAAGAACCTGTATTGTCTCTTAAAATTGGCCACAAGCCTTTTTTCTTTTTAAAAAAATTTCAGCTAAGAGAAAATAGGTTAATGATTTTTATGAACAAACCCAATTTTGAATCCTTGTTTGATATTAACTAGATAACGACTTGTCTCAACAATTATGAACTACAGGGATTTTTTTCTTTTTCTTTCTTTTAAAATCTTTCACTAGTGTTGAATGGGATAAGAAATTAAATCCAATGACCTTTAAGTGGCAACTCATTATTTTTTCTTGTTAAGGGACCAAATAGTAGTTATTATCACCACAGGAAGAAAAGAATGGTTAGAATTTTAGAGCACAGGTTGTTGAATACAGACTTTCATAAGTCTGTGAAGGGGCACAGAATAAATGAATATTGTCCTTAAAAGCCTCAGATGTGTCAGTCACTATATGGCTGAAGCATTTGTATGCTTCTATTTAACATATTTTTCATCTATTTGCTTACTTTTATAAAACTCCAGCAACGTTTTCTCTATCTAATATGCCAACGTAAAAACTGCCATTTTACAAAATCCTTAAGGCTTACTTAAGGATTGCTTTTCCCATTGTTCCTTTAAGAAAGGTTACAGGACAATGACCTGGGGAGAGAGAAGTGGGCAGTACAGTACAGGAGAGGGAACTGATCCTGGGAGGGTGGAGTGGGAGGAGGCTCCAGCAAGGTTCTGAGACCCGCCCACAGGTTCTGGGACCCGCCCACAGGTTCTGGGACCCGCCCACAGGTTCTGGGACACGCCCACAGGTTCTGAGACATGCCCACTGGTTCTGAGACACGCCCACAGGTTCTGGGACACGCCCACAGGTTCTGAGACTTGCCCAAAGGTTCTGAGTCATTCCCACAGGCTCAGCACCAGCAAGGTTCTGGGACAAAGTGACAGGCTCACAGGCTCAGCATGGGAGGACAATATTTATCATGTGGCCTACATGCTGGTCCATAACACTCATCCTGCCTTTGCCTCCTCCTCATTTCCCATGGCAACTACACATTGCATCCCTGGAACACTGCCTAGTGGAAATGAGATGCTCAACAAAAGCTGGGCATAAAACTGACTAAATGCAGCCTTCTCTCCCTGGCGACTGGCTAATGTAGTACGATTTAAGAGACAGCTGGATGATTCTGAGCTTCCCAGGGGTCCAGATACAGGAGGAAAAAGATGTGACTGTTGAGTTCAATGCGGGCGGATCGTTTCTTTTCCTGAGAAAACTCCCCCAAATTATACTGTCTGGCTTTTACACGTTAACGTAAAACCTGCTCGTCTGCCAGACTCACAGGTTTTAGGAAAGGTACTTAAGTTGTTCTGTTTGACCAAAACCTCAGCCCTTCATGTGCGACAGAATTTTCTGGGAATATTTTCATTTGTCAATTTTTAGAAACTTTTATGAAGTGCTTCTTTGAAAGACAAACATGCAGCATAGGTGTCTGGGTGTTTGTGAGTGACAATGACCACTCACAGAAGTATTATCAACGCTAATATTTAAGTTGCAACTTAGAGCAGTTTTTGTATTAAGGTGTAAAATGTCACTAGCAGGCACCAATCAACCACCCTTGTTTCACAGATTTTTAAATGCTGATCAGTTTGAACCTTATAATACTTTGCACTGAAAATTAATCACGATTTATAAAATATGTCCAAAAAAAATCAGATGTTTGGTTTTCTTCTCTCTTTTTTATTGTGATTCTTAGGGCTGTTTGTGTCTAATGTCTTTGATTGATTACTTTTGCACCAACTCTTGCTTCAATGCATAGTCTGTCTAAGAACCTGATCAAATTTATCTACTTCATAAATACTAACAGTCAGGGACAGGAACCCCAAGGTCAGCAAACAGGATCAAGAAGAATGAAGAGACATGTCGGAAATGTAACCCTGCTAAGACATAACTGTCACCAAAGAATCTATCATCCCAAACAACCTAGGGCAATTCAGTCCTGAACTTACAATGTGGTTGCCATGGTTTGTAGACAAAGACGGTAGGACTGCATTCCAATTATATCCTATACAATAACAGACAACTGAAACACAGGAAATGGGGTAATGAAGTCTTGGGTCATCCAGAAGAGATGTATGTGATAGGTACAAGTGACATTGAATTGAGGTGAAAGTTCCGTGTGCCTAAAAATAGACCTTTGTGATTAAGAATGCAAGCGTACAATCCCGAGTCTTCAGATTGTCAAGAGCAATCTTGCTTGCGGCCTGTTACTCAAAGATGGAGATCTCTCGATTATTAGAAATTCTCTCAACCCTTTAAACTTCAAGCACTCACAAATTAAGAGAACATCACAGAATTGTCTTGAACTATAAAAGGTAAATGTATTCTTTCAAGCCTGGTTAAAATAACAAAGACATCGATGCAGGGTTTTTATAAACACCATGGTTAAATGCAATGTCTGATCTTAAAACGTTTTATCTATGCTTTGTCTATAGGTTAAATGAACTGCAAGCTTCTGGTATTGCTCTCCTTTTCACTGCCTAGGAGTTCTGGGATTACAGATAGACACCACTGCATCCTGACTTTTTTTTTTTTTTTTTTAATATGTTCCAGGGACTGATTCCAGGTCATTAGCTGCATCTGTGGGGGAACTCGTTAGGCAGGGGCCAACAGATTGATAGTTAACTTGAGAACAGGGGTGGTGAGAGTTAATTTTCCATCACTGTGACAAAATACCATGGCCAAGGCTATTTATTCAGGAAAGCATTTAATTTGAGGCTCACAGTTCCAGAGGGTTGCAGTCATGACCCTCACAGTGGGGAGCATGGCATGGGGCAGGCAGGCAGGCAGGCAGGCGGGCTCTGGAACAGACAGTTTCCATTTAACCCACTAGCACAGGGGAGAAACTGTGTGGACTTTCTGAGCCTACAAAGCAGACACACCTCCTCCAACAAGGCTGTACAGTCCTATCCTTTCCAAATGGTTCCACCAACTGGGGACCAAGTGTTCAAACTGGGACGATTCTCATCTAAACTATCACAAGTGGTAATCTATTTCCTGTTTATTCTATTCTCAGCAATGAGGCTGAAATGGAGCATCTTAATCTCTAAGTGGTAATGGATAATTACTTCATCTTTAGCAAACCATAAATACAATCTCTGAAAGTATAGTCTACACTTAATCTTTAAAACCTAAAGAAAACCAGTCTAAAAATATTGTGAGTTTCTCCATCTGTTCAATGGAGGAATAACATAGCCTTTTAAGGTTATTTTCTTTCAAATCAGCTAATAGAGAAGCGTTCAGTCCAGCATCTGGCATATAGCACTAAGAATGTGGTTATGCTGCTGTGTAACGATTAATGCTGCATTAACTTCTGCATATCTACCCCAGTAATACATATAGCAATTGTCCTAAGAGAACTGACCCAAAGACACTGGCAGATCCAAAGGCACAAAACAATGCATCTGAAGAGGTAAGAAAAATATCTTAGATGCAAAATTATGTGTCTGAATGGGCCAAAAATACACCAATTTAGTAAATAGTGTTTAAAGGTGAGAGGGAAAATTCTAGATGTCCCATAGCCTGCAATAACACCCCTGTTTCTTCTGAAGATATTTATTGTGTGACTCCTTGAGGAAAGTATAATGTTCTGTTAATACTCAGTGTTACTGTCTCTTCAAAACCAGCGTGTTCTTACTCTTCATGGATTATAAAATTTGTAGCTGGATCCTTAGGTTTGACTTTATGTTCAGGGTGTACTTTTTGCAACAAGCACTGTCGGACTTTGCAACGGAAGCAGTCACCGAAGGCTGACTTACGTAGGAGGCTTCCATACGACAAATGTCACAAGAGCCAGCATTTGCTTCTCTACAAACAATGCTTAAGATGAGAGAAAAGAATTTTTCTTTTCTTTATAAGACTGAATTAGAAAATCATATTGGAGTGTGAGTTTTCACACAGTTTATTTTACTTTAACTCGTTTTTTTCATATGTTGTAATTTGTCATTTATTTCAGTCATGAGTCTGAAACTAAATCATATATATAATATAAAGTAATAAAATAATATATATAATATAAAATAAAATAATATAAAAAATATTATAAATAATATTTTAATATTTTAATATTATAAATAATATAAAAAAATAAAATAATATAAATAAATATTATATATAATATAAAATAAATTATATATAAAATCATATATATATATATAATGTATATAATAAAGCATAGCCCTTTAATTGATCACTAAGGCAAGTAGAGATATAGGCAATTCAAAATAAAATAAATACAAGACTTGCTTATAGCTAACCTGCTCATGCTTGAAATCTTAACCTATTTACACCTGAAATCCTACCCTGCTCACACCTGAAATTCTACCCTGCTCACATCAGAAGTCCTAAACCCATCATAGCGTGAGCCAGGCACACTACTCCAGGTTTGGGCCAGTCTGGCTTATATAGTTTCAAGCCAGCTTGACTACAGTTAAAAACCTATCTCAAAAATAAAATAAAATTAAACAAAACACAAAAAAACCTGCTCTTGAACGTAGCATTGATGTTTTAAAATTAAATTTGTTATCAGTTCAAGGAGCTTTGCAGTAACTGGGCAAGACCTCTTGTCTGACCATGAAGGGCAGACCTCCACTGAGCTGACCTCTGTCCCCTGCTTTGTCTTTACTCTCCAGTCCTTTAGGCTATAAGCACTCCAGGACGAATGCCTCTGCGGGGGAGGAGTAGGTGTAGGTATGTAGAATTGCTCATCTATAAATAGGAGTGTGAATGGCTTCCTTTGGCACGCAGCACAGCCCTGTCTCACTATAACACTGGAAGGAATTAGCTTCTCTTGTAAAAGATCCCCTGGGAGTCATAGCTCCAACACAGATCACAGAGCAAAGTGACAAGTTCTATCAGAATGGTCTGTAAATATGGAGTGAGGATGAGCTTGGTGTCTTACCTTGAAAGAGATTTCATACTGCTCTCCTCCCCAGATTTCCAAGCCTGGGTCATAGCCACCCAGTTCCCAAAACCACTTTCGATCCACTGCAAAGAGACCTCCAGCCATAACCGGAGACCTGGAAGACACAAGATAAACAACATTTAAAGAGCCATGAACATTAAAGGCAGCAGTAGTTTGCTTTGAAACTCACAATCTCGTTTAGTGGTCAAATAATGCCATTTTCCCAGCATGGCTCTCTATAAGCAAATGTAGAATTCTTATTGCAGTTCCTATTGAAGTGAATGTGGGAAAAGAAGCTATGTGAATGTTAAAATTGCAATTCAGGTTCGGACACAGCAAAGGTCCTTCAAAATCACACTTGGCCACCTGGCTATCACCGGAGAGAAATGCATTAATATTAGTGACTGATCTATAGAAAAATATTGCTAATGTCTTTGATTTAATCTCTTACATGTATTCATTGAGCATCTACCTACTGTGTACAGTTCATGACTAATTTAGAGACTAAGAAATAGAATAGAATAGAGTAAGATTTTTAAAACAAATTTTTGTTTCTCTCTCTGTGTGTGTGTGTCTATGTATGGGTATACACACATGAGTGCAGGTGCCAGTAGAGTCCAGAAGAGGGAGTCAGTTGTCATGGTGCTGGAATTACAGATGGTTGTGAGCCTCCCAACAGGATTCTAAGAATTGAACTCTGGTCCTCTGGAAGAGTATATGGGCTCTGAACTGCTGAGCCCTTTCTCTAGCCCTAAGATAAATAGTTGTGAGGGTGTAGATTTTGTGTAATTGGCAAGATCAAAGATCCAAAAGAAAGGTTTATCTTTCACTCCTAGAAAAGTGCACAGGGTATATAGAGTCTTGTGTAACTTTTACATTTTGTTAAAAATACAGATTTTAGGGTTATATGTCCCTTACTTTATTTCTCTCTCTGGCAGCCTGTTCCCACCCCCATTTTCTGCACACAGCATTTCAAAGTGTAATTATAGTTGTAGCTGGAGCAAATTAAGACTATGACTGGGTGCAGATGCCCAGTGGATATATCACCATAGTTGTAACCTTTACTTAGGCAGGGCTGGGTTAAAAGTCACTAGCTGTTTTAAGTATTAGAGATATTGGGGAAAAGAAATCCTGCAATTAATTATTTAATTGTAAATAGGTTTATTGCAGGCAATAAAATAGGCACAATAATCTTGTTTACAAATTACGTTACGAAAAGTTTGAATAGTATATTTTAGGTTAACCTGTCTATAAATTAAATCCAAATGAACACATCAATTATTAAGAGTATTAAAATTTATGAGAATAATTCTATATTTATTTGTTCTTGCTGTTCTATCAGTTTTTTGCATCATGTTTTGTAGTCCTGTTAATAGAGCAGAAATATTTGGAATTTTTGTGCTTTTGATGAATTGCCTCATTATAACTAGGAAATGGGTTTTATTATTTCTCGTGATATTCTTTGCTCTGTCATCTATTCTGTGTCATTATAATAACAACTCTTGTTTCCTTGTGTTTTCCAGCTCTAGAATTTATAACCATTTGTATGTTCATACTGAACACGGGTTTCTGGGTTGTTGATGTAGCTCAGTAGGTAAAGTGATGGGTACAACACATATGAAGTCTGGGGGTAGATCCCAGGTGCCGTCTCTAATCAGAGATTGGGAGGTGGAGACAGAAGGGTCGGTTCATGGTCATGTTTAGCTGTGTAATGAGTGTAGGCCAGCTGTCTCCCTATAAAAGTGGATATATATATATATATATATATATATATATATATATATCCATACATAGGTACACACACACACACACACATATATACTGCTTTATAAGTAGGTCATTTAAATTCTTTTATTAAAAAAAAGATTGATGTTACGTTTGAACTTATCATCTCCCATGTTTTCTGTCTGTGTCAAGTACATTTCTCTTCCCTTCATTCATATTTTTAAAAATCTTTTTTTATTCTTTCATACATTAAGTCATGAGTATAGTTTCCCCTGCCTTCCCCCCTCCCAGCCTCTCCCTACCCACTCACCGCAGCCCCTCCCTCCTCTCTTTCCCAGATCCATCACCACTATCTGCCCTCCCCAACTTCCCCACCCCACCTTCTGCCTCCCCTCAGAAAAGAGCAGGCCTCCCTGGGACATCAACTGAACGTGGCTTAACAATCTAGAGTACCAACGGACACATACTGTCACACCAAGGCTGCACAAGGCAACCCAGGAGTGGGCGAAGGGTCCCTGACAATTAACTAAAGTTTTGGACAGCAGCTTTCCATTTTTCCTTTCTCCAGCGTTTGGAATTTGTTACATTTCACCACCTGCCATGCATTGCACATTGTAATGCTCAGATTTTAGAGTAATTATGCATTGAGAGCACTTAAATAATACCATTTCATCGTAAACAAGGCACACATAAATGACACAGAGAAAATGTACACATAAATGAATACCCATGAAATAATACTAGGAGTAGTATTTCGGTATTCTGTTGGGCTTAAATAGTTCCAGAGAAAATCGAACATTGTGATTTGTCTCTAGACCCGAGTCTGTGGATTGAACTTCAGACCCAAAGGACTCAGTTCTGGGCAATGTTATACTGAAGCCAAAAGAAGTGAGCTAGGAACGTCCTCCTTTATTAAACGGTAAAGCGTGGAGTATGTCATTCTGTCTTCTTCCCAGGAAAAGCGAGCAAGAGCATTCAACATTTTCTTCCGCCCGTTTTATTCCATCTTATGTAAGAACTGGTCTCCCAGAACTCCCATTCTCCAGGTTCGCATCGGCCTGTCTACTTCCTGTTCATTTCTCCCAAACCTTCTTTTTGTTTTGTTTCCCTGGGAATGGGAAGGCACTGTTGGCATTGCTGGTGGCTCTGTCCCTGTGACACATGGATACTGCTTACAAGTACTGTTCGCAATATCACCAATCAGTCCTCCAGCTTTGCAATGAAAAACATTTGTCCTCCCTGGGGTGACTGCTAAAACTAATGTGGCCATGAGGAATCCTTAGTTTTCAGGCTGTAGAAATATGTGACTTTTCTGCATACATAATGGAAGTGAGTTTTCTATTTCATAACAATGTGATTGAGCCATGTAATAAATATGCTTTGCTTTTTACATATGGTTAAATAGCTTCCCTTCTCCACATCAATTTTTTTATGCTCCAAATTTGGTTCACTCTTAAATTAGTGAGGCCATCGTGCAGAAGTTTGCTGGCACAATTCTTTATTTGGTAGCAATGACAAAAATCTGTGTTCTCATTTGCAAATGCACATTTCAAAGCCTGTGGTTGGTTTTCCCTTCTAAACTAGGACATTTTCTGAGTGCTTTCTCCATCCTGGAACCCTCACAGCATTCTGATGAGCTGCCAAACTACCTAGTCTTCCCTATTTAATGAATTGAGTCTTTACTTTATATATTTAAAAAAAATGGTGGATGCTTAATTGAAGCATGCTCTCTCTAAGGTATTTTTATTTTTAAAAGCTCCTGTCTCAAATTTTCAGGCACATAGAGTATGGTTTCAAAATCTAACACATGCCAAGTAGCCTTTTGGATTAGAGAAATAAAAGCACACAAAACACCGTAAAATAAATCTGTGAGAAAAATGTTTTAAAATACGTGAACAATTAAAATTTAGATCCAGTGATGTGAAGGGAAAGTCACTTTGGCCTCTTAGGAAATAAGCGGGCTCTCAGCCCTCTCTCGTTTCAGTGGATCCAGTGAAACTTCTGGACATGTGGGCTGAACTGTGAATCTTATCAGAAAAGAAATGACACAGTTTCCCTCAGGTCTCCACCAGGCTGAGTCCATCAAAGAAAGGCAGCCCGTATGATTGTATGATTTTCAATCACACAGCCAGCAACTTTTAGTTGATCTGCGATACAGAACTCTTCAAGTAAAAATAATAATAATAATAATAATAATAATAATAATAATAATAATAAAAGAAGCAATGGTTATTATCTCAACAAGAGTTCAGTTGTAGACCAAACAATATTTAAAATGCAAAAGGGCCTTTAAGATAAATCACATCTTAAATTCAGATTTTGAGAAATTTCTGGGCGTGTGGGACACAATCTATTTTGTGTATCTTAACGCTGTACAGTGAAAGGAGATAGCAAAAGATGGAGGGCAGAAGAATGCTATCACCCTCGAGTTATTCGAGCGGGTGGCCACTCCAGGGGCAAAGAGCGCAACAAGCTGGAGCTTAAAGAGAGAGGCCTTTTAGAAGGGCCAAGGTGCACGCCAGGAACACGCATGACTGTGATGATCCCATACATTTGTGCTTCCATCCAACAGTTTCAATGGCAGCATCAAGGGAAGTGGCCTGGCTATCACAGTAACTGAAAGGGCAGTAAGGGAGGAAGTTTAACAATGGAAGCTCATGCTTATGTTGTTCTGGGCTCAGCTCTCTGAGCAAATCCAGACACCAAGAAATACTATCTTAGCATTACGATATTTCTTGTTTGTAGCACTAGGAGGCACCAAATAGCCATTTACAACACACACACACACACACACACACACACACACAC
>NC_034608.1:73303895-73351973 GCF_900095145.1 Mus pahari
TGTGTGTGTGCATGTGTGTGTGCGTGTGCGTGTGTGTGTGCGTGCATGTGTATGTGTGTGTGCATGTGTGTATGCATGTGTGTGTGTGTGCGTGTGCGTGTGTGTGTGCGCGTGTGTGTGCGTGCATGTGTGTGTGTGTGTGAGTGAAAGCCAAAGCCTTACCCAGAAAGGAGCTAGAGACACTGCTAATATAGAACCTTTCCCATTTCCGCAGTGAGTAGACAGACGGACTGACCTGGGTGGATACAGCTGGCACTTCCTGCTAGTCTCACTTTCAGTTGGTGTGTGCTGAGTGATGCATCGGGGCTACCAAATAATGGCAGAATTACTCTTGGTTTCCCCTGATGGAATATCTTCAAAGGTAGATGGAGACATACAAAAGTCAAATGGGTGGTTTTCTTAAGTTACTTTCTGCCCATTTCAAAATGTAAACACCGTGTCTTATTTTTCAAATTTCTATTTTATTCATTTTATTTTCTGAAGCCATGTCAGGGACTTAACACTTGGCTCAAAGTTTAGTTTTAGATCTTAAAATAAATAAGTAAGTAAGTAAGTAAGTAAGTAAATTTTGATGTTGGGGAGTCAATCCAGGCCTTTCCCCATGCTATGCAAGTACTCTACCATGGAAGCTATACCTCAGCCTTGGATTTAAAAAAAAAATACATAAAATTATAGAACCTGTTTAATTATCCCAAACTTTCTTTGGGGGCTTTTTTGATTTTTAATTTTTAAGTGGCCACAGATTTTGCTCATGGCTCTTATTAGATACCGTGACAATGAATCCAGAGTAATTGGTTTATGAATCCTTCGTCTGGTTTAAATGGTACAAGCCCTGAAAGTCATGTAACAATAATAATGAGGACACAGCAATCCTTGGGTTTATAGGCCTGAAGACTGAGCATTGTTCTGCCCCACTTGGCTTTCTCAGAGTGCCTGGGGTGTCTCCTGGATGAGCAGGAGTGAGCCTGGATATGGCATCATTTCTAGATCAGTAAGTCACTTCATTGTTGTGTCTGTTTGTCCCTCACACTTCCCCTAGACTGCTCTGTGAGCTGCGGACATTCTGTGGAGGCAGCCCCTGAGGCCCCCTTCCTGAGAACGGTTACCCTGGGTGTAGGCACAACAGGAACAAACTTGAAAACCATCGTGTGCTTGAGGTCCAGAGCTACCATATTCAGTCAGGCTCAGAGTTTCACGAAGGCTGCTGTTAATGCAAAGCTTTGGTTTCTGAAATTTTTATTCCTCACAGGGGCTGAGATTCAGTCCGCAAGTCTGGACACAGGCAGATGCCAATTCATCATCTTCAGCATCTCTGTGGCCTTCTCGCTCATCTCCCAGTTCCCAGTTTCCCCTACTTTTTAAATTGAAACAAAAAAAAAAATCTGCTAACATTGTACTTTCTGACCTATATAGAGGCTTGGATGTTGTCAGCAGACGTCCAGTTCACTTTCTGAATGCCAATGTTCACTTAGCAAAGATCTTCTGCTCCCCTACATGATATGTGGATTGGATTGCATTGTTATCAAGACAGGGGAGAGCTTCCCCAAAGCTGTTCTATCTCCCACATCATTTGTCTTTATCAGGGTGTTCATCCTATCCTGATGCAGAGGGATCACTTGGGTCATTAGAGCATGCTGGTGAATGCGAGCTTTCGTCTCCTTCTAACCTGCCAGGATCCGGAACTCCCTCCCACTCCCCTGCCACCTGCAAGAGGCCCTTCCTCCTCTGTGTTCTCTTTGCCCTGCCCGGTCCAGACTCTTCGCACCCCCATCAATACTGACATCAAAAGGAGCACGGTAATGCTGTGAAATGGCAGAGCAAATTACTCATTTTCCTCAGTAATTGGAGACTTTTCAGAAGCTAGAAGTCTCCAGTGTAGAGTGGGGAGCCTTTCTTTCTTGGATACAAATATAACTCTCCATTCACAGGATAAATGCTAGTTATTAAAATCCAAGCATGGGTGAACGACAGGAAAGCTTGTTTTATGCTTCATTTATTTAATAAACATCTGACAGTTTCTTCTTATGAAAATTCTACCCCTTTATCTTAGCGAGCAATGAAAATTATGCTTTTTCTCTCTAGTCCTGACTGTGACTTGAAGGACATTTTTTGCTTCATTTGATGGCATTTTTTTTTTTTTTTTTACATCAAGCTGGAATTTACTAAATGTGGTCCAAAGTCTTCAATACCTCTTATTAACTATTTAGTTTTCAGTAAATTCTCATGATATATCTGCTTGATGGCCTTCATTCCTTAAGAACAAACCAGAAAGCTAGGTGTTGTGGGAGAGGCTTCTGATTCCAGCACTCCTGAAGCTGAGTCAGGAGGATAGAGGTTTTGAGGACAGGTTAGACTACATATGGGGTCTCTGTCTCAACCATAAAAATATAACATAAAAAAAAAACCAAACAAAGCACACATAAAAGGAAATGTGGAAAAATGTTAAGCGCAAAGCTTACAATTTTTAAAGCAGTTAGCCAGAAAATCATCTTGTCCCTCCCCCATCAAGTCTATTTAAATGAGTTTCATTTAACTAATCAGGGCAGAGAAGAAAGAAAGCTCCGCTGTTCTGTTCTATCTGTTTCTATCTCTGTCTCTTACCCAATTCTATAGCAGCTGCGAAATACATTCACAGATGCTTCCACCCTCTCCCCATTGGAAGGTGGTGTCTGTGTCTCCATCTCTGAATCTGTGGAATTACTATTGCTATGACTGTCAGGTACGACTCAGAAGAACTATGATGTCTGTGGCTTAGGAAGGACCACGGAGCTTCTACCTTACTTGCTAGGCCATTTGATGTTGGTGCTCTGAGTTATCGTGTGAACCTCAGTCTATAGTGGAGGCCATGGGCTGTGTGGAAGTAGAGAGGTTGCCCAGGGTCTTTGTCACATGTTAGGGGATTGCTTCTGTTTACTCTGGACTTAAAGTTTTGACTCTTTTTTTCTGGAGAATCCTTCCATGTATAAAAGCATAGCTCCACAAAATTGCAAAGGGAATTGCAATTTGTAAGATGTAAGGGAGTTGCAGATTTTTAGGTAGTGAATGCAAAGAAGAAATAAAAAGGAGGCTATGACTACTCTTGAGGGGTTGAGGTTTTTATTACAGAAATAAGAAAGAGCACAGAGACATCTGGAAGAGTCCATGGTGGACATGACCAGCCTACTGGACAGGGCCATTAGAGGAGAGGTGGAAAGGGAGAGGGAAGAGCCAGGAGACAAGAGGTCATGGGGCAAAGAAACCATAAGGCCCAAAGAGCCACGGGGGTTGCAAAGCTCAAATGGGCTGGATTATGTAGGGGAAGGCCACTGGGGGAAAGACAGCCCAACCCAGTCCCTGGGCTACAGAAGTTTAGGGTAGGGAAGATACGGTAGGGACTGAGAGGTGATAGAAGAACTGGCTAGCATTCGATTGAGCATGTTTTTTTGTTTTTTTGTTTTTGTTTTTTGAGACAGGGTTTCTCTGTATAACCCTGGCTGTCCTAAAACTCACTCTGTAGACCAGGCTGGCCTCGAACTCAAAATCTGCCTGCCTCTGCCTCCCAATTGCTGGGATTAAAGGCATGCACCACCACTGCCCAGCTAGCTTGAGCATGTTAATAGGCACCTTTGGTGCCTATTTGTCCTGGATTCGAGACCTAACAGGTAGGTCAAGCCAAGAAAGTCTATGGATCCCAGAAAACATGTGGCCAGGTGCCACCGACAAACCCTTTTGCTGTTGTTTATTTGTTTGTGTATATTTTTTTTCAGACAAGGTTGTGCTGTGTAGCCTAGATGAACGTTATTTGGGGAAGCAGCACAGTCAACTCCTGTTTTTGATGATGTAATGATTAAAGCTCATTGTAGACTTGACTGGGTTTAGGGTCACCCAGGATAGACCTCCCAGGGAGTCTGCGAGGATGTTTCCAGGGAGATTTAAAGGAAGAAGGAAGATGTGGGGAGCATCTTACAGGAGGAGGTCCTGGATCAAAGAGAGAGGCAAACAGGAGAGATAGCAAGTGAGGGATTTCATCTCTGCTCCTGACTGAGAACACAATGCTTTTATCCGCTGCTGTCTCCTAATCCTCCCTCCCATAGCCAGGGCTGTTCTTCCCAAGGCATCTTTCCAGCCACGATGGAGCTTTCTCAAACTATTACCCCAAACTAACCCTTGCATTTTCCAAGCTACTGCTTGTCAGGCATTTAGTTGGAGTAATGAGCCCTATAACTAATACAGGCTACATCTATATTATATAATCTATAACTAGATGTAGGACACTTTGGTGAGGGTTGAAGGAAACAGCTGAGTGGTGTCAGTTCGGGGACACTGACAGTCTGGGTGAGAGACCTGGGAGCCTTAGGCTAGTGTTGTTGGAATGGGGATGAATGGGAAAATCCCTATGAGGTAAAATTGGCAGACTTAGCAACTGATGTGGGGTGAAGAGGTGGAATGGGCAGGTGAGTAGCTGTGTTATCCAATAAAAGAGAGAAAAAAAAATGTGGGCTCAGCAGAAACAGACAAGGTCAAGCTGGTATCACAGCGCTATGCGGGAGACAGTAAAGTCGTGAGGCTTCTGGTCTGACTCAACTGTTCCTGAAAGCCATGAGTTATGAAAAGAATTCAACTCTTGTCATTTTCTGGAGAAATCACCTGGGCTAAGCAACATACTGTTCTCGTTTGAAGCCTAATTTACTTGGTTGGATATTTGGATATTTTTCTATATTTAAGGTTTCCCTATGGTGTAGGCAACCTAGAATCTTCAGGAGATGCTATTTAGGTGAAGTCATACGAACTTAAGAAATCACTTAAAATGAATAATGCTGAAAATAAGGGAGATGAACAAAAAGTTACAAGAATAAACAGTCACTAATATTTGCCAATTGAGGTGAGCAGAAAGTCTATTATGGCTCATCAAATTCAGTTGCATACAATGGTGGGGGTTATCATTCATAGTTCTACCTTAAAAATAATTTAAGGAAGTACTAGGTTTTCTTTTCTTTCTCTCTCTCCCCCCCCCCCTCCTCTTTCCCCCCCATTGTTTCTTTTTTCTGCTCTGCAGATTGGCTTGAGGGATATAAGTAATCAGTGGCCACTATTTTCAAAAGCTGAAGCTGCAAAGGCAAAAATTAGTCTCATTATTTTTTTTTTTTTCATTTCTCTTTCTCTTGCTTAGAAAATGATGATTGTGGCGGAGGATGTACCCTACCTCCTAGCACTGCATGCACCAAGCAAGGCAGAAAGCCCTGGGCTCAGTTTCCAATACCACAACAGAGGTGGAATGGGCCTGTGAGGAGTTATTCTAAGCAATAAAAGAAAATGTAGGCTCAGCAGAAACAGAGAAGGTAGAAACATAAAGGCTCTGAACTTCAGTTGTTTTTCCTAGGAAACCAGAAAAACAATTGTTTCCTTGGCCTTGGTGGGTGATTTTGAGTGTGACTCAAATAAATTTTGAGTAGGCAATAACACACACACACACACACACACACACACACACACACACACACACCCCTCTAGAGAGACATTAAGATCGTGTCATTTGCTCTGTTGGGTTAGAAAGTAGGATTGTGATGGCAGGACCATAAGTATCAGAAGCCTTTGGCATTTCTTTCCCTGATAATATTCAGAGCAAGAATGAAGGAGGAAAGATTGTATAGCCCTCATCACTGAGCCTCTATGCTGGGTTGGGAATAGGAGGGTTGGCTACCCTGTTCCTGTCACTCATCATGTGAGCATATTTTTAACCTACAAGAGGCAGCTGAATGTCAGAAAGCTGGGGAAAGTCCTGCAGAGTTCTTTATCTCCAGGCCAAAGAACAGAAGCTGGACAGCGATGGACAGCTTTTGAATCTGGGTCATGTCTTGGCTCCTGGTCTGGTAGAAGAGAAGAACTCTAGCAGAAACTCCATGCAGAAAGGCTATGATCTGCACTGTTGATTGCCTGCTCAACTCAGAATCACATAGTGGGTTAGTAACACATCCTTTAGGAGTGCCTGTAAGGCCATGGTTAGGGACAACTTCCTGGGGAGAGAAGAACAAACTGAATGTGTGTGGGGCATCATTCCAGAAATAAAAAGCCCACCGAGTGCTGACATTTCCCTCTCTCCATTTCCTGGCTGTTCTGGCATGAGTTGCTCTGTTTCCCAACATGATGGACAATACGTTTGAAAGCGTGAGACACAAATAAACCCTTCACCCTGTAGGTTGTTTCAATCAGGCATTTTGTTCACAGAAATGCTGAAAAGTGAATAAAATACAGGTAAGGATGTTTTCCCCTTTCAAATCATGTTTGGAAACCACAGGTAAGGATATCTAAATTCAATGCCAACATGAAACATATTGATGGACATAGAGAAAAGCACACATGCTGTGGTGGGATGTATCATTCAATCATTCAATGTGTTCCGAGTGTTTTCTTGTTTTAATTACTTTTTTCTAGTAAGCCATACATGGGACTGTTCTGTATCCCAAACCAGGTTCAAGATCTATCATCAGTAAACCAGATATATTTATCACTGCCTTGCTTGGGCTGTCTGATCACCTTTCAAACCAGGAAAGATTTACTTTGTTGTATAGTTGTCAAAACCGGTGAGGTATCCTGTTACAACTCCCATTTTTGAGAAACAAACTTTTCATTCTGTATCAAACCTATAAAACTGTTCCCCATAAAGGGACCAGAGAGTGAAATGTACTCAGGCCCCAGGTCTGAGTAAAAGTATGTTGCCTGACAGAGTCTAGGGCTATAAAATACAAGAGAAATAGCTCTTATAGGGGGAGGGACAGATATAAAGTACTATTAAGTTTCAAATTTACCTGTAACAAAAATATGCACAATTGATTGAAATACTAAGGGGTTATTTTTATTGCTGAAAATTTTGTAGTGCTATGATTTTTATGATCCTTAACTTTCCTTGTGATTGAGGGGGAGTGTGTGGTGTGGGTTTCTGTTTTTAGAGAGATGATGATGATGATGATGATGATGATGATGACGACAATGATGGTGACAACAGAAAGGTCATACAGACCTGTGTGTTTCAGAGCAAATGCCAAGCTGTATGGATTGAATGCAGAGGAGAAAAAAAATTAGGAAAGAAAGTAAGGGAACAATTTAGTCTGTTTTGTGAGTGGCTGTTGTGGCTCCTTCAGTGAGTCTTTGCAGAGAATATACTAACCAGTATATTCTGCATAGACCGTCCCTCCATTTTTAAAGTAAAGGATTAGGTCAGCTTCATTCCAAATCAAATAGAGATATCTAATTAGATTGGAGGGGCTGTTGTTACCAGAGAGAAATGAGAGCATGGGTTTTCAGAAGGGAGCAAATAGACATTAGCTGGCACATAAATTAACATACTAGCATAGGGTCTTTATATAACAGACCTCTATAAGTTAGACTATATTGAGAAGAACTGGGTGTGGCCACAAGGCAACTGTTTAAAGTATACACCCTTGGGAACCAGACCCTCCTGGGATATACCATGAAAACTATGTTCTTGGTGGCTTAGCTTTCACTTCTGTCACTTGGAGCTGGCGATGGTGGCAGTAGGATATTAAGATGTTATTGTGTGTGAGATGTGCTTGGAGCACCTGAGCTCACTGTCAGTGCTGGCCGCTGTTGCCGCTGTTAACAGTCTGGGGAGACAGAGCAGACGTCAGATTGTCTAGAACAAGAACCAGAGAAGTAGCCTGTGTGAAATGATCTTTTCCCACAGGATTTCATAAGCTGAATTTTGAGAATCTTCGACTTTAAATTTCTTTGAGGTGGGGGGGGGGAGTGTTCCACATAGACAACCTTTATTCATTCTAGGTGCATACAAGTTATGTAATCAGCTTATTAGTAATTAATGCTCACTAGTAGTTGTGTTCCTTTATGTGGTTCTGTCTCATTCCTAGAACAGTGCTTATACACACGCTGAAACAAGTATGTGTGTGTGTGTGTGTGTGTGTGTGTAGGAGTGGGGGTCTTCGTAGTTATGACAACTTATTTCATTTTCCTTTTGTCTTTCCTCCACAGCCCCATGTGTTAACTTTCCACTTGATAGTTTGGCACTGTGATTATAGCATTGTCCATACCTAGTATAGTTCTGTATGGTAGCTCTCTATATTTCAGTATGATTCTGCTGTAGATACCATGGGGTTGTTTTTTTGCACATTTTCTGGGATGTGTTAAATATCAAGTCTTACATTCTTCCGAGGACTTGATGCATTTCTGGGGACTATTCTATTTCTTTCTGTTTTGTTCTACTCTTTTCTATTTTGTATGCTGAGAAGATATCACATTTATAGCCCATTGCAAGAAATGGTAGAAATAAGATGGAAACAATGGAATAGTTTTTCCTCAAGAGGAATTTACAACATAGTGTCAAACTGGTGCCTTGGGTAGCAATGACTGGAAATGCTAGAAAGTGTGTACATTGGGGCATTTCCAATGTCAGCTCCTTAGTGGTGTTCAAAGTGGTATTGATGTGCTCATGGAAACACTGGTGCCTTGGAAATTCTGGTGCTCTCTCCAGACCTCTGCAGGGGTACTTTTCTCATCCCCAGCTGTGGCCCTACGAATCTCCCACAGTTGTTCCTTCTTGCTTAGGGAACACTGTTTATGCACTACCAATTTGCCAGGGAAGCCTGAGGATTTTCAGCCCCTTCCCAATGTTGTTTCTAGGCATGGCCAATGGCTGACACAGGATGGGAAAGCCAGGCTTTCCCATAACATAGGCTGGACAATGGGATTCATGCTTTGTATCTCTCTTGCTCAATGTATGTGCCTTTCATGGTTCCACTCTTTTCTTAAGCCTTCTTCCTCTTTTAACTGGAAAAACTTTACTCATTCACATCCTGTGAGTCATCAAAAAGGTTGTACATCTTCCAGCCTAGAATCCCACTAGATCTACTTAAGAATGGAATGACTGCTGTTTGGATTGTAGACCAGCTGCTGAGGCATACGAGGTCCATTTACAAATTAGGAGGTTGCCACATACATCTATCATCTGGACAGGTTATAGTGTGTTGAGCAGTAATGATTACAGCAAATTTTACATGGAAGAATTGTGTGCCTCTGTTTACTGACTTGTTCAGTGCCCTTTGATCTTGGATTTGAAAGAAAGTGAAAAATATGTACTCACTACTTTAGATTTGTGTAATAATTCACAAATGTCCAAGTCTTCTTTATATAGTTTGGTCTGATGCTTAGCGCAAGGATGGTATCTAAAAGTTATCATGGAGGAACTGGGTTCCATGAGTATCCAGCACTAGGCAACTCAGACAGAAGTTTTAGAGGCTGACTCTAGTGCAGGACAGCAGATCCCAACAGGGCTTGCCTCTTATACTCTGTCAGTAAAATAGAAGAATACTTTTGTATTTCTATTTTCTCAGACACTTCTTGGAAATTAGAGAGTTTCCAAGTTCCCACTGATTCAGTGTTCTGAGGAGGCATGCACCTTGAAAATAGGTTTGCCCTGCATAAAAGGCAGAAAATTAACATTTTGACTGTTTAGATTTGATCTCCTCAGGTGATTTCTGTTTTCTACATTCATAGACTTTTTATCTCCCCAAATATTATCTTTTCTTTTTTTCTAGCTCATGTATATGTAGACATGATCAAGTGCAAACGGGGTTTTCCAACTACTCAACCCACTTGAAGGCCGGGTCTCGGTTGAGGCTGGGTGGGATTAGCTTTAAGAGACTAGGATCATTATTTATTATTGCTAGGGCCTTTACTGGTTTTGAATCATTTACCTATTTACACATCCCTTCAGGGATTGTAAATGGCAGTCACTAGGTCACCACCCAACATGAAATATTCAATGTTGTCTATAAATAGAATAGAAAGTCCCTTGGGTTATTCTCATCACTGCTGTGTTATGATAATTCAAAGAGCAGCTCAGAGGATGCTGAACTGGTCCTTGAAATATGACATTTGCCAGCATACCTTGTAAAGATAAAAATCCATGGCATGTGTAAATGAGAACTACATACACACACACACACACACACACACACACACACACACACATGCGCGCTTATGCTTCGATTGTTGTCAGGTGCAAGCTGTTCTTAACCTTTTGCTTCTAGTCATACTATCCTGGCTTTATTCTAGTTGTATGGGTCAGATAACCATGTTCTGAGGACATTTCCCTTCCTGTATGGTCATGATGTTTTCTGCTCCTTAGAGCTGAACAAAAGAAAGTCATTCATTTTGCTGAGTGTCATGGGGTCAAGAGACATATCTGCCTGTGCTACAAAGATAAGGGAACCCAGCCATGTGATGGATCCTGATAGAATACTGGAGAATTAAAGCTTTGGTGTTGGCTACAGTCCCAAAGGAGAAGAGATGGCTGAGAAGACACCCTGTGCTTTGCTGTCCTCTGCCCCTGACACATTGTCCAAGTGATATGGACTGAGACTTAAATTAGTGAATCAGAAAACCCTGCAAGGAATACTTCCCTTTAGCGCTCATTTTTAGGGAGCTCATTTTTGTTAGCATCCAGACCAGTTGTCTGCCCAGGTACTTGCTGCAACCCCTGCCCGCTCCCCAGCCTCACAGACACTGGCAGAAACCATACTGAGAACACTGTCTTGTGAGAACACAGTCTCTAGCTGACAGACTTCCAGGTGTCTAGATTGCTCACTTTGGAGCTCACTTTGCATGCTCAGGCACCTCAGCAGGTAGTCCCATATTACCTTCTGCATCCCCCTTTCTTGCTGCTGGCTGGGGAATCTAAGAAACTACCTACTGTAAAGCTTTTACCCTTTCCTCAGAGACACATAAGAGGGAATTCCACTCCACCTTCATGGGCCTGATTCCCTTCAGAGCCTTTGCTATGCTGCTGTTCACCCTAAGCAATACTGAAGAGAGGGGTGGAATAGTTACTCCTTTAGGGCGATGCTGCACTTTTCCCTGTGGCCACAGTCCCTAAAAGGAGGGCATCCATGAGATTCAGCAGGGTTTGTCTACCTTTCTGAGTCCTCAGAAAAGAGCAACTCTTCCTTTCACCCTTTCAGATGCTGGCCAGAACCTAAGTTATGCTTTTTTTTTCTGATACTTTGGGCTTCCTCACTCTAAAGCCTGTCTTCCTACTGTGTGGCTGCCTGCTGCCATGGACTGCATATCCATGCTGGTGACTCAAATAGAATGGCCTGTTTTCCTTCTCTTCTCCATTCTCCTGTCTACCCAGATGTGGTGGTGGTTATGGTGGTGGTGGTAGTTGTTTGTTTGTTTGTTGTTTTGTTGTAACTTTTATAAAATTGTTCTCACATACTTCCTTTTGAATCCCTTCAAACTCTTTTTTTTTAAAAAAAAAATATTTATTTATTTATTTATTATATGTAAGTACACTGTAGCTATCTTCAGACACTCCAGAAGAGGGCATCAGATTTTGTTACGGATGGTTGTGAGCCACCATGTGGTTGCTGGGATTTGAACTCAGGACCTTTGGAAGAGCAGTCAGCGCTCTTAATCACTGAGCCATCTCACCAGCCCCCTTCAAACTCTTATTAATGAGAGCAAGAACACCAAGAAGGGGCTCCTAATTGTCCTGGGACACTGAAAGGAAGGAAAAAGGAATGAATCCAAGGGACTTTGGGAAAGGCGGAATGAACTGGAAGTCAAGTAAGAAAATAAGTTTTAACTGACTTGGC
Source organism: Mus pahari (assembly GCF_900095145.1). Taxonomy (NCBI): domain Eukaryota; kingdom Metazoa; phylum Chordata; class Mammalia; order Rodentia; family Muridae; genus Mus; species Mus pahari. The sequence continues at coordinate 73,315,502 of NC_034608.1, forward strand.
AATATCCAAGTGGATTTACTAACTAAATAATGAGTGGTTCAGGAGTTACTTAGCGAAAGATCTGGGTTCGTAGTATAGATGAAGGTATGAACTGCTTGCTAGTCAACAGAGTCTGATGAAATGGCTCAGAAGTGTTCGAGTAAGGAGTGAAGAGAATCCAGGACACATGGATATCAATACACATTGGAAGAGTCTGAAGAAAACAAGGAGAGGAACTGGGCCCTAGAAGCCAGGGGAGAAGGGAGACTCAGAAGGAGATGAAGATGAAATGGAGCAAAAGTATAAAGAGAAGTATAAAGTATGTAAGCTAACTTATGAAAAGGGGGATCCTGTACTTGTAACAATGACTAATGCATGTCAAAACAACATAAAAAAACCACCAAGGAGTAGCTTATTTAAGTAGACTTGAAAAGTTGTGGAGCTCAATTGGTGAAGCTATCATTGTGAAAGTTGCTCTTCATCTCATGAATCAAATGGCATGGTAGTGTCTGACGTCCTAAAAGCACCTAAGTAAATGGAGGCCTCTCAGTGATTCCAAGTTTATGCCTATGGGAGACAGAACGACCTTGACCAACAATTCTGCTAACATCATTCAAAATAGAGGTCACTTTTGACTTTCATTTGTGTGAAGCTACATATCATCGAGAACCTGGCCTAGTGCTGCTGTGCACGGGGGCGTTTGGAGCACACAGCGTTTATCTTTGTGTCATGGTCCCAGTTCATTTGGGTCAAATAGCACAGTGCTGACATTTTTATGGAATAGGTCATCAGACCCAGATGAAGAAAAATAGAAGTTATTGTGCCCTAGTGCACCAGTCCTTTCTCCATGACAGCAGTTTTGTCCCTGTCCTTGATGAAGAGATTTGAAACTCTCAGATCTAATGAATTTTCTTCTGTCTGGAAATGGTCCCTTGGTGAGGCATGGCAAATCTGAGAAAAAATTGCGAAGGTTATTGAAGGTTAATCATTTCTCACCTCCCCTTTCTTCCCTAGGAAGATAACAAAACCCAAATCATTTTAAGCAAAGGAACATAATAACACAGGTGTAATTACGGCAGTGGCAATCTGTGGGTGTGCCTTCCCTGCTAATCTGACTTTTCTTTCAGATTTGCCGTGCCTGTCTTCATACCCACCATGCTCCTGAATTATTCCAAATATTTTAATAAGGGGTATATACATAAATAGAATCAGAAAAGAAACAGAAGACCAGTCAATACAGAATAAAGGAAATAAAATTTCTGTAAATCCCAACTAATATGTATGAACTGCACTAATATCACTCGTGGGTTTAACTATAACAGATGAAGTTTTACTATAAGGAAATGAAATTATTGTTTATCAACATTTCCCCATACTGTCTTATGTTGTGTTTTAGGGTAAATGGATGATATATTTTGTAGACAGGGAAAACAAAATGGAGACATGTTTTTTTTTTTTTTCCTCACGATAAGAGCAACTGTAATAGAAACTGGACAGCCCCAAACATCTGTTCTGTGTTCTTATGTCATCTTCTAAGCACATACACTTGTACACATGCACATATATGCACACATGCACAGACACAGATACATACATACATACATACATACAGACAGACAGACAGACAGACATGCACGTGCACACTCATCTGCAGAGTACCTCTATACAGTAAAGAATGTCAAAAAAAATTCAGAAACAGGAAATTTAGGCAAACTCTATAAACTAAACAGCAATTGTAAATCTCCATAGTTCCTCTTTTAATCTTTCTTAACCCAGAGCACTTCAGTGGATTCTAGAATGTTTCCTTTGCTCAGTGGTATTTTAAATTACTAGGTCCTATATCTTGTCTGTCATCCTAAAGAAAAGAATCTCCACTCTGTGTCCCAGAAGTCAGTGGCATTCATTCATGGTTTTCTTCAGTGAGCTACACATGGTGTATTGAAATACGATGGTTTCCACAACATTGCCAAGACTGAAGATAGGAAGGACGACATGCAAAGGAAGAGGCCCATGACACACAACAGTAAAGTCAAAGTATAGCAGGGAAATAGTATGGACAAGTTGGTGAGTAAGTGATGTTAGGTACCGAGTAAAACCTATTCAAAAACACAAACGGCCGAGAGTACTACAGGATTCCAGCTTTAGGATTTGATTTACTTAGCTTATTAATGTTTTTTGCTTTATTTTGCAGTGCCAGGGCAGGGAGAATCTTGAGTATGCTGGACAGATGTTCACTCCACCATGGAACTGCACCCTCAGCCCTGAGATCTGTTTTGCAAGACAGGGTCTGCTGTGGACTGAGTGTGAGGTGTCTCCATAGACTCATGTGTTAGCTCACTCCTAGGCAATGGCACTGTTTTGGAAGACTGTAGGTCGCTGAGGAAGCACTTTCTCACTGATGGAAGCAGGTCACTTGGGGTGAGTCCTGAGGTTTTATAGCCTTATTCTATGGCCTGTCCTGTTTGCTGAATATGGAAGCAATGTGACTGTTTTTGTGTCTTTCCAGCTGTCATGTCTTCACTGCAGTGTGTGGATGGTGTCCCCTTGAATTGTGTCAACAGACCCCTACTCCCTGAAGGAGTTTGATCATAGCAGTGCAACACACAGACAAACAACAGATACAGGAGGGTCTTACCAGGTAGCCCAGGGTTGCCAAAAGCTTGCTGTATTGCTCAGGTTGGCCTTGAACTCATGATTCTTTGGCTTTAGACTCAAGTTTTGGGATTATGGCTATCTTTCACTACGCCTGGGATAATTTGGTTTTTGGCTACTAGATTTTAATAATAGTTCTAGGCACCAATTGTTTAAATTTTTCTTTTAACTTATTTAAGAAGTTTTGTCTTATTTCAGTTATAAACACTATATTAAAGTATGGGTTATTTTGTGTTTTTCTTAGTTTCTAAGCTCCTCAGTATAGATGGTATGGTTGTTTAACACAGACATTGTGAAATGCTTCCAAATGACATTCCGTTTTAGAAACAAAGGGACCAGGGCTTTATTTCTTTTTAAAATAAGAAGATAGGGAAATCCAGTCTCAACAAACATGCCTTTTCTTTGTCAGATAGATAAAGACAAAAAATTCCAGCGATTTTATTATGATGCACCTAGAAGCAATTGCATGTTCATTTTTGTTACTATTCTTTCAGTAGATTTTCTTAAGAATAAAAAGCTGCTTGATTTTAAAGCTCTTGAATGTTACAAAATGCCACTGCTACACTGATAATTTATCACACCATGGCCATGACCATTCAAGGAATTAACAGCTCAAGAAGAAAACAAAGCTCAGAGCAGTTTCATAATAAAGGGTTTGGCCTGAATAGGCCCGAGCTTATTTTGTAATCTATGTCATTACTGGCCCTGGTACTAAGAGATGAGTGGGAGGGAATATGTGATCCTCAGTGTAGAATCTCCCAGTTACACTGCTTAGAATGTTTTTGGTTGGTTGAGAAAAGACACTGCCATGTAGCCCTGACTCTCCATCCTTGATCGCTACATCTTCCCGCCTTGCCTTTCTGAGTGCTAGGATTAGAGTATGGAGTTCCACGTCTGCCAGGCACCTTGCTTTACTATGCCATTCCTCTTCATTTCTCAGTAGCTGCTTTAAGGTTAAACCATCCCAGGTTTCTCCAATCTAAACTTGTCTGATTATGTATACGATGATTTGAATCAGTCAAGTACTTTAGTGAAAAACATGTCAACAGCTTTCTGAAGAAAAATTATAATAAAAACCTGTAGTTTAAAAACTTTGTAGTAGCGTTCAGAAAGTACGTTTGTGGATTTGTTTCCTTCTGTATTAGGCAGTGGTTTACTGCACTGAAGAGACACGATGACCAAAGCAATTCTTATAAAGGAAAGCATTTAACTGAGGCTTGCTTACAGTTTCCGAGGTTTAGTCTATGGTCATAATGGCAGGGAGCACGGAAGCATGGAGAAAGACATGGTGCTGGATGAGATCTCAACTTCTGGGTCCACAGCGGTCAGGAAGAAAGAGATACTGCGACTGGGTTGGGCATTTGAAACCCTAAAGCCCACCTCCAGTGACGCACTTCCTCTAATGAGGTTACCCTTTCTCCAAATTCGGAGGCCACACCTCTGAACCCCTCTCAAGTGGTGCCACTCCTTAATGACTAAGGTTTTAAAATATATGAGCCTATGGGGAGGCATTCTTATCAAACTATGACATTTTCTCTGTAACTTTTATGATTAAATAAGCTCAGACGCTCAGTATAACTCATGTGTGGCTCAGGGGAGTACTGACAACTAATTTGTTTATTATACATAGACTTGATGTGGATAAGACACTAGCTACAAGTAACAATGAATAAAGTCTCCAAGTTAGTTCCTCTCTGGGGAACTGAATTGTAGAGCTATGTGGACAAAACTTGGTTCAGGCTGCAGACTGCCATGCCCACTGCTGTTTAAGTACATAGACTGGAACATACTGCTGGCATTCACCTCAACTCAGCTCGAAACTCCTACAAAAAAGTGAAATGAGGGACTGGAGAGATGGATCTCTAAGAGCATCTTGCTCTGCAAGCACCAGGAAATGAGTTTGAATCTCACCACCCACTTAAAAAGGTGGACATGCCTATGGATGCTTGTGATCCCAACATTGAGTACGCAAAGACAAGTGGGTCTCAGGAGCTTGGTGGCCAGCCAAAGTAGAGAGAACAGTCAACTTCCAGGTCATGGTCTCAAGGCAACGGAGTGGAAATCAAGAGAGAAGAACACATAATATTCTCTTCTTGTTTCTACATGGATACACATGGATACTCACGTGCATGCGACACACACATACATAGTCAAGCAGAAGGAATTGATGGACTAGATGTATTTTGTGTGTGTTGTGTATGTGTCTGTGTTGTGTGTATATGTTCCCATGTGGGGGATGGATGGGACATACCATGCTTTATTGCTGTCAGCCTTATTCTTTTGAGACAGGGTCTCTCACTGTTGTGGTTTGAATGTGAGCTCTTCTCCATCAGCTCGTGTGTTTGAACACTCGATCTTCAGCCATGGTGCTATTTGAGAAGACTGTAGACCCTTTAAGAGGGAGTGCCTTGCTAGTGAGGGCGGGTCACTGGGGATAGGCCTTGAGGCTTTGTGGTCTTGTTCTATTTCCTGTTTTCTCTCTTTCCTTCCTGGAGTAGCTCCAATGTGACTAGGTAGTGTCTGGCTTCTGCCATCATGCCTTTTTGACTTGATGCCATGTCTTTTCATGGCATGATGGAATGGTCAACACACATTGTGAGCCAGAACAAACATCACCTCCATTCTTGTCAGATATTTGGTCACAGCAATGAGGAAAACGACCGAAACACCCACTGAACCCGAAGCCAGACTAGTGGCCAGGCCACCCTGGCAGTCGTGTGTCTCTGTCTCCCATTGTACCAGGGTTATGGGCACACATGGACAGCACCAACTTTTAAAGTGGGTGCTAGGGATTTGAACTCCAGTCTTTATGCTTGTGTGGCTGGCACTCTCACTCACAGAGTCATCTCTCCAGCCCCAATCTGAGTCTTCTTATGTGGTTTGCTGGTTTTCAGTAATCACTGTATATCAAAAGGAAGCATTTGCATATGTTATACTTGATGTCTTTTGTCTTTTATAAGTCTCATTTTCTTTGTAAGTCTTTCAATTTTTACATTTCTTTCTTTCCTTCCCCATAAGGCAGATCAGTCTGTCATGTCCCTGTAATGGGTGGTTACTAAGCTTTGTTTGGGGTCATCCGTTTTATAATGATGACGTGATTACCCTGCTAGATTTACCTTTCCTCTATGTGGTGCAGGGTTTGGACTAATGTTATACCAGTTCGTTCTTGTCACCTATTAGAGATGCGGACACGGTCCTCATCATCTATCTACTGAGGGTTCTTGCCCATTGCCTTGGTATAAGCCAGAGCCAGGATATGATCTGCTTTCACAAGACTCGGTGTCTTAAGCTCGAGTAAGGACAGTCAATTTTCTTTTATATATTTATGGCCCAGATTATATCAAGTAAAAATGTGATCATTTTTCTTCAAAAAGCTTTCTAGAACTTCCTGTTCCTACAAGCATTCTGTCATCTTCCTCTTGACTTCCAGAACTCTGTCATTAAACTTCTTTCCTTTGGAATTAATTTGGCTCCATTTCTTATGCTTACAACAAAAGATTACTATTTGATAGTGTCATAGGCCCATTTTTTTTTTTTCGAGACAGGGTTTCTCTGTGTAGCCCTGGCTATCCTGGAACTCACTTTGTAGACCAGGCTGGCCTCAAACTCAGAAATCCACCTGCCTCTGCCTCCCAAGTGCTGGGATTAAAGGCGTGCGCCACCACGCCAGGCAACCAGCTAACTTCTATCTTTGAAAGGTTCAACATCCTTCCCTAGATATTGTAACCTGCTCAGGAACAAGCAATAAAAACATGAGCCTGTTGGGTATATTTCAGACTCAGTATAGAATCCCCATTCCTGATCCCTAAAGGCCCATAGCCATCTCATAACACAAAATATATTCAGTGTGATTTCAGTAGTCCCCATAGTTTCACAAGTTCTAACACGGTTCAAAAATTCCGTCTTTTTCTGAGACCCAAGAGAAACATCTATCTGTAAGTCTCTATAAAAATAAAAAGCTATGTGCTTCTAATATACAGTGTTACAATGTAAACATCACCATTCCCCAAAAGGAGGGACAGAAAATAGTGAGGAAAGATTGGACCACAAGAAGATCAAAACCTAGCAGGGCAAATAATAAACTCTGTACCCTCAGATCTGACCCCCAGTGCAGAGGGCATCACAATACAATCTCCAGAAGTTTAGGGCAGCCCCACCCTGTGGCCCTGCCTCCTTCTCCTTCTGCACAGATAGGCTCCCTCGGACCAGCTCCTCTCAGTATGCGCGGCTTGCCTTGGCAGGTCTCCCATGTTCCTGACATTTTTCAACATATGGTTGTTCTCATAGGGATCGCCACGCTTTAATGCGTAGCTTCTTCAGGAATTCCCTGTGAAAAATCTGACTGCATGATCCATTGTCTGGTTCCTCAGAATGTCCTCTTTTTTAAAAAAAATTTTAAACAGCTAAATGATTGTCCACAAGGAGGATCACATAGATACTCCTGGAAGTTATTTTTCTGCTCAGCTCCTCCAATGGCTTCTCAAGCCACAGGATGTTTATAGCCCCGCTTAGCTAGCGAAAGACATTATGGCTGACAACGCAGCCTATGTCCAGGCAAAAGGCTGTGAATGAGTTGAGTACTATTCCTTTGACCAGACCATCAGTGACATTCTTCCTCTTCTTTCTTTGCATGTCCACTGCCGCAATCCATGCTTTGGGGGCAAGAGAATAAAGGGTAATTATAATATTTCATTTGCTTCCTGCCTACAGGGATTAGCATGGATGCCCAATGCAATTACATGGTGACAGCTACGATGTCTGAAGCCGGGGGGGGGGGGGGGAGCTGCCTGGCTGTCTCTGCTACATAAAGCAGGTCATCCAGTTACCGCTGGACAGCAGTTTCCAGAAAAATCCTGTAATTAGGTTGTGAAACGGTGGCAAATAGGATGAACTGAGGAGGCAGATGTGTGACTCAAAGTAATTTGGTTTCTACGAGAATGTGTTGCAATCCACATCCGTCCTATTTATTAAAGTCCTATAATATACCATGTTACACTATTATGGAGGGTAATGGGGGAGTCAGCCACTTAACTATAATGAAATTAGATTCCCCCTCGCCCGCACCAGAGGCATAGTGACATTTTCTTGTAAAAGCTGTGAAAGTGGTTTCTCAAAAATAGGCCTGACCGCCCCCCCCCCCCTGTCCACACACACACACACAAAAAATCCTGGTATCTACTTCACCATGACGAACAGAAGGACTAAAAGCTGATGAGGTTAGATACTTTATTGTTCCCCAATCCTGCCTGCTTTTAATTTGAAGTTGTAAAGCCAAGCAGGTAGAGGAGTGGAAACTAAAGCCAATGAACCTTCCTTTTTTTTTTTTTTTTGGTTTCTAGTAAATGAATAACAACAAACAATAATGGCCCTGCCTCAGAACGATGGTCCTAACTCTGTCATCTTCCTGAATCTGCAGTGTACTTTCTTCTTGCCCTTTGAAGCATGGATATGTGAAGGGGAAAAAAAAGGAAAGATTAGGAAACAAGCTCTCATATAATGAGACATTATAAACTGATTTGAAAACTTGTAAGGAAGCTAAAATAATACTCAAAAAATTTTCTCTTCTGATTCCCTTTGCAAGCCCGAATTGTCTGGTGCTTTGAAGCCGGGTCTGATTTCACATGTGAATCGGTCTTGTTGGTCTGCATGTCAGGAATCATCAAGTAGTCTGAAGAATGATGTGTAGTCATCTACTTGAGAATAAGTAGGAAGGACCAAAGAGGTTGATTAGAAGTGAAGATAATGAAGTGATGGGTGAAGCAGTCTTCAATGGTGAAGCAGAGAGCCACCCTTTGTTCTAGAACTCACATCTGTCAGAGGGAGGTGTCCCCTGTCCTTGCCATGCTCAGAGCTTCCTGCTGGGCCAATGGAAAGGAACCACTGTACTAAACTCAGCCAGCCATATGGAAGACTGAAAAACAAAGCTGACTCATCAGAATTGCACCACCACAGACAGGCTGCAAACCAATCAGAGCTCTCTAAGGAGGAAGAGGCACCGCAACAGCAAGATCCAGAGTTTAATCATTCCAGTGAAAGAACACAGCAGGTCCCCGGGAAAGCAAAGCTGCATGAAAACAGAGGTTCAGCTTTGAGAACTTTCAGAGATACTCAGAGAGCCAAGAGTGTGATCAAGCAGATAACATTGCCTTGTAAAAAGAGAAACTCTGTGATTTACGTTCAGGGAGCTTTCCGGATGTCTTGAAATCAGAGGGTAGAGCTGAGAAACTGGGAGTTCTGTTGAGCAGTTTATAATTTTGATTGACTCTAGATGGAGCAGGTGACTAGCCACTGCTTATCAAGCTGAAGGTCTTAAAGTAGTCCTCTTGGGGCTGGCGAGATGGCTCAGCGGGTAAGAGCACTGACTACTCTTCCAAAGGACCTGAGTTCAAATCCCAGCAACCCAAGGTGGCTCACAACCACCCATAATGAGATCTGACACCCTCTTCTGGTGCGTCTGAAGTTACCTACAGTGTACTTATGTATAATGATAAATAAAGTGTCCTCTTTGCAATTTTGGTTCTGTGTGAATGTAGAAGGAAGATAATTGAATGATCAAGTTTCTAGTGATAGCATGCTAGTTGCTTAGAGCTCAAAGTATATTCTCCAAATAATAATTATGGTAGTTTTGGGTTTAACATTCAAGTCGCACTATTATATTTTGAACTTTTGATCCTTTTGGATTTGTGTGAAACACACTACTTTGTAGTGAACACCACCATTATTTATAACATATAGACAGCTTTTGCTTATTTATATATAACACATACACACATATAAATGTGTAATTTTTGGAACACCGTGGATTGAATCTAGGACTTCATGAATTCTCAGTGAGTGCTTTGTCACTGGGATGAGCATAAGCCAACAACTGTTATTTCTGGTGTGTGTGTGTGTATACATGCAAGTGTGAGTATATGCATTTATGAATGTGTACACTGTTTTTGGAGGCCAAGTGTTGGTATACAGCTTTATTCCATGATTGTCTTCTGTCTGTATTTCTTTTGTCCGTCCTTCCTTCCTTCCTTCCTTCCTTCCTTCCTTCCTTCCTTCCTTCCTTCCTTCCTTTCTTCTTTTGTTCATTCTTTCTTTCCTTCATCTTTTCCTTCCTTCTTTCCTTCCTTCCTTCCTTCCTTCCTTCCTTCCTTCCTTCCTTTCTTCCCTCATTCCTTTATTTATTTATGTTAATGTGCTCTATATTTTTTGCATTTTCATATACTGTAGCTGAGTTACCTGAACTACACATACGCAAGAACTGAGCCTATTAACATGTCATCATGGAAGGGGAAAGATGATCGCACAGGTAATATATGATTAACTAGCTTTACACTCAGAATTTTTAAAAAAATCCATAATTTGATATCAAATTTGCTTATTCAAGTAGGTAAAAAATAGCTTGGAAATTCCCACTAGTCACTTCAGGCCTCTATTAATGAGGCTTTGCTTTAGCCACAAATAATAAGAAGCAATAAACAGACATTAAAAGAAAAGCTAGTAAAAGTTTGCCTAATAAATTGCCATTAGTCTCAGTGATTTTAAAGGCAGAGCTTCATTATATCTTACTGCCAGTAACACTCCACTCACAGCCTGCAGCAAGGGGGGAGATTGTTTCATTCTGCAAATCCTAAATTCAAACACTCTGTAAGCCTGCTTCTTCTCACCCACAGTCCAGTGTCTTCTAAGTGCCGTTGAGGGGCCATCTATGTGAACATCATGTCCTGAAATTTATTTGTAAGTGATTGGATCAACTCCATAAGGCCTAGGGAACCAGTGCATAGGAATAAGGGTAATTTTATTTTTGTTTATCTTTGTTTCAAATATTACTTTTTGTAATGGAAAGTGTTAGTTTTTTTTTTTTCCATTTTGCTTTTATGCAAAGCTTGTTACTCTTCCTGGAGGTTAATCAGTCTCCAGTGAATCTAATTATAAACTAGCAATAGGGACCTTCCATAATTGACCTGTGGTGGCGGCTGGGGCTGGAGTGAGAACAGTGCCACATTTAGCATCTTTTAATTTAAATAGTGTTTGGCAAATCAACTTCTCTTTCAAGAGTATGTTAATTTTCATACCCAGTCACTCACTCGGTCACCATTTTTGCCTACCAAATAAAAGACAGTTTCTGTTAGTTATTTTTTAAGGATGACTAACAGCTAAGGGCCTTATGGAGATTGTTAGTAAAGCCAGCACAGGCCATCACAGGCTCATGCGGTTTGCAGGATGGGTTGATGCTGAGGACTGGTTTTTTTCCCCCTCCTCAGTGTGTGGAATCTCAGAGCTTCTCTGAGCGTCAGTGGCTCTGCCCTGGGAAGGGGAGACAATAGCAGCTGCTACACAGCTTTACCAACACCCGAGAGTCAAATAAAGCAAGGAGTGACTACAGTTTGGGGATTTTTAAAGAGCAGTTGTAACAAATTCACTGAAGCCACCATCTTTCCCAGTCTTCCCATCACAGGAGCAGAGCTCTATCAAAAGTTCACCCTAACAGGGCTCGGAGTGCCCCGGGGTGAGCCAAGACCTTCTGCTGTGAAGCCATCTCTTTCTTCGTTGTATGTGTCATTTGGATTTAGGTTGCCAACCAGAATTGCCTCATGAAAGGTACTTCAAGGAGACTTGCCATTTCTTTTGTGAGGGTTTTCTCTTTCTTCTTTCTTTATTACATTGGTGCTTTGAAAAAGCGAGGCTACTGTCATTGTGATTTCTTTGTTTTAACTCTCCCAGGAAATCCAGATGACGGCAATTTTCACAATACCACATCATGGAAGAGAGCGCTGGGCGAGTGAACCTAACTTTTCGCTAGGCAAGAAAAGGGAAGTAAAGCATTTATGGCTTTCAGAAGTCATGGCCTTTCCTCTCCCCTAACGTGGGAGGCTGTCAGCTGTCATTTCCAGAGAGAGACGATATAGCCACGCTTTCCAGGGCGGTACATGTTCATTAAGGGCTGTTCACGTGAGGTCTTCCCGCAGCCAAGACCCAAACCACTTTTAAGTATCGAAACTGTGGGTTGAAATTCTGTAATTCTTGGAAAAACTGAGATTGGAAAGAGGGAAGGGAAGAAAGTGGAAGGTGAAATGGGACAGATGTTTTGACCTATCGCCAAGAACTTCCATTTATAATGACTTTTTTTTTTTCCCCCCCTCTGGACCTTAACCTTCTCTTGGAGGGATAAAAGTAATAAAGTGAAAATAGAGTGTGCCCTTGAGGGGATGGGGTGGAGAGAGGCGGTGTCAGCCTTTGACAAGGCTCTCAGTCACTTATATTTGAACCCATTCCCAGAGGGTGAGCTTGCCTTTCACTGCTGGGAACAATTGTCAGGATTGTCAGGCAGCAAATAATCGAGACAAAGACTAAGTGCGGGTTTCCAGAGTCGGGGAGCTAGTCTTGCAAAAGCCGTTCTTCTCTGTCCATTTGTTCCTGTGACCAGATTGCTGGCATGGTACATTGTGTATCTGAGAGCGTCCCCACCCCCACTCCCAGATTTCTTCAGTTATACTGAAGCACTCAGGAGAATTACTTCTAGGTTGGAAGGGATTTATAACCCTGTATTTCCCAAAGTGACAAATTTATTTAACTCTACCATCATGTTTAAAAAAAATGATATAAGGAAAAATTCTTACTGTCCCCGGTGTTCCTATCTCCCCACCCCATGGCCTCAGGCATAGAAATGACTGATGCTTGCTGAATGGAATCAACTAGTCATGAGCCAAAGCTCTCACCTGGTCTTCAAACTTAAGTTCATCTTTAGGTAGATCATGGAATCATGTAATTACACCTTGTGACCTGGCATTTCAGAGAACTGGTATCAGTGCCTTAAATATCATGAAACAGATAATGATTCATCTCTGGCATTTAGGTTTAACCTAAGGATGGTGAGTCTTGAAGCTTAATACATATAGGATTCTGTTCAAGTTCAGGAAAGGAAGTCCCAGACCTTGTCCCTGAGACCATAGGCAGAGGGGTTCTAGTTAGAAAAGATGCAGCATTTCTTGTTTTGTCTGTGGATTAAGTCAAGTGTTGGACTTGGTTGTGGTTCAAATCTTGGTTTGAATGTTTCTTCTTCAACTCAAAGGCCTGTGTTGAGGGTGGTAGAACTTCTAAGAGGTATGACCAAGATGGTAGAAGTTGATTGTTAGGGGTGGGAGAAGGCATTGAATTTAATCCTCCACCCCACTAGTTCAGGTTTAGCCCCCCCCTCCTATTCAACCATCATGGGAAGTTCGACTGCCTTATACGTCTGCTTCCCTGGATCAAGCTGAGATGCTTTTTCAGCTGAAATACCTCCAAGGTATAGGTTGACTAGCAAGCAAGCAAGCAAGCAAGCAAGCAAGCAAGCAAGCAAGCAAGCAAGCAAGCCAACCTCTTACTCCTTGGAGCCAATCCTGTGAAGCATTCTGCCATAATATAAGATCGGCTCCTACAAGTACTAAAGATGACAACTCCTTTGACCCATTTGGATTAGTAAGCATAGTTTATATAAACCTAAATAATTTGGAAATATTTTGTTTTTTAGACAGACTGGGGAGAGAGAGGGAGAGGGAGAGGGGGAAGAGGGAGGGGGAGGGGAGGGGGAAGGGGAGGGGAGGGGGAGGGGGAGAGAGAGGATTTCTTTGTGATTGGCTAAGTCATATAGTCCTTGTGAACTTGCTTTTTTATTGACAGGGTTGAATAATACGGTCTGCCTTAGCTTGTCAGGCAATCGTGGAAATCAGTGACTTTATGAGGGACTTATAAAAAGCAGACATATGTAGGTAGGGTCTTAGTGAAAACGGTCTGTACTTTGTATGTACTTTGGGTGTCTTGGCAAAAGCCCATCCTCTCAGCTATGTGAGAGGCTGAAGTAGGAGGGTCTCAAGTTCAAGGTTTGGACTACAGTGTGAGTCACAAGCTCAGTCTTGGCAGCTTAGTGAGACTTAGCCTCAGAGCAAAAGAAGTCTGGATTTAGTGTCAGAATGCTTGGTGATTCTGTGGTTAGAAAGCTTGGTGATTCCACCGCAGGTTGCTTGGGGATTCAGTGGTAGAGTGCTTGGGTGGCATGCTGAAGCTTCAGTTCAGTATTGAAAAAAGAGATGCTTCCAGTTGTGTTCTCTTGAAAGCAGAGTTTTTTTAAAAAAAGCAGTATGTTTGGGGGGAAGTATCTTAGGAATCATCACTTACAAAAGTGAAGGTGAACTAGTTAAATTATTTTAAATTTATATCGAGCATGAGTCATCTATGATTCAGTTTGGGCATCTACAGTTCGGTGTGGTTTAATTCATCTTTGTCTTTTATGGTCTAAATCATTGTTGCTAGAGGAATGAGCAAGTTTAGGAAGGGCGGGGAGCAGGGTGAGGGACAGAGAGGAGGATTCGAAGAAAATAATAATTACCAATTAAAAATGATACAGATTTGATTGCTCTCCTGTGGGAACTGCTGTGTGCCATGAAGCACCCAGGATAAGGGAAAGACAAATGCTCAAAGTATTTGAGCCTGGACAGACATCGTAGCACATACTCAGCATTTATGAAGGCTGAGGCAGGAGGATCACAAATTAGGGACCAACCTTGGCTACATGTTGAGACTCTCTCTGAGGAAAAAAAAAAAGAGTTCAGAAAAGAGCTTAAAATTAATTAAAGGGTGTCAAATGAAGCTGGGAGCAGAATTTCAACGCACTGATTTTCTATTAATGGCCATCTGACTAGGCATTGAGAAATTATTATTTATAATAATTTTATTCATTCAAAATCTTGGGCTAAAATGTATACTAAAATTCCTTTGCCTCTTCAGAAGTAAAATACTGAAGACAAATAAACAGTATTTGCTTGACGCTTTTAAATCCATTTCACAGTCTTTAAAATCATTCTAACTCACTCATTGAAGTATTTATTTTTAGTATCAAAATATTAAAATATTTAAAGTGTTTTAAAGCTCTTTACCTCTATTCTGGAGCTCAAAATAGCTCCATACCTGTTAGGAATTATAGCTTGTTCTCAGAAGTCAGCAATCATACATACATACACACACACACACACATACATACATACATATACGTACATACATATGAATATATATAATTTGTAATATGTGTATATATATATATGTGTGTGTGTTTATATATATTCTCTAAAATAATTTTGAATAATTGCAAGTATTCACAGAAAAGTCTCTGCTTCTTAGGCTTAACTCAAAAATCAAAGGATTTTTGTGCTAAATGTCAAGAAATCATTCTTTTTCTTAAGAAGAAAAGACAAAATAATTTTTCTTTTGTTAGAAGTTTTGGGCTTCTTGAGGTTTTTTGACTTAGCTCTCTGTCTCAAAAGGAATTTAACATTTTGAAACAGCTATTGCCTTTTCAAGAAGAGCAAAGTGAGTTAGGATTTTTAACTTCTCTGTGAGGACTGAAGATATACCAATTGCATATTTTATAAAGACTTTTAATAATAACAAAGTCTATCACACTATGGCATGTAAAAATTAGACTAAAAATTTCAGAAATAGTCAAAGTATATCTCAGCTATTAAATTCTCCCACACACTCACTCCGTTGTCATATAAGTCTTTGTGGGTACCCACACATGTATGCAGCACGTATTTCATTATCTTTATCTCTTTTTACTTTCATGACTCGAATGTCTCACAGTTTATTTAAGACTCTCAAGAGTACAGAGATATTTTAGTTATTAGATTCCTGGCGGAAGGCCATTACCATGATGCTCACATGTTACCAGCATACATTAGAGGGTTCTGTGTTGTCTTTACACTGACAAAAAGTTAACACCATCTAAAAATGAGATTAGCAACTTCAGATAGCCTCAGTCTTTTCGCTCTTTACATTCTCTATGAGATGACAGATATGATCACTTGACTTTCTTATACATAGATTGGGTTGCAGCTCAGGCCTTGACTCTCCTCTTAAATATTTTGCCCCTATCTTTTATGATCCCCTTTTTATTGAGGCAAAATATAAACTTATGTCTGTGGTGTTTCCTTTATAATGAACCCTCTAGCCGTTACACCACCCTGCAGTAGCTACCTCTAAATTAAAAAGCCGTTTGGCCCTTTTATAGCGGGTATAATAAACAAACTCTAAATTGGTCAAGTTTTCCTCTATTTATCGACAGGTTCTCTGGCTGGGTAATCTATTTCAGGCTTGTCTATTCCCTCCCTGATTTATCCCCTTGTTGATGGGCTAACTTGATTGCTTGTAAATGTCTCTCCCTTGCATTTAATGACCACATCTTATTATACTTGTGGAAAAGATATCTTGTGAAGGGCAAACAGTCTCTCTATGGAGACTGTTCAAGTTAGTTATGTACAGGAGAAGAAATCGTTGTGAAGAGGGAGGAGCGAGAAGCCCGAGAGGGGAAGCCATTTCTACACTATCAAGTCCAACTTTTGATTTTGAACCTCTGCTTCACAGGTCCAGAAACTACACTTTAAAGTTTGTCCTGTTCTCCTAATGCATCGCAAGCCTTGGTTTCCAATTAGTCCAATCTCATTTAAACTGAAGAAATTCGTTAGAAGAAATTTAGGTAGCTCAGAGGATTATCCATCTACAAAGAACCTTCTGCCCTCCATCCCCCAGGCCAGTCTGCACAGTACATCCGTGTGGCCACACCTTAAGCTGGGCTCCTCCCCCAGACACTAGCTCCATGTTGCTGGGATGGGATGATGGCTTTATCTCTTTGTGTCACTTTACATTTCTGCTGCCACTGTGAATAATTTTTCTCTCCATGTCTGTGATCCACTCTTTCAAGGTCTGAAAGTTCCAGGTAACTGTCAAATAGATCTCAAATATAGTGTGAGAGGTGGGAGGAAGTGACATTTAGGACCCAGATGCCATCTGTCTGCTTCCATAGATCTCCATTTCTTCCTCCGAGCATCCCACATGTTATTATTGCTTCCAGGTCACGCAAACATTGGCACATGCCCACCAGACCGAGTTCCCATTTTGTATGTGTTCTTTTATATAGCCGACACAGTCATGATTCTCAAATACAGATGCACTGAGATGTATACCCCTGTCTTCAGTACATGTATCATCATGGGTCCTTACAGTCCACCCCAATCTACAATATCAAGAAGAGTGTTATCAAAGGTAATGGTTATGGAGGTGAATACGCTGTTCCTAATTATTATGAGTCAGTAAAACCAGTGGAGGCAGTATCAAAATCAATTGTTTCATTAACGGATTATTCTTTCCTGGCTTATATTTCTTTGACTGTAACTAATCTAACATTTTTCACATGAAATTCCCTGTACAGCAGCAGGCAAACACATTAGGACTGGAAGAAAAATTACGGTTGGAGGTGCAGCTCTGATGGTAGAATGCTTGTGTAGCACACATACAGAGCCTTGCTTTCCGCCCCGGGCTAGTATAACCTGGGCATGGGGTTGCATATGTAATCCCAGCACTTGGGAGGTGGAAGAAGGGGGATTAGAAGTTCACTGATATCTTTGTAAAGGTAGCGATTTAGAAGCCAACCAAACCCAGATACTATTGCATATGCCAGCAAGATTCTGCTGAAGGGACCCTGATACAGCGGCCTCTTGTGAAGCTATGCCAGTGCCTGGTAAACACAGAAGTGGATGCTCACAGTCAGCTATTGGATGGAACACAGGGCCCCCAATGGAGGAGCTAGAGAAAGTACCCAAGGAGCTGAAGGGGTCTGCAACCCTGTAGGTGAAACAACAATATGAACTAACCAGTACCCCCTGAGCTCGTGTCTCTAGCTGCGTATGTCAGAAGATGGCCTAGTCAGCCATCATTGGGAAGAGAGGCCCCTTGGTCTTGCAAACTTTGTATGACCCAGCACAGGGGAAGGCCAGGGCCAAGAAGTGGGAGTGGGTGGGGAGGGGAGCAGGGGCGGGGGGAGGGTATGGGGAACTTTCAGGATAGCATTTGAAATGTAAATAAAGAAAATATCTTAAAAAAAAAAAAAAAAGCCAACCTAGGTGATCCAGAGGCCTCCGACCTAAGGAAAAAAAGTGAAAGAAAAATTTCAGAAAACTGAAGCCAAACACAGCAAACCAGCAAATACAAATGGAAACTCTACAGTGCATTAGGAAGGTGGTTCACGTTGAGTAAGTGCTGTTCCTGTTCATTGGCATCAGGATTAAAAACTGGTACTGAGTGGAAAATGTAGCTTTTTCTCTCATTTACTTTCCATACTTAGTTGATTTGCCCTCAAACCAACATTTATTATTTATTTTTTATTTCATTTATTTATTTATTTATTTATTTATTTATTTATTTATTTATTTATTTTTACAGTTCAGTCATTACCCACAGCCTTGTCTGCCCTTCCAGTTCCTCATCTCATTCCTCCTTCCCCTGTCTCCAAGAGGATGTCCCCATCCCACTCCCTCCAGGCCTCCCCATTCCCTGAGTCTCTTGAGGATTACATGAATCCACTGAGGCAAGACCAGGCAGTCCTCATCTGTATAAGTGTCAGGGGCCTCAGACCAGCTCCTGGACGCTGCCTGGTTGCCAAAGCAACGCTTAAGGAGTGAGTTCTCTACTTAAAGAAGTTAGGTTTGAGGTTATCTTAGTTTTCTTTTTCCATCTTTAGAACCTTGTGTCTATTCAGTGACTTCTTTCTTTCTTTTATGTCTTTTCATAAATCCAAATGGTATTTTTGAATGAAGTCAGGTAATAACATGAAAATAACTGTGAATTACCAAAGATGAAAATAATAATATCAGCAAAAATGTCAATTGGCAAACTGCTGCACTTATAGAAGACAACGAATTCAGCATCGCAGGAAAACAAAGATCACAAAAATATTCTGGAGCGTGTATACTTTGAAGTTTAAAAAGTGTCTTTCTCGAGGAGGTGTAGGGGAAAAAAAGAGGGTCAGGATCAGGTGTGGAAGGAGACGGGGATGATGTACAGAGGGTCAGAAAATTGAACAGAGGTGTGTAGCAATGGGGGATGGAGAACTGGGGGAAGCCACCAGAAAGTCCCAGATGCTAGGAAAGCAAGAGACTCCCTGGACCCAACAGGAATAAGATTAGTTTAAAAGCTCAACAAAGGGGAAGGAGACTCTGTAGAGACCATGTCCAGAGGTTAGGCAAGGCTGATGGTTGGGGGATGGGGCCACCCACTCATCTCCAATATTTTAACCCAGAATTGCTTCTGTCTAAAGGAACTATGGGGATAAAGTGTGGAGCAGAGACTGAAGGAAAGGCCATCCAGAGACTGCCCTACCTGGGGATCCACCCCATATACAAACACCAAACCCAGACACTATTTTGGATGCCAAGAAGTGCTTGCTGACAGGAGCCTGTTATAGCTGTCTTCTGAGAGGCTCTGCCAGAGCCTGACAAATACAGAAGGGGATGGTGTCAGCCATCCTCAATGGAGAGGGACCTCAATGGAGAGTTAGGGAAAAGACTGAAGGAGCTGAAGGAGGTTGCATGGTTCCAGCTGCATATGTAGCAGAGGATGGCCTTATCTGGCATCAATGGGAGGAGAGGCCCTTGGTCCTGTGAAGGCTCGATGCTCCAGTGTAGGGAAATGCCAGGACAAGGAAACAGGAGAGAGTGGGGGTGGCGGAGCACCCTTATAGAGTGGGGGTTGGATAGGGGGTTTCAAGAGGGGAAACCAGGAAAGGTGATAACATTTGAAGTGTAAATAAATAAAATATCCAATAAAAAAGTGTCTTTCATTGTGAAATGAAACAGGGAGGGATTTGTGAGCTGAACGTTAGGATTCTGAGCCTGCCGCTCCAACTCCCAGCCTGCGCCAACCAACGCTACTCTCGTTAAACTTTCGCTGTCAGTTTGGCGGTTGTGGTTTTCGCCAGCTCTGGTCCTCTGCTATCTCTGTCCTTAGGGGCGGACTTTGAAACCATCAGGTAATAGCACTTCTTCCCATCCCTCTGTGATGAATGGGGTGTGTTAGCTTCTTTACAGGGAGGGTCAACTAGTTAGTGCTGTTAGAGACACTTCATTTGTTAATGGAGCCCTAGGTTTACAGAATATTGAGTGTAAAGCCCCAAGTTCCATGCTTCCCCAGTCCCGCCTGCTTCCTCTCTTANGCCTCAACCTTGCCTTCACACGATGCNTTCATCCTGGGCTATGGACTGATATGGACGCTCTTCCTAACTGAAGTCCTCGCTGAGTGTGAAGGTTTGCTCAGCATGGCATGGCTATCTATGTGTGTCCTCGTCCTGATGGAAGCACNCAAATAGANCTACTGCTCCAAAGTCCTCTGTGGCCTGCCCCATCGCCCCTCCTGAGTCCCTGGCACCCACTCACCTTAATGGCATTTCCAAAACACCAGAAAGCTAGGATCTCCCTCTCGAAGGCTAGCCTTGAGTCCTTGTGGTCTGATCTTGCCACACTTGTTTTTACTACTGAATAAACCTGGACTGTGTTGGTTAGCACAGCTCCCCGACCCTATCCATCTGTGGAAGGACATCTTGGCAGCTCCTAGTTTGGGGGCAATTATGAATTAAACTTAAAAAAAAAAGTGTCTTTCTCAAGTCCCTTCCCTTCAAAGTTTAGAAACTATGTGGAAGAGGAGACAGAAGAATTATAAGAGCCAGAGGTGGTGAATGACTCCAAGGAAAGAGTATCGCCCAGAAAAATTAGGATGCTACACATATAAAATCACAGAGATGGTGACTGCACGCACAAACCAGGCAAAATGCCAGCATTGAGAAGGGGAAAATGACACAAATTCACATGCCTAACCAAGAATCTGTTTTAAGAAGAAACAGTACGATCCAATGGCGTGTCACTGGGCAAACCAATCACAGTCCTGAGCAAGCCTCATCCCATGCCTAGGAGTAGTCAGCCAACACAGAATGGACTCCTATTTTCTTCCTTTCTTTCCTTTCATATTTTTATTATTTATTTATTTATTTAGTTAGTTATTTATTTTTGGTGTGTGCCTTTTGTTTTAGCTTATATTTTTGTGTTAATCAATTTTTGAGAAAGGAACCTGAAATTGGGAGGTGGGGACAATCTGGAAGCCAGTTGGGGAGGGGGAAGGAATGTGATACTAATATATGGTATAAGAACTTTAAATAAAATAGCTAACTTTAAAATTGAAATAATTAATTCTTATAATGTGAATGCCAAGTGTTCCTCCGGTAGGCTCACGTGCCTCAAACACTCAGTTTCCAGACGGCAGCATGAATTGAGGCACCTGTCGGAGGGTGACACCCTCTCTGAAGAAAAAAAGAAAGTGGATCTGTGAGGTTGCCCAAGCTTGGTCCCACACTCTTTCCTAACTGTGCATGAGGTGTGAGCAGCTCTTGGCTACTTCTGGGGCTGTGTTTTCCTTTCTATGATGCGCTCTCCCTCCCTCCCTTAAACTGAAAGTCAAAAGAAAACCCCACTCCCTTAAGTTACTTCTCCTCAGGCATTTGATTACCACAAAGAGGAAGTTAACTCGTATGGACTTTAAAATGAACTACAGGAGAAGCCAGAATTAGGAAGACAGACACCTCTAGCCCAGAACCATTATAGTTCTGCGTAAAGTTGCTTAGGCTGTGACTGTAGTTATCATTTTGTATATTGCTTTTAGTGTATAGATTTAAAAAAAAAAGCTGGCATAGTAGGTAGTGTTTTTTTTCTTTTCTTTTCTTTTTTTTTCTGCTCCTGTTTTGTTGATTGGTGAAGTCATTTTCACAGGGGTAACTTTCCTAAGTAAAGTAATCAAGCCACATGATTTGATAATTGATGCACAGGGAAGCGCTTTAATGAATTATTGAAGCACTTGGCTCAGGTGTGTGTCTCCCAGGGACAGAATACAGAATTACAACTCAGCAATTAGACCGCCAATGTTTCTTACCCAGTTGACCATAATTAAAATAATTTTATTCTTGGTTTGATACTGGGAATTAAAATGCACACCTCAGTTACCTGGTAAAAGGTTTTCAAGGCTAATGGCATAAGACACGAGGGTTTTAAAATGCCAGCCCGTGTTCTTCTAAATATAGAATTCCTCAATCATTCATGTCTGATTAAAGTTGTATTTGACTAATTGGTAATGGCTTTTCAATTAGGTAAAAGCATATTTTATTTAGAAATTACATTTATTTACATTGATTTTTCTCCTCTTCAGGATGTCTGGGTTGATATCTAATTTGATCTAGCTGCCAGAACTCACAGGAAGTGTTGAAAGAGTATTTGACATTCGTTCCCAAAGCATAAGAGGACAAAATAAAGCATGCTTTGGACAAGAGAAGCACGCAAAGTATTAGTTTTGAAGAGTGTGCAGGAAGCTTGCCCTACTTCACACAAGGCCACCTATGGAGATATTTAAAGGGAGCCAAAGCCCAATAGCATGGCGCACTATGCAGCTGACTGGTGGTCATCAGTCATAGTAATATTGACTTTGTGGTTGTTCCTTTCTGTCCACCACTGCAGAACTAAGGGAGGGTTAAACGGATTAACTGCTTTCCAGGAATATCTGAGATGTCTCCTGCTGGGCTCAGGATAGAGAGCATCTCCCATTTTTTTTGGGGGGGGGCTACAGAGGAGACATATCTGTTACTGTTTCTGCCAACCAATAGATGACACCACTTTTTCTGAGGAAATGGAGATGACATATACCAAGAGTTCTCCAGGGTTATTTAATAAATGATAGGGATTTTGTAGACATCTCATCAGCTATGATTTTAGAACCACATGTACTCATAGACACAGGTCTACACAGGAACACTATCCTGTGTCCTGCCTCTTTTACCTCTAACACATCTCTTTATCTGGTCTTACTTCTCCATGTCTAGAGCTACAGTCATAATCTTGCCTTTCAGCCCTGTTGCGGGAAATATTAAAAAGAACGAGCATGTTCCTGCAATTGTGCCATAAACTCTCTGACCCAGCAGGCTGACTAGCCATGCACTGGCAGGCAATGGCCAACCTGTTATTATCTTGTGGAAACTCTCTGGCTCGGAGCTGGTCTCCACCCAGCTTGCTAATTTCCCACTGGCGGGTTGTTACCACGCCAGCTCCATGCTTCAAATCCCCCACGGCCTTTGTGGTGCACATCAGGCAAACCCATACTTTGCTGCTGTACCTTTCTCTCTTGAGCCCAGACCAGCCAATGCGCGGAGGAAGAAACAACACAAACTTAGTTCCTAAACAACAGTAAGTCAATCGCTGGGTGCAACAACTAAAATCCTAAGCTAGTAAGCCTTATGAAATCTAAAACCTCAGGTGGTGAATCCTGACAGATCCATCATTGACACCCGGAGACACTAGTAATTACATCTCGTCCTCAAGCTATCCCTGTCCAAAAAGGCCTTTTCTCTCTCCTGCTTCCTCTCTTACCCTCTCCAACCCGGAAGTCCCACCTACTTGCCCAGTGATTGGCTCCTTTATTCATTAGGGGATTGGTTCACAAGAAGTCACCTGAATATGACTCACTCCTTGTCCGCAGCCCCTCCAGGAGAGCAGAATTAGCATCAACATACAAACAACACCAGACCCATCCATAACACAGCACTTACATTATATTCATTATTTAACCAATAAAATGTATTCATTTTCCTCCTACTCCAAGTATTCTGCCTAGGATATCCCACCAACAGGATTATGTTCCTAATAGAATGCTATAGCCTGCTTCTCAAACCTCTCTATGCTTAAAATTAAGAACAGAACCCACAGCTTAAAAATTTGATTTTAACATATAGCCACCACACGGTAGTTCAGATGTTAGTAGCATTTGTAATGGCTCATCGAGCTAAGGTTCTATTCAAATAAGGTCATTCACTCTGGTCTAAACCTATTTCTCTGGCTCTGCTCCTGTTACCCTATATCTGAAATGGATACACCACTCTCTTCGTTATTTTTTTTTTTTAAAGTCTCTTAGTGCTTCAAGGTCTAAAGCCAGTGTCAACAATCACCAGCTGGAATGTTCTGTCATAGGATTATATGACGCGCTGCTACCACAAATCATTGTGAGAGTGAACAGTGCTCCCTTGCCCCCCCCCCCCCCCGGCTCAGTTTTGCCTCCACTCCCCTTCCCAGGAGAGACAGCTTGCATCCCATGATGGCAGGTGCAAACACAGCGCTGGCTGTTTATCAGTGTGGACGCGCCATGGCAGAAGCAGGCAGAAGCTGGTTGGTTTCTCCCCCATAACTGCTTGCAAACATTTTTTCAGACTATCTGCCCCCCCACTCTTTGGTGACATCTTGAACACTCTCCAGATCTTAGCTGTGGGTGAATTTGAGCTTGTCATAGTCAAAGCTTCAACTTCCACCCAGTCGAAAGCTTCATACCTGTCTCCCTTCCCACACAGCTCCCACTTGTGATTCTGAAAACATCGAGGAAAAGGTGGAGAACAACTTCTGGTCTCCTCATTCTCCTCACTTCACCTTCCTCTTCTACTTTGTTGCAGTGAGTTTAAGAGTCCAGAATTGGACAATCCATTTCTACCTCGCTGGTGTTCTCTGCAACCCTCTCTAGCTTATTGGCTTTGCTGTCAGAGGACATGCCTAGACCCGCCCCTTTCTGTCATCCTATGGTGAAGTGACTGATGCATTTTTTTTTTCCTGACTGGCTGACCTGTTGACTCCACTGCTCCCAACTTCAACCTGACAGCACAGCTTTTCTTTTTCTTTTCTTTTTTTTTCCTTTGGCAGGCAGATCACTCAGATACAGTCATAGATGTGGATCTCAACTGTCATTTCTTCTGGCTCTTGGGATGTCTTCCTAACCTTGTCCTGTCAAACGGTACAAGCAGCAAACTGCAGCTTCCCTTCTGACTTGCCCATCTCTTTTAAGAGACCTACCATTTTCATTTACATGAAGGGATAAGTGTGTGTGTGTGTGTGTGTGTGCACCCTAGTGTGTTTTAGTGTGTGTTAGTGAGTGCTGTGTGTTCCCGACGTCCATGGAAGCTTGGAGAAGGGATTAGGCCCCCTGGAGGTGGAATAACAGATGGCTGTGAGATACATCTCACCCCTAACCAACAAAGGTTTTGGGAACTGATTTTGGGTTCTTTGGAAGAGTAGCAAGCATTTTATTTATTTATTTATTTATCTATTTATTTATTTATTTATTTATTTATTTATTTATTATTTTCCCCTTTCATTGAATTTTTTTTAATTTACATTTCCAATGTTATCTCCTTTACAGGTATTCCTTCCAGAAACCCCTATTCCATCCTCCCTCCCCCTGCCTCTATAAGGGTGCTCTCCCACCCACCCACCTACTCCCCCACATTCCTGCCCTGGCATTTCCCTACACTGGGGCATTAACCATCTAGCCATCTCCCCAGTTCTTGGGTTGTCCATTTATATCTCACTGCCACGGACAAGTTAATCCATACTCCGCCCTTTAAAAGACTCCATATTAGATCCAGCCGCCATCTCTCCAAGCTGTGTCTTCTACATGGGCGCGTGCTGGGACTTTTAGCATGAAAAAATGCAATGGTTTCAGTTCCCACTATTGCAAAATGAAAACAAAACCCAATAAACAAAAGCCCAAAACAAAGATGGGCAGTGCAGGACAAGCCCTCAGTTTTGATTTTTTTCTATTTTCTGTTTTGCAAGGTGTAATCCAGTGGGCTTTAACTGGACAGAGCTCCTCTGGGTGTCCTCTTCCCTTATATCAGAGGCGGGGAGCCACGCTCTTCCCTCATCATATTTAGTAGCTGCTATTCCAGGTTGGGATTAGTGTTAGAGTTAGGGTCAGCAGTTTTCCTCAAGAGAGAATGGCACCCAACGCCATTAATTAATAGTGGGTACATGTGGAGACCACTTCCTATTATTTGTCCTGATGGGGTTCAAGGACAGGGCGTGGAGATCTTGTAAGGGGAACGTTTGTCTGGGAAGGCTCCTCCTCTGAAGTGAAGGATTAGCAGAGGCAGAGGCAGAGGCAGAGGCAGACTTCATCTGCTCCAGTGGCCTTATCCTGTCCCTAGAGCCGAGTTGGCCGATGAGAACAGGTGCCCCCCTCTTCTCTTTTCACCTACGCGGCTTCCTGGTACCCACTGATAGCACTATCTCCAGGATGACAAGTGCTTACAATTTCTGCCTTAAATTACAGTTTTCCTGCCAACGGACCAGCACGCTCTCCAGAATTATTGAGAAGAGCTATTGGGCTTTTTAATTTAGAAATGGGACTTACTGAAAATGTGTACAAACTGGAATCCATATGTCCAGCTCAGGGCTTGGTCGTGTGAACAGATGCAGTGGACGTTTATTAGGGTAGCAACTCAGAATTACTACAACACTCTCTGTCTCTGTCTCTGTCTCTGTCTCTGTCTCTGTCTCTGTCTCTGTCTCTCTCTCTCTCTCTCTCTCTCTCACACACACACACACACTATACATGTACACCCTCTCTTTCTGTGGTTCTGAGAAATCACAGGTCCATTCCCTGCTAGAGTAATTAGGGCCATGGGGAACTAGATCATGGATGGCCACGATCAAGTTGGGACAAAGTCAACTCTTTTTTTCTGAGGTGTATTACTTGGTGTCCAGGGAAAATGTCATCTGTTCTCTGTGATGATGAAATTGGCCCAGTTCTCTGTGGACACGGAGACAGCTGTCTGACACGAGACAGTAGCCACATTCTCTCCTGCTCAGGAGAAACCCACAGTCTGAGCCTAAACCCTGGCAGGAAATAGAGAAGGAAGTGGTCCAACAGGTTCCCAAGACCTCGGTCTAGGGGTTCCAGAGGTAAGGTTCTTTCCTTTTCTGCCACTGGATGCTCCGCCAGGCCCTCTAAGTTCTCTGTGTGAGTTACAACAGTACCAGAATCCAGCTTCCTAGGGACTTGACCCAGACAATTTCTTCTCAGCAACTGGAAAGTTTAGGGGGAGAGAATTCTGAGCCTGCACAGTCACACAACTTTGTATCATAGAGAAAGAACGGTGGGGATTCCAACTTCACCACAAAGGCCATCAGATTGGGGCTTGGTCTGGCAGAGGAATAATAAATACTAAACTCTGCAGGCCTATAAGCACCCTCAGCACATGAAGAGAATCTAATTAAGTGTATCACCAAATGCTAGTAATAAATCAAGTGGGAGCAGGGGAGTATAGAATGCACTCTGTTTGCTTAAAATCCTGGTACCTCAGAGGACTCAAGGTTGAAGACCTGGCTTCAGTTCTGGCTGCTCTATTAATTCCGTGACTCGGTAACTTGCTCGCAGAAAATGTACTCCCTGCCATCTTGGAAGCCAGGTGTCTTAGTCAGGGGTTCTATTCCTGCACAAACATCATGACCAAGAAGCAAGTTGGGGAGGAAAGGGTTTATTCAGCTTACATTTCCATACTGCTGTTGGTCACCAAAGGATACAGGACTGGAACTCAAGCAGGTCAGAAAGCAGGAGCTGATGCAGAAGCCATGGAGGGATGTTCTTTACTGGCTTGCTTCCCCTGGCTTGCTCAGCCTGCTTTCTTATAGAATCTAAGACTACCAGCCCAGAGATGGTCCCACCCACAGGGGGCCTTTCCCCCTTGATCACTAATTGAGAAAAATGCCCCACAGCTGGATCTCATGGAGGCATTTCCCCAGCTAAAGCTCCTTTCTCTGTGATAACTCCAGCTGTGTCAAGTTGACACAAAACTAGCCAGTACACCGGGGGTCTGAGATAAGTGTGCCAGGTAGGGAGGTTTGGGAGGGCTCTTCCACTGGTCACATTACACCCTCACGTGGGAGAAATATCTCAAGTCTTAAGTACTCTGGGGTCTTCATCCCTTCATTAAGGTGCTCACTTCTCAAGGGAGCACTACTCTGTGATTTAGTTACCTCTGAAGGTCCCACATCCAAATGCAATCTCCATGGAGATTTGGGCTTGAACATTCAGATGTTGGAGGAAAGTTCACAGTCCCTAGCAAAGTTCTGGAACCTAGTCTTGTTTATTGTTATGTTCCAACCTTTCTTTCTCCTTCATATGTAGGCTCCTCTGCCTGCCTGCCTGCCTGTCTGTCTGTCTGTCTGTCTGTCTGTTTCTGTCTCTGTCTCTCCAACAGTATAGCATGAAGCACACCAGCAGTGTGCCTCCAGACAGACTAAGCTAAAGCTGAAGTAAGACTTTGTGTTTTCTTTATATCCAGGTTTGGACTCTAGATTAGCCTCTCAGAGTACACAGCACAGTCCGTTACTTCAACAGTGAACAAACCCAGAGGCCTGTATTCTGAAGATGTTGCTGTTGCTGCCGCCGTTTTTCACGTTCAGGTCATGATCTAGACAGTGCCCCATGATCTAGTATTTCTTTCCTTTGTCCCCGTATCCTTTGCCATGGAGGGCCATGCTGTAGCTCCTTCAAGAGAGCTCTGAGAGAGAAGCTGTGAGGAATTTTGTCAATTCTTCTGTACCAATGCTACAGAGAGGTCGTTTGGCGGTTTTACAATAAGGATTCGGTTCATCTTTCCTCAGTTCAGGGACTCTGGAACTTACCCTGTCACCCAGCTAGGGTTGCAGAGTTCATTAACTCTAAGTGTCAAACCTCATTTGAAAACAGTATTACCTTTTAACGCTTTTTTTTCCTTGAAAACGATTCACCAGTGCTTCCAGCAGGTGGCGGTGTAACACAAACAAAACCTTGCGGAAACTGCTGCTTTGACGATTTTAGCCCCCCTTCCGCTTCACTGGCAACAGGCAGCCCGTTCTGAGTTAGATATAGGCAATAATTCTAAACTGAAAATAGTCATTCTAAAGATTCAATCTACAGGGTACGATCTCATGTCATCTCAACAAGGGAGTTTAGCTCTGGTACGGAGGAGTTCCTTTTCCTCTGGTGTGTCTTTTAAGGGGCTCTAGTTGAGACTCTGATTTTCCTGTGAAATTTACTTAATGTGTTATGTTGTATGTGTACTTTCTAGAAATAGGCACACTTATGGGAATCTTTTCTTCACAGAGTTACGTCAGCCAGGCAGAATTATAGGTTATTTCCTGGTTCCCGAACTCCTGGCAGAATTCTGTAGCGTGGCTTCCCAAATGATTTCATTGTCGATAGCTTCCAGGGAAATTCTCAAATAAAACTGGAAGAAAGTGTTCATCAGATCAGGATAAATCATAGGTTGAGGGAGTGAAGAAGGAGCTTGCAGGAAATAGCACAATTAAAATCTTTGAACCCAAGAGCCAAAGGTTAGAGGTACCTAGCCAGTCAGCGATCTGTGGCCGAAAGAGACACCTGTAACTTTCTAGTCTCTGAAAAGTCATCTAGTGGAAAACGGCTCTGATAAAATTAAAAATGAAAGTTGTGAAACGTGCGTAAAGAAACATTCTAACTTCTTTGATGTGTTTTCTCATTCCAGAGCCAAGAAGAATCTTGTCTGGTGTGGATTTCAAGTCCCGTACCTGGTTTTATCTTTTAGTAAATATTTTTGCTTCTTTTCCTTTCCGTTTTGCTGGTCATAACTGGGCAACAGGGAAGGCATGGTGGTGCACCCAGCTGTAATGTCAGCAGTATAGGGATAAATTCAGGAAGACAAAGACTTAGGACATCCTTGGCTAAATGTTGCATAGTTTGAGGCCAGGTGGGTTATGGGAGATTCTATCTTAAATCAAAGTTAAAAAAAAATAAAAAAAAAAAGCAAAGAAAGAAATCAGAAAAAAAATCAAAGAAAAAAATTAAAGAGCAATTACCAGAAAATATTAACTTCTAATTAATTTTCTCACATAACAAGTATTTATTAAGTAGCTAATATGAGCAGTCACTTTGTTTGGTGGCGAGGGTACACACTTAGGCAGGAGACAGGAAACCCCTCGGTGGCTCTGTTACATCTGATTTCAGCTTCAAAGATTGCATCTATGTGGACGGTAAAATGTCTCACATCTGTCTGTCTCCTCCTATTACTTTTTCTCTCAGGTTCTGTCCATGCGCATGTAGAGGAGAGGAGAGAAAATGGGAAGAGGCACTGGATAAAACTGAGTGGAAACCAAAGCTATGTGCCCACAAGGCAAGGATACACCAAGCTGTGAGCAGGCAGCGGGGAGGCTCACAGATTCCTCCTAAGCCCAGCGGCACTGGAGCACGGCTCTGCTGGCACCTGGTCATCGCAGTGGCACTGGATGGAGCATGGCTCTGCTGGCACCTTGTCATCGCAGAAGCACTAGATGGAGCACCGCTCTGCTGGTACCTGGTCATCGCAGAAGCACTGGATGGAGCACTGCTCTGCTGGTACCTGGTCATCGCAGAAGCACTGGATGGAGCACCGCTCTGCTGGTACCTGGTCATCGCAGTGGCACTGGAGCACGGCTCTGCTGGCACCTGGTCTTTGGACTTCATGGCCACCAACACTTGTGATTTGCTAGCAATCTTTTCCCTTGATTTAAGTCTCCTAGTTGGGCGACCTTGTCAGGACAGCCTTAGGAGAAGAATGTAGGAGCTGGTGCTTCCTTCCACTGTGCGGTGTGACATTCTGAGCCTTCTCCAGACTTCCAGCTTGGACTTCACTCCCACTCAACCCGTTTACCCATTCTCTTGAATGCTTTCTTTCCAAAGTCTATTTTAAATGCCTGTGAGGCTTATGTCTGTTCTAAATATTGGGCGACTGTAATCAACTACACTGTGTCTCATATATATGTATAATAAGTATATACTAAATAAAATGATTTATATATTAAGAACTTTGTATAGTAGGTAATATGTTTCGCAGGAATTGTTATTGGCAAGACTTTTCTTCTGTGTGATACTTCTTGCACTGGGCTTTCTCTCTTTGGACACTCAGACATCTGATGCTTTAGAGAGATGTAAGGCAGGTACCATCCAAAATAGGAAATGGAATTTCAGTACTTGGCTTTCAAAATAACAGCCTTGAAAACAGTTTTCATTTGTGAGGGTAATGGTTTGTTGCAGTGGAGAAAGGGTTCATTGCTCCCAATGGATCAGGTTTGGAAGTGTATAGCTTTGTTCTGGTAATAGTCAGGGAGTGAGGTATGATAGGAAGAATAAAACTCAAGACCAGAGCGGTTTTAAGATTCCAGAACAGAGGGAGTGTTCCCTTTTTCTGGCTAGAATCCATGGCTAGGTTACATCTCCAAGTAACATGTTCTGTAGTAGCAGAGTCAACTCGTTAGAATGAAAAGGATGGTTATCTTATAGAGACAGACTGGGTCCTGAGATAAGGTCTCTAGGTGACTCCAATGCTTGTGTGTGGAGCTCTTGCATGCTGGAGTTGGAGAACAAGTTAGAGAAGCAGACAGAGGTAGCCGTGATGTGGTGGGAAAGCACTGACTTCTTGACACGGAGCCGAACTAACCATAGCTGGGAATCAGTATGGGTACAAGACTGGGTTTCCCAAGAACTTAGAACTGAGGTTGGGCAGGGTGAGAGCGGAGGTGGCCCTGCAGGCTAAGAAACTCGGGGGAGGCATGAAAACTGTCAGCACCCCATCAGGGAGTCTGGTGAGGACAAATGCCTATTTGAGAAGACCTGCTACATCCAATCTGGGTCCAGATGAGGGTAGCAGGGAAAGATAACCATACAGGTGACCCCTTCTGCCTCTGTGACTTTTCCCAGTATCAACATGTAATGCTGAGGGAGGAGGGGGGGGAATAGAATCAAGACAAACATGACAATTTATCAAAGGGAACACAGCAGCATTGAATTCCATCCAATATGACACCAAGTTCGGGGTTACAGTGGACATGTATGTGTCCCTCTGAAACTTTGGGTACTATATGTAAAAATTCAACCAACCACCAAAGAGTTAAACTATTTACAAAAAGTTGTATCTGAACGTGTACAGACTCTGTTCTTATATCATCCTCTAAATAAAAACAGTGTGGCTATTATTCACACCGTCTTTTTAAATAGCATTAGGTGTGATATGTAGTCTAGGGATGGTTTAAAGGACACAGGAGGATGCGTGTGGATTATGTGTGAACATCTCATTATATATATAGACTCAAGCATCTGCAGATTGTACTGTGTGTGCGTGGTGTGGAAAGCTGGAACTAATTCCTGACAGCACCAATGGGTGACTTCTATGTTTTTTTGAGGTTTTGTTTTTGTTTTTAATGGTAGGATGTATGGAGATGAGTTTAAATTCTTAAAACAAAACAAAACAAGATATAAAATTATTCCATCTTAACCAGGCATGGTGGTGCACACCCATAATACCTGCATTCATTTAGTCAACATAGATGGATTAGAAAACAAAATAAAATGAAACACACATGTACACATGCACACACATGTATGCTCGTGTGTACCCACCCCTCCACACACAATCACTCCCTGCCCCCAATAAGACCAACAACTTAATTCACAGTAACTTGTTTTTAAGCTTTGTTACCATGAGAAATAACAGCAGTTGCAATTGTTGTGTGACCTACATGTATCTCTTAAAAATTTATTATATATATGTATATATATATATATATGTCATATTATATATGCATATATTTTTTCTGCATGTATGTCTGTGCACCACATTTGTAACTGGTGCCCGAGGAGGTCAGAAGATTCACTCTGACTGGAGTTACAGATGGTTGTGTGAGCTACCACATGGGTTTTGAGAATGGAACCCAAGTCCTCTAGAAGAACAGCCAGTGCTCACCTTAACTGCCTAGCCATCTTGCGAGCCCTGGACTACATATTTTGATATGGGAATTATATAGTATACTTTCTGTAAAGAATCAGATAGATAATATCTTCTTTGTGAGCTAAAAGGTCTCAGACATAGGTGTTAAACACTCATGGTTTGGTACAAAGGTCACATAGTTACACAGAATGTAGTCCCATGATAGTGTTAGGGATTGCTACCACGTAGGGGACTTCAGTCTCAGGAGAGATGCCCCGTGGTCTAACTCCTGTGGATGTCCTTTCCTCCCGGTGAGCGGTCCTAGGTTCTGAAGCCTATTAAAGCTACACACCCACTGTACTGTAGGCTTGTTTCTTTACATTATGTGATTCCCTGAACAACTGGCTTTGAACCTGCTTCTGAGGTTTAGGGCCTTTTAAAATTTATTTTTATTTTTTTCTTTTTCTTAGGGGAAGAAGTCAGGAAGGGGTGGGGTTCTTGTGGCTTGACATTTATACCCTTAGGTCTGAAGACTGACCAGAAGAAGGGTGGAATTTTTTTTTTTTTTTTTTTTTTTTTTTTTTTTTTTTTTTTTTTAGAGTTGGGAACATAGATTTTGATTTTTATCTCTGTGTCCCCTTGTGTTGCTGAGGTACAGGCAGGACTTATTTGAAGAAAAGATGAGTGAACTCTCTACCCATCCCACCCTACCACCCCTTACTGTAAGCAGCTACAAAGTACACGATCCTGTCTGCAAACCGGGTCCTTTAGGTTTCAATACAAGGATAGTTATCAAGGTAGGAGGCTACTGAACAAAGTTATGTGGTTTGCTGGCTTGATTTATAAGATCGGGATATGTAAGCACGGGCCACCTGGGTCTTCATTTGTACTTCTTCTCTGGGTCCTGGATGTTTGGAGCAAGCTTGCTGTTTGGGCTTGAAACAGTTCCCTGGGGCTCTGTAGAGTTCAGTGATAGAGACAAAGGAAGTCATTCTTGTGCCATTGGATTGATGACTCTGTTCTTAAGCCCACTATATATACTAGATCTATTTTCCAAGGGTCAGTTTCTCTTACTACAAACATTAAATTTAATTCTTGGAGTTCTACTAAGCGATGGAGCAACACTCAGCCTGAATTCCCTAATATAATTGCTGGTGGAACTGTTTGAGGTCAGGCTATGGGATAGAGGGGAAAACATGTCCTTGGTGTTATGTTGGCATTCTAAAAGGCAGGACAATTCTCTCTGGTTTGCCATAGCTTCCTGCTACCTGTTCAGCTTCCAGCTGCTGTACATGGCTTCCCGGCCTGCTTCCTCTCTTGGCTTTTGATGTCATTAGTCTCTCTTACTAACATTTTGGCTTTTCTTTTAATTTTTCTTATTTTCTCTACTATGTACCATATCTGAAGGGCCGTGGGCAAGTTTTCTTTCTTTCTTTCTTTCTTTCTTTCTTTCTTTCTTTCTTTCTTTCTTTCTTTCTTTTTTATTTTAGTTGAAAGTGTATTAGATTTTGTAATGTGGCAATTATTTACTTGACATTATGCTCAATATATATATATACATATATATATATATTATTTTTTATTAGATATTTTCTTCATTTACATTTCAAATGCTATCCCGAAAGTTCCCTATACCCTCCTCCCTCCCTGCTCCAGTACCCACTCACTCCCATTTCTTGGCCCTGGCGTTCCCCTGTATTGGGGCATATAAAGTTTGCTAGACCAAGGGGCTTCTCTTTCCAATGATGGCCGAGTAGGCCATCTTCTGCTACATATGCAGCTAGAGACACGAGTTCTGATTAGTTCATATTGTTGTTCCACCTATAGGGTTGCAGACCCCTTCAGGTCTTGGGTACTTTCTCTAGCTCCTCCATTGGGGCCCTGTGTTCCATCCAATAGCTGACTGTGAACATCCACTTCTGTGTTTGCCAGGCACTGGCATAATAGCCTCACAGGAGAAAGCTATATCAGGGTCCTTTCAGCAAAATCTTGCTGGCCTTTGCAATAGTGTCTGCATTTGGGATTAATAGTGTCTGATTATGGGATGGACCCCCGGGTGAGGCATCCATCCTTTCATCTTAGCTCCAAACTTTGTCTCTGTAACTCCTTCTATGGGTATTTTGTTCCTTATTCTAAGGAGGAATGAAGTATCCACACATTGGTCTTNNTNNTTTTTTTTGATTTTCTTGTGTTTTGCAAATTGTATCTTGTGTATTCTAGGTTTCTGGGCTAATACCCACTTATCAGTGAGTGCATATCTAGTGACTTCTTTTGTGATTGGTTTATCACTCAGGATGATATCCTCCAGATACACCCACTTGCCTAAGAATTTCATAAATTCATTGTTTTCAATAGCTGAGCAGTGCTCCACTGTGACCAATTGTCCTATTGTGGAAGATGCTGACTTTCTGTCTCCTGACTCGATTCATCTAAAATCTATAAGCGAGGCCGGGATGAATTGTTTGCCTTTCATTCCAGTTCCTATCGACGGGACAAGGAATCATCAAAGAAGGAGATCTGAGGTGTTCTCAAGGACCACTTCTGAATCAGAAGGTTAGAACTGGAAAACCCATCTCCTTTTTCAAGCTTTCCCCACTGCTGGAGGGAGTCTTTCCATTGAACCATGTCACCATCCCCAGTCCATTTTGTTCAACTTTAATGGCACTCCAAGACACAAAACCACACATTTCTTTCCCACATTTCTTCCACATGGACCAGTCCCAAGAAACATTAGAGCAAACAAATAAAGAAAGAATCAAAATCAAATGCGGAGAAGACGCTCTTTCCCATACCGTTTGGTGTCAGAGCCATATCTTATTCTCTTGAAGGAAAGGACAATGGTCTTAGCTAAGCCAGTGATTCTTTGTACATAAATCTCCTAGATCCAAATACATATCTGGAACAATAAACAATAGAAACTGCCCATTCAGTCCCAGTTAAGATAGCAATGCAACTCTCTTCCTCATTCATCTCTATTTATATCAAGGGGTGTGCACGGACACTTTAACCATCAATTTTATTTTGGATTTACCTGCTAAAGAGGAAGAAGGGGGTGTCTCCTTTCTGAAGTATTTCTTTTTATAGCCAGGAATATGCCTCTGACTCTGAGTAACGTCCTATTTACTGCCCCATGGGATTCCCCAGTGAATGCTAGCCACCTCAGAAGATACCATTGTGGAGTCAGAGCCAGGCTGTGTGTGTGTGTGTGTGTGTGTGTGTGTACTTTCTTTCACAGTATTTTAGGAGAGAGGCTGGGTGAAGAAACAGTGACACTCAGGAGATTATAGTTGAAGGATCAAGAGTTCCAGGGCAGCCTGAGCTTCATAGGGGAGATATCTCAAAACTAAGCAAAATCAAAACCAAGGGCTAACCAAGGTGCAGAGCCTGTCTACCGTTTGCAAAGAGCAATAATAATAATAATAATAATAATAATAATAATAATAATAATTCACCTTTGACCATATTAGGTTAATTCTGCTTGGGTTTCTTCATTTAAAAAGCTGATGGTTCTTCACTGCGAAGTGTTTGCACTACAGTGACTGCTCCCAACGATCCCAACCTCCTGTGCCTCACAGTAAATAATTAGGTAGGAAAAAGTGTAAAGTTTAAGGAAAGGGTGTAAAGTTTGAAGTTTATGTAAGGTCTGAGGATACGAAAGCTTCTAAGACAGGGTTTGGGGGTCCAGGAAGAGGTTTTGAGGTTGGCAAATGCAAGTTCTGAAGGTTGGAAGAAGGGAAGAAACTGGGAAGGTGAGAGGAGGGCGATTTAAGGTAAAGTGGAGGAAGGAAAAAATGCTTCAGAGCTCTTCTTCTCGCTTTGCTACTGTCGTGCTGAGACTTCAAGGTTTAGAGCTTAAATGCTGTACAGCGGTAATACTAACATTATTTGAAATGCATCTTTTTGTGAACTTAAAAAGATTCATATAAGCTTCAGAGAACTCACTTGGATCAACCCCTCATAGGTCATATGAACTCCAGATATGCCCTTGTCAATCAACAACCTCTTTCCCTCCCCACCCGCTGATTCCTGAGTGTGGAATCCATTCCTCATTCTCTGCTCTGCTCCTGGCACAACCCTGCCAACTACCAACACCATGGCCGGAAAAGTTTCAAACACATACCCAAGAAATTCCTTTTTTTCCCCTCTGCTTCTGCTCTCTTTCTCCCTTCAGGCTACTGGCTAACAACCTCCAGGGGGAAAAAGGGTGCAGGGTGGAGGGAGGTGAGCACACACACACACATTCATATATACCACACATATCACATACACACATTCATATATACCACACATATCACATACACACATTCATATATACCACACATATCACACACACATTCATATATACCACACATATCACACACACACATTCATATATACCACACATATCACACACACACATTCATATATACCACACATATATCACACACACAT
>NC_034608.1:73352353-73373651 GCF_900095145.1 Mus pahari
AAGCCAGTAAAGAACATCCCTCCATGGCCTCTGCAGCAGCTCCTGCTTTCCCACCTGCTTGAGTTCCAGTCCTGCATCCTTTGGTGATGAACAGCAGTATGGAAATGTAAGCCAAATAAACCCTTTCCTCCCCAAACTGCTTCTTGGTCATGATGTTTGTGCAGGAATAGAAACCCTGACTAAGACAGGGAGCAAAGCAAAGCAAAGCAAAGCAAAGCAAAGCAAAGCAAAGCAAAGCAAAGCAAGGAATTCAGCCCCCGCTGCTTGGTACCCTCTGGTTTACATTGTGCTCTATTTTAATGCTTATATCCTACCACACTCAAAATTTTAACTACAAGAAACATAGGAAACAGTCACTTCAATGACACCTCCCTTTGATGAGAAGCGAACAGAGGAGTTGTGGGGCAGTGGACCGTGCCACCGGACAGAAGAACTGGTAAGGTAGTAGCAGCTCTTCACTGAGAAAGGCGGGGCTCACTAGCCCCTGATCAGATTCCTGTCCTGGAGCATGTGACCACGACACCCCACTTAGAAGATCATGACAACTGGTCATGTAGCATAGAGCCTAGAGTTCTCCGTGCTATTGAGGTATCTAGATGGGCCCCGAGGGTTTAGCCAATGAGCTTCCCTTCCTGGGCATCCATTCCTACAAAAGGTATTTAATCTCTGGTATACCTTGAGTAAGTCACATGGATCCTTTTCTGCCATGAATACAGCAGTGTGGACAAGCAAGGCCTGTCTGTCTCATCAAGGGCTGTAGTGGGGAAAGGCCTTCCATCTTACAGAGTTGCCTTTAAGTCTACAGCATAAGTCCCCTGTACACTCTTGTCACTCACCCTGAGCTAATCCACGTCTAACAATGGCTCATCTCAGGCCTTTGGCCTGTTCTCAACTCTTCTTGGTTCCCAGCAGTGTCTGGGTGCCCAGGAGTTTGAGAACTATAGTGTCTGTCCCAGGCCACAGAAATACAGTCTGAGACCTCTGTCTTAGGCTGTAGTTTTTCCCCCACTGTGCAGTGTGGTGGTATCCCATGAGCCCAGCACCCCAATGGGGAGAAAGGAATGTAGCCTAGCACCTCTGTATTTTGCCTTTCAGAGGGGCATTCTGACACCCCAGCAGTGAAGCTGTAGCAGACACTCAGAACCACAGGTGATGTCCAATACAAATGGGCACAAGACAACAGAGCAGTTCCCAAACCAATTTGTGAACTCTTGATAATTTCATACACGGGGAGCCATTGCTATATCTCTATGGATAACTGTTGAATGATACTGGAAATAACTGCCTGGTTGATGTTTTTCAGGGACTGTTTGATGTCATTGTTTGGATCCAGAATGTACCCTCAGTGCATTAGGAGTTAAAGATTTGGTCCTCAGTTTCATGCTGTTGAGGAATGATGGAACTTTTGGTAGATTGGATCCTAGAAAAAGGCAATTATATCACTGAGGGTCTACCCTGTAGGGAGGCTGTAAGTACCATGTTGTCCCAGCTGCCATCAGGTGAAGAGGTTTCATCTGTCAATATTCCTGTCGAGATGCACCGTATGACCATGAGTCCAATGACAGTAGAGTCAAGTGAGCATGGACTGAAACTGTTAAAACTGTGAGTCAGAATAAAACTTTCTACCTTTTAAAATGATTAACTCAGCTACATTTGGTCACAGTATTGGAAAGCTTCTTAGGACTCAAAATACAGATCATCTCTGCATATGGAGGAATGAGAGGACACTGAGCCAGATGCAGACTCAGAGAATTCCGAGGTCCAAGGAGGTGGGACCAAAGGGAGAGTTGGTTACAGTCAGCATAAAGACCATGGTAATGCTTGCATGGGGATGGGGAAGGTTTTCTGGAGGACCCCTGGCCTCATGGTCCTGAATGCCTGATACATGGAAGTGAAAGAAATCTCTTAATTTCTTACTTTATTTTAAGATATTATAACATGTACACATTCAAATCCTTAACAGAGTGATAGCAGGAAAATATTAAAAAAAAAAAACCCAGAACCCACAGTTAGAGATCAAAGAGAGGAGATCTTAAAGCTGATGTCTTTCTAGTAACCCAGGCATTCTGATAGGTCGGGACAAAGTGAAGAGGGTCGTATGAGCACCTGAGGGAAATAACTGCGTCAAATGCTAACTTAGGAATTGACTTTGCCAATACTATATTGGTACTATTGGAAGGGGTGTATTAGACAAAGCATCCAATGGAGGCGGGAATCATAACTTGTCTTGGGAGAGGGAGTTGAGAAAACATTATTTTTGGAGAGCAGGGAAGAGGGATTTTTGCCATTCCATTATGAATATCAATGATCAAATGTGATTCTCATGGAGAATTGAGACCAGGGCAGCCAACATCCCTCTCCAAAAGCTGATGGGTAGGGAGGGATCTCTCAAGAGGGGTGGGTGATTAACTATTCATCATTTGATTGGCTCTGCCAATGAGGTAGCATTTTACTTTTCATTGAAGAAAAAAAATTCTCCAGTGGGTTCTCAGTCAGGGCTTCTGAGAGACATTGATATTATACAATATTTTGATTAGTTTTTAGGCTCTTGAGCCATTTCTGGTTCTTTATTCTCATCCTCTGTGGATGAGAATATGATTTAGAAGTGTGACTGTTTTTCTCCAAATATTTTGTCTTTTTGTGGTTGTCAAATGTTGACTAAGATCTTGTAAACAGACCAGAAAGTGGAGTGATTGACACTTCCCTTCATTAGGAAGTAACTGAGAGATGACATTTTTCAACCCATCAGCTGGAGTTTGCCCTCATGGTAAGGATACAGGATGAAGACAAGGCAGTCTGTCTCCTTTCCTGCTGTTATTATTGTGGATTCACTATCTAACACTAATTGGCAAAGCTACTTCCCTTAATGGGTGTCTAAGTTTCTCTTCAAAGAAGAGGAAAAGAAAATTATTGATTAACCCCAGGAATTAAAGTCTGACTGAGTGAAGGAAGCCACTGATTGGACTCCTGTGAGATTATTGATTAAGCTTGAGGTCTGAAGTCTGAGTGAATGAAGACAGGAATTTGACTCCCGACTCCTGCCTCACATTAAGAGTGTTAGTCATATAATTTTTTTGGTTTTAATTCTCCTTATTTGCCAAAGCAAGAAAAAGAAGTAAAGTCAGTTTGCTTACATCATATAGCTAATAGAGCCAAGCCCTATTACATACTGTGTGGTATGTAATGCCATACACTTACATATTTAATGTCATATACATACTTAATGAGCTAGGTTATTTGGACAGATTGGTTGAGGAAGTTGGGTCAGAGTTGAAAGTGATAAATCTTATGACCTAAGTTCTGCCTCTGAAACCTACATAGGTAGAAGGAGAGAAACCAAATTCCACAAGTTACCCTCTGTCGCCTCACAGTGCATGGAAATACATGTTTCTCTGCTCCTCTCTTTTAGTAAGTATCACCTATTATCTTTATACATTCCAGAATTATCTGAGGGAGTCTCAATTAGGGGATTGTCCGGGCCAGATTGTCTTGTGGGAACTCTGTGGGGGCATTTTCTCAATTGTGATTGATGTAGGAAGGCCCAGCAGTGCCATTCACAGGTATGTGGGTTTGAGTTGCGTAAAAAGGTTACTTGAAGAAGCCAGGG
Source organism: Mus pahari (assembly GCF_900095145.1). NCBI lineage: Eukaryota > Metazoa > Chordata > Mammalia > Rodentia > Muridae > Mus > Mus pahari. The sequence goes on from NC_034608.1 coordinate 73,355,961, forward strand.
GGAGAAATCCAGTGAGTGGCTTCCCTCCATGGCTCCCATTTCTGATCCTGCATGAGTTTCTACTCTGATTTCTTCAGTGATGGTCCAATTATCTAAGGTTGTTTTATCTATCACAGCAACAAGATTGAAAACAAATTACAGGTACAGACACACATAGACAAACACACACACACACACACATATATGTACACACACAGGCACACACATACACACATTCATATGTATCACAATACCACACACACAGACACATATACCACACATATATACAAATTAATCACACCACACACACATGTACACACAGATTCAGACACACATTCATATATACCACACATACCACACACATAGACACATACACACACAGACATACACACATACTACATACATACACACCACTCACACCACACACACATGTACAGGCACACATGCAGACACACACACACACACACACACACACACATACATGTTCATATATACCATGCATACCAGACACACAGACACACTCACAGATACACATACACACCACACACATACATATACCACTCACACCACACACACATATGTATACATACAGACACACACATTCATATATAACCACACATACCACACACACACTGACACACAGATACACAGATACACGCACACTACACACATACATACACACCACTCACACCACATACATGCACACACAGACACAGACACAGACACCCACCCACCCCACCCATACATACACATAACTCACACCAAACGTACACACAGACATACACACACAGACACACACAGATACACACACACACACATTCATATATACTACACGTATCACACACAGAGACACACAGACACACACAGATTCACACACACACTAAAAAGTTTCTAAATCTTAATCAAACAGAATTTTGAAGCCAAAAAACCAAAACCTAAAGTAGATTAGATGTATCGATTTTTATTTTTTGATGAAAAGGGTGCAAGACTAGGAAACAACTACATGAAGATCACAGAGTAATTCATGTGACTTGGTCTGAGAAATAGTATATAAAGAAAATTTTCTTCCTTCCTCAAACTCCGAGATTCGAGGTGGCTCAATATGAACCACGCAGATAAGAGGAAATATTAGCAGTGTCCAAGTCAAAGCGGAGGTGAGGGAGGAGAAGACCCCAAAGCCACTCTTCCCACTTTACATCTTACATAAAATTTAGCGTTTTACATGTCTGGGCTGCCATTGGGAAGGGATAATTTCATGCTTTGCTGATTTTGATTAATTCACAATAATTAATATTGGGCCAAAACTCATGCAGAAAGGTCTGAGTAGATGAAATTATTTTCAAATTCTAAGTAAGCTATGGTAGCTCCAACTTTGGGTGGAGTGTTGGAATTATCAGCATCACCTTCTGAAGTCACAACCGTCCTGAGGAAAGCCAATGTGTCATTTGGAACATCAAGTAAGTGGAGCCTGAATTTAGGAAAGCTTCGTGCCCGCCAAGGAGCCAGAGACCCTTTCCTCTAGGTTAGCTGGCACATGGCTTTGTGAGTGCAGGGCTGGCTGGATCTTAGCCTCATTTCTACCCTATGCCGGCCACAGTTAAAAATGTATCATCCATCTGTAAGCTGTAGTCTTGGAATGATGATCCAACTCCATGCTCCAAACAGGCCTGGAAACAGGACCTGCTGTAGCTCTTGCTGATGGCCAGAGATGCCATTGACACCGTGCTATCCACTGACAGCCACATTGTCGTGTTTAGGTGGGATGATACTGTGCTGAAAATGTTGTTTTCTACTTCCACATGATTAGTCTTTAAACACTGGAGAATTCATCTCCTCCAAGTAGAAAGGAAGGCCGAGATTCCTAAGAAGTAGAAGGCATTGCTAACTCTGTTCTCATCCTGCTTCGCTGTATTTGCCTTGTATGCCCCGGCTACATCATCTACAAATGTGCCCAGGATGAATTATTTCATTGGCTTGAAATGAGGACTAAATGATTTAGCAATGAATGTAAATTTTCTAACCCAGTTCCTGGAGGCAATAGATGTTATTTCCTCTCTACCTCCCTGGCAAAAAGAAAGAAGATCCTGAAATGGTGAATTACAACCCGAGACGCTCGAGATAGCGGTTGAATTTACTACTCCTAGCGCCAAATATGTCACACAGACTCTGTAGTCTTTATGGTTGACTATAAAAATGAGAGCTTGGATGATCTAAGGGTCCTCCTTGCTTGATGAATTTATGATTTGTACATTTTTTAACTGATTCTCTTTGTGCTGTCTTTTTCTTTGTCAGCTTGACACAACCTAGAGATATCTAAGAAGAGGGAACCAGAGAAGAGAAAATATCCTGTTGCACTGAGCTGTACCTAATCCTGTGGGGTATATTCTTGACTGATGATTGATGCAGAAGGGTCCATTCCACTGTGGCCAGTGATGTCTGTGGGCAGGTGTTATGAGTTGTATATGACAATAGGCTGAGCGAATGGGCAGCAATCCTCCATGGCTTCTGCTTCAAGTCTGCCTTCCAGTTTCTGCCTTCACTCCCCTTAGTGATGGAAGGGGGATGTAACAGTTGTAAGATGAAACAAACCGGTTCCTCGCCAAGTTGCTTTTGCTCATGGTGTTTATCACAACAATAGAAACCCTAACTACCACATTCTCCCAAAACTATAAATTTACCAAAATATTTTATGGGTTACCTGATAAGCTCTGACAGGCCGGTCACGTAGTATTTATATCAATACGTTCTCATACTATTATTATTATTATTATTATTATTATTATTTTTGAAAACTGAATCTCACTATGTAGCCAATGTTAGTCTTCAACTCTCAATCTTTGTTCCTCTGCCTCTGAAGTGCTGGATTATAGACCCGGTCTATGGAGCCAGCTCTCATACTTCAAAGAATGTCAGCAAGTTTTATAGTCAGTTCTTCAGAGGAGCAGAGGAAGATGCTGCGAGTGCATTTCTAGAAGGCGGTCTCCTTTTCTGTGAAGAGGTAAACCAACTCCCTCTGACAGAGGTTTATCTAATCAATCCAAGCATGGGCTGTACTTCCCAACCTTGACTGCAGAAGCAGCCCAAGAAGATTCTACCCACAGCTTTTTGACCCTTAGGGGATCTATAGTATTTGAAGTGCCAAACTTGTCACAGCGAGCCTTTCTAAGCTAGTCTGTGAACCTAATATGAAGAATCACTAACTTCCAACGGATGCTCTTGTGGGTGAAGGGAGAATAAACAACATTTGTAGTAGATGAGTTTTCCTTCCTTGGTGTATACACCCGTATACATGTGTCACATGCGTGTGTGTGTGTGTGTGTGTGTGTGTGTGTGTGTGAGAGAGAGAGAGAGAGAGAGAGAGAGAGAGAGAGAGAGAGAGAGAGAAACAGTTAGAGTTGTGTGTCTGTAAGATTCTGGACATAGTAGCGGAAGAGAAAATGTTTAGCCTGGAAAAGAAATGAGGCACAAGGGCTGCTTTCAGATCCAGTTAGGAGCTGTTGCTGAAATGGGATTAGACATCCTTTACCTCTCAAATAGGATAATTTGAGATCAAGGAGACAGAATTTTCTTAATACAAAGGAAAAGGCTTCAGTCAATAAGTCTGTTGGAATGTATTGCCTTTTGAAGCAGCAAATTTACTTTCTTGATGAGTTCAAGCAGAGGCAGGACACTATCTGGGGTATTATCTAGTGATTGCTTGACAAGGAAGTGGGTCAAGACAATTTCTTCTGGTTCCTTCTAAATGTTTAGATGCTAGCATAAGGTTGAAGAAGTAAGTTAGTGGCCAGACAGTAAATGAACAACTTTCCCTTTGTCATTAAAGGCTATAGGGGCACATTACATTTTGTCACACAGAAAAAAGATTAGTTTCCTAAGTGCTCTACATTTAAGATGAACCAGGAATGAGAAAATTCAAAAGGCACAGATAACAAGAAACCTCTAAAAGCATTCCACTCCATTACATAAGTTCCCAGAAAGAGCCAAGATTGTGTGTAACTTAGTCACAGACCAGAAGTGTTCCTGAGATGTATCCAGTGCATCCCATCCCATCTCATCCCAGCCCAGCCCATCCCAACCCAGCCCAGTCCATCCAAGTCAAGCCCATCTTAGTCCATCCCAGTCCAGTCCAATCTATTCAAATTATGACTGAATGATAGTAACAAGAACCACAAGTATTCCATTTTCTCTTATAAGAACATTTTTTTTTTTTAAAACAGTAAGATTTTTTTTTCTCAAATAGTAAGTAAATCTTGGTATTCCATGTGAAGCATGAAGAACCATTTCTTTCCCTTTGAGATCATGTTTCCCAGTTTAGGAAGTTTGAGGATCTTGAGTTCTTTGGGCTTTGTAGATTATTTTAAGAAATGGTATTTATGCCACACCCAGGATCATATGTGTATTATAACTGGAACTAAATTCTGAGAAATAACACATTTGTGTATATTGGTATAGTGTTCTGAAAATTTAGCTCAATGTAATTTATTTCTTTAATAATTAAATACTGATCATGTCCTACTCATGACATGATTTTTCAAGTTGAGAAAATACAGTGCCAGTCAATGGCACAGACAACTCAAAAAATGGTAGACCAAATGAGCAAGCATCCGTTCGATCACTTTAGAACTCTTGATAGACTTGGTACAGGAAGATAATTTCTGCATGCCTGTGGTGTAAAATGTTCTGCGATTTACAAAGAATTTCCATACTCTTCTTTCAAGTTCCTTTCTGCCCACCTTTCCACCATCCCGTCCTTATTTTCCCACAGAAAGCCCCACATCTCCGCAGCCTCTTGAAACTTGAAAGCCTCTGAGAGATGTATAGATAGTCAGCATTCATCCTGTGTATCTTACAGCCTCACATCTAGAGAAGCAAGTTTTAGCCTAAAGCATGTCTGTTTATGAGCACATTCCGGTGACTGCTGTGATAATGGAATTGCTGATTCGCAGCCGCCCAGAGGGCTTGGGTAACCCGTTCTTTTGTTATCAGGAAGGCAAATGCAGTTTTTAAGATCAAAGTGGACACCTCCTGGAAGTTACATTTATTACAAAGGGCTAAAGTGTCTGCATTCCCAGGCATCAAAGGGTCTTAACACAGAAAAGACGACAATATTCAATAGACCCGGGCAATTTCTGACAGGACAGCCGCCACCTAAGTGGTTGATAGGAACGAGTGGTAATCTCATTCTGAAAGTTACCGATCCTGTCAGAGCCAGGGTTAAGCAAAGTGCTTGATATTGTGATGGCCACAGCCAGGGTAGTCCTGACAAAAAATATTCCACCGTCAGCGCAGGCGCTGAGAACACGTTTACAATTTCCAGCTTTAGCGCGCCCTTTGGCAGAAGTTTGATTCCATTGTTTCTGAAAGCAGGGCCTCATTTTGCTGTCACGGTGGAAGTGAAGCAAAAGGTCAACACAGTGAGTCACTGTTACAGTATTTGGACTGCCATCGGTAGGGATGAATTCCAGCCCTTCCGACACGGTGACCTAGATAGTAGCAATTGCACTGCGGAACAACCGCTGTCAGCTGACATCCACAAAAACTTCTGTGGGTTTTGGGACTCCTCTGTATGCATATTCTGTGCTGGCTAGTCTTTATGTCAACGTGACACACAGTAAGGTCATGTAGGAAGAAAAATCAGGAAAATTCTTTTATAGTATTGGCTTGAGGTAAGCGTGTAGGGCATTTTGTTGATTAGTGACGCACATGGGATGGCTGAGACCCCTGTGAGTGGTGCCACCCCTGGGCAGGTGGTCTTCCCTGCTCACCCAGTGCAGAGCTAACCAGTAAGCAGCTGCCTTGGAGTTTCTATTGCTATGAAGAAACACCATGGTCCAAAGCAAACTGGGGAGGAAAGGGTTTATTTGGCTTACACTTCTGCATCATTGTTGACCACAGAAGGAAGACAAGGTATGAACCCAGACATAGCAGGAACCAGGAAACAAGAGCTAGTGTAGAGAGGATGTAGGAATGTTACTTCCTGCTTGCTCCTCATGGCTTGCTCGGCCTGTTTTCTCACAAAACCCAGGATGACTAGCCCACTTACTATGGGTAGGCTCTACCACTTACTGCTGGGTATTGCCTACAGTCCAGCTTTATAGAGGCATTTTTCTCAACTGAGGTTCCCTCCTCTCAGATGTTTATAGCTTGTGTCAAGTTGATATAAAACTGTCCAACACTGGAACGTTCTTCCATGACCTGGGCATCCCTTCCTGTCTCTAGGTTCCTGCCTTGAATCCTTGCCCTGAGTTGCCTCCATGATGAACTACAAGCTGTAAGATGAAAGAAAACCCTTTCCTCCCCAAGTTGCTTTTGGTCATGGTGTTTCCTCACAACAATAGAAACCCTAACTAGGACATAGCCTTTTCTCCACTCTTTTATTTCAAACAAATTTTAATTTTTATTTACGTCTTATTTTTTATTTATCAAATTAAAAAAACCTGATAAGTAGTAGATGTGTATATTGGGGGCTTATGATATCCTCTGAAATATGCATGCATACACCTGAAAAAGGGCGTAAGTCAAGCATGTTAACTCACCACTTACTTATCCTATTTTCAGTGCCGTTGGCAAAGGCTACCTTCCAATGGCTACCGTCAGGGACATCTGAGAAGCTGTTCTCGGTTAGATCTGCTCCTAATACTTGTGATTAAGTCCTTCAAATAGATCCCTATACGTTTTTATAGCAGTTCTGGATATTCCTGAACTTTGGTCAGAGCAAGTGGGAGAGCTATAAAGGTCCTTCATTATTTCTTTTCAACCACTTTCCAGACATTTGAGAGGTTGAAATCCCAAGTGTAGAAGTGCTGCATAGTTAATGATTATGTTTCGCTGGATGAGAGAGGTGACTTTCTCCTGCTTTATCTAGTGAATGACTTCTTAAATGCCCTTCCCTCACCCAGGGCTAGAGGAAATGTTTCCCTGGGAAAGTACTAAATGCTTATTAGTACTCAAATGGTTAATGTGACCAAAGTTGTGCTACTACTTGGTAACTTCCCTTGGTAACTTGGTAACTTGGTAGGGGATTTTTTACGGCGTCTCTTGTTGATGAAATGACAGTATTGATTTTAATGCATCTTAAGTGGATTCCTACAGAGCAGGCAAAGTTCTGATCATAGATATTTGATGCATACTAAACAATTACACCAGAGTTTTAAAATAGTAAAGATTTTAGTCTGCTCTACGGATATAGACTAGAGTAGCTGTAATACACACTTGGCAATCTCTGTGCTAACTCTTGGGACCACATCGTTGTTCAACAACAACAACAACAACAACGACGACGACAACAATAACAACAGGCTTTAGCTTCGTAGAGATTTGTCAACGAGTTATCATAAGTTCATCTCTTAGAAGCACTTAAATTAGGAGAAGGGTTGTTGATTATTTTTATTGGATTTGTCTTTCTGTGGAACTCTCCAATTTTAAGACATGGAAGTACTTATTTGGGAGCATTGGTTTCACTAGAAAAAATAGACAGTTAGAGACCCAAAATCTGGTTCCTACTTCATAGTCATCCTCAATAAAAGGAGAACAAACTGTTAATTCTAGTAGCCTTTAGGGGAGAATACCTAAAGTGGATCAGTCTCCTTGTATTTTTATTTAAAGAATCCATGTTTCTGACTCTTCATTTACATACACTTTCCTTTCTGCTTAGCAGCATTTAAGATGGTGATTTGTGTACTTAGCATAACATGTAATTTTAATCTTCTATAGCTTATAGGTCTGACCTTTATATGGTGTTTTGCATACTGTTACCACCTGTCTTGTTACATTTCATCAGAGATAATTGTACTCAGGGGTCCCGAGTTTGACATGCTAGAGGCGTCACCTGTTATCTGCCCTCTCTCCCTTCATCCCCCCCTCAGCTGCTACTCACTCAAAAGGGTCGCTGGGATCAGCCCTCTGGAGCTCTGGAGGAATGGGGATTCTTTTGTAGTACATTTCCCAGTCGAAGGCTCCTCGCATGGCATCCCCAGCTTGTGCCTCATACCCAAAGTGATTGTGGTCAATGACATCGATCATGGGACACACGATGGTTTTGTGGTTTAGTGCAATTTGGTCTGAAAAATGAAAGCACAAAATAGGAAATGACATGCTTGCCTAGGTCATCTATCATTTTCCAGCAAAGAGCAGCCTAAAGCTCCTTTTAATGCATAACACTTGCAGCCTTGGCGTCTCCCTGCCGTCATTAGAGCACTTTGCAGGAATCGCAGCGCGTCAGCCTTAACATGATGGGACAGTGATTAGGTACAATTAGAGTTGTTATATTTCCCTTTAAGAAAGTTATGTCCCAGAGAGACTTGCAGAAGTCCATTTAGCTCGACTCTGTCACATTTTTGCTCTGACCTGTCCCCAATCTGTCATTTTAACGTGCCTCCAACATGCACAGAGTATAAACAGTACTTGTGCTCCTCCAAGCATACAACCCAAGCCTGCTGAGAAAATACCGGCCTGCTTTCTGAAGGTTCCAAAATGTAAATATTTAAACTTCATGGTTTTTATAGCATCTAATCATAAAACAGTCGTGATGGCCGCTCCCCCTCCTCCCGCTAATGACAATAGATCATATATAAAATCCTTCGCTGTCAAGTTTGGAGGAGAATTTCTTGAGCCACTCTTCTTTAAGACTGACTCTATTTATCAAGATTGTACACACTTTATCTTTTCCCCGTCGAATTAAAAAACACCATTAGATGATACAGTACTATTGCTAGGATGCTGCTGTGAAATCCCCAAGCAGTTACAGGATGATTCACATCCATGATCTTCCTAATACTTCCAGAATCCCTGGGAAGTGGTTATTGTTGTCATCCTATTTAGATGTAGGGGAACTGAGCTTAGAGAAGTCAACATGTCAGGGAGGACTTAGCTTTGGGGAATAATCATCAGGACACCGCCCCTGTTTAACTCCAGTTCCCAAACCTGCCTTTCTGGGTTGCCATGGTGTTTGTCCTACCATGGTGTTTGACGACTCTTCCTTTTCACCCTGTTCTAGCATTTTGCTTTTCTATTCAGACACTTTTATTGGGATCGAGTTGACAGGCACCATAGGAAACTGGCATTTGTTTATGTTTGTACATGTAGAATAGCAATATGTGGAGTATCTTTTTTTCCCCCCTCAAGAACACGCGTTTAATCAATTTAGTACCACACTGCTGTCTGACAGGCAGAATGTTTAAGGATGAACACCTGCTCTCTTGTTATTTAGAAGACCTTTGGATGTGGCGTGTGACATTAAACAAAAGATACCATTTAGGAATATTATGGGCGTTGGTTCTGTCTGTGTATTTTTTTTCCCCTCAGAGATCCTGAAGCCAGTGTAATGTGTGTGAGATCAACTCTTACAGGGAGGAAACTGCCCATTTACTTTGCATGTTTCTGCTTAGCATGGGGCAGTAAGCAAAAGGTTTTATTGGCAATAATAACAGGTGATATTTTTGTCACACTGATAAAACACTGTGTGGGAAGAAAGAATTCCCATAGGGCATTTCCCTTGCTTTTACACATGCCCATTCATTCATTCATTCATTCATTTTTGTTACAATAATTATCTACTGAGTCATAACAGTAGGCCAATCATTTTTTCTAGGCTGTGTGGCTACCATAGAGAATAATTCCACAAACACCACTATAGTCAGAAATGAAGCAAAAAAGAAAAAAAAAAAGAAAGAAAGAAAGAAAATATAGTAAATGACTAAATCCCATAGTCATTTACAAGGTGGTCAGGAGGATACAGAATGCTGGAGTCTGGAAAAGGAGGTGGTTTCAAACGCCATAACCCCAGGGAGCCTCAGACAGTCTGGGGATTATATGTATCTTATTGCCCGCTAAATTGATACATAGATGGATACACTATTTCAAGGTAACCTTCCTTATGGGCTCTCTGAGTCCCAGTCTCACCAGGGCAAGCCTTATTAGGAGCTTTGGTTTTATCTAAGTGGCGTTTTCCCCAGAGGAGCGGGACTATCAGAGTAAGGTTGAAAACATCCTGTCCATCACCTCTGCAGGTTTTAGGAACATGGTTTCAGTGACTTTCTTCCATCACATTCAGAACCAGCTTGATTTACAAGTTCCTTGACCAACAAGGAGTCCCAAGGTGATCCAAAGAGAACGAGTCTGTTAAATTAACTGTCAACGCTCCCTTCAAATTTCCTTTCCGCTCTCATCCAGCTGCACTAGCTTGGGGTGAAAGCCGCATGACTAATTTTTCATCCAAGCCTTGTGCCTACGTTTCAATTTCCAGCGATCAAACAAACAGACTCAATAGGAAATTGAAATTCAGGTATAATCCCCAAGGTGAAAAATGAACCAAGAAGCTATGTGGCTCCTCCTGTTTCTTCATTTTGGATGATGTATCAGGATACTATTAGAGGGGGAAAAAAACCAAGATAACATCCCAAGCTTGAATCATTTCTTATCCATCAGGCTCACAGGAAATGAAATACTTTAATGAGAAAGAGTGGGCTGTGGGCGTTGCACACTCTCTTTTTCCTCACCCCCACCCCCACCCTATCCCTGTGACTCCTAGGCAACAATCAGAGATTTGATCATTGGCATTTAGGGACTGTTTGGTTCATACAGAATTGCAGCCTTTTGCTAACTTGCTTGAGCATTCAACTGTATACAGGCCAAATTCAGCATGAGGGACTCTTGTTGCTAATGAAAACTCTAAATGTCTGTGTCCCTGGACAAAACATTTTTAATTAGTGGCTCAGAAGAGTCTCTGACTGTTGGAGCATTGGGATCCTGTTGACTTAGAAGACTGGGCAGTCGAGGTATATGGACTGGGTGATGTGGTAGAGGGTGTTTACTGCTGGGCGTTGTGTTTTCACTGGGCCCTCTCTCTTCTTTTACTGGTGGAGCACGACTGGTTGAAGCTGAAATCCCACACAATAGTCAGTAACAGAGCACTCTTTCTGAGGTGGTCGCTGTGAAGGTGATTGTCACAGGCATTATTTCTGAAGCCAGGGAAACAATTACAACAAAAGTTCCTTTGGAGATATTGAAGAGAATACAAAAGAAGGGATATATATATATATATATATATGAATGATTTTCTACAAAGAATATTTTTAGGTATACAATTTCTTTCTTAGGAGTAATGGGTGGTTTGCTTTTTTTTCCAAGTTTTTTTTTTTTTTAATTAGATGTTTTCTTTATTTACATTGCAAATTTTATCCCCTTTCCTGATGTCATTGTAAACTAACAGAAAAACAAAACTCAGGCTTGACTTGAGCCACAGCTTGAGTTTCCAGCTGGAATGATACACAGCTTGTTTATGTTTCTAGTGGCTCAGCAGGATGTGATGACATATGATGACATGCGATGACATGTGATGACATACAATGACATGGCTTTCTCCCTTCTCTTAGCCATAAGTGAGCATTTAAGATACACCCTTGACCCGTACAGCAGCTCAGTGGGTCTGTGTGATGTGAAGGGTTATACATTTAAGGCTATAGGGTAATACCAGGAGTAGAAGGAAAAAACAAAAGGACAATGGCCTTATAAATCTTATAAAAAGGGCAAATCACTTCAATTATTATATCCTGAGGTGGAATAATTTTCTTGTCAACAGTCTTGTGATAATTGCTATGTGTTTATGTGTGTACATGTGCATGTGTATTTTGATCTCATTGTAATTATAAGATGACTAAAAAAGTTGGAGGATTTTTTTTTCATTACTTTCGTGTTTACCCAATAAATTAACTTCAATGAAAGAAGAGACTTTTACTATAAAAGAAACCATTTTAGCCTTAAGCTAGATTGCTGCTCGTGCCATCTGAAGTGCTGTCTAATACAGTTTTCCCATGATACTTACTTGTGATCAGCAGTGAGTAAGATACAGTTCCAACTCAAGCCTTTGCTGAGTGCAACATTTACAGAAGAAACTTTGCCCTCTATTTGCAGGGCCCAGGTCCCCAGCTTCCCAGGTCCAGTATTCCCCACTGAGAGTGATGGTGACATGTATACTCACTGAGGAGAGGGGGCAGCCAGTTCACATTGACCTCACAATGGGAGTCCAGGAAGGTCAGCACCTTTCCTCTGGCCACAGAAGCTCCCAGGAGTCGGGTCCGGATGAGTCCTTCCCTTTTCTTGGTGCGCACAATTCTCACTTTGGAAAACCGAGCCATGTAATCTTCTAATTTATCCTTCAAGTGTTCTAGGAAGGAAAGAAAATACACAGGAAGAGTGCCAAACATTAGTCACAGCAGAGTCCCTTCCGGATGCGGTGCATAGAGCACATGCGGATGGCGAATCCAAGTAGAACATTTATAGAGCCTAAGTTCTGCCCTCCTCATTTGGAGGAAGATATTGATAAGATTTGATGCCTAGGGGTTTTTGTATTTTTATTTATCCCAAAGCTTCATAAACTACAAATATTATCCTTTGAATTCAGCAGACAGCAGTGATGATACAGCCGGGCTCAGTGAGGCAGTTAATGTTGGCCAGTGGCCACAATGTTAATCCTGGCCAGCTCTTGCCAAGATGGACATTGGCCTTCTGGTTCCTGTTGTGCAAAGTCAGATGAACATCCTGGCATATGGGCTCTTCCTGACAAGGGGAATCTTTACAGCAAGGTTTTGCCCATTATTTCGTGTGCCAATAGTGGTGCATGTGACACAAGACAGGAAAATATCTGTCAAATCAGTAAGAGTCACCCAGCTTCCCGCTGTACAAGGAAATAGAAAATTGAGAATTAAATCCAGTTCTGGATTCTAATTTGAACTGGAAATGTGACTGACTTGGTGTTGAATTAAATGGAGAAATAAAGGCAGAAGAAATTATACATGCTCATTTTGAATGTTGCTATCTAAGATTTGGAAATCATTTTCATTTTTAAAAATTGGACATGTTTTTTCCTTAATTAGAAGCAAACTGTAAAAATAAAATAAAATTTAGAGCCCCTATTTATATGAAAAGCTATTTTCTATTGGCTTTAAAATTACTCCAGTCTTTCAGTTTTTTAAAATGCAAATGGCTACATTTGGTGACTTTTTTGTGCGATACGTACTTTTATATTTTTATTCACTGCTGTTACTAGTCCATGTATAACTGTCTCATTTTTATGTCAACTTAACACATGCTGAAGTCATCTGAGAGGAAGGAACCTCAATTAAGTAAATGCCCCCGTAAGATCAGACTGTTGACAAGCCTGTAGGGTATTTTTCCATCTTGTATTTATTTACTTTACATTCTGATTACAGCCCCCTCTCTCCCCAATCCCCTCTCATGCAGTCCCTCCCCCCACTCCTCCCCTAGTCCTCTGAGAAGGGAGAGGTCCCCAAGTACCATCAACCTTGGCACATCAATTTATTTTAGGACTAGGTCCTTCTTACCCCACTGAGGCCAGACAAGGTGGCCCAGTTAGGGGAACAAGATCCACAGGCAGACATGCAGGCGTTAGAACCAAGGACAGCCCCTGCTCCCACTGTTTGGGGGCAGTATGAAGACCAAGCTACACATCTGCTATATATGTTGTGTGTTGGGGGTGTAGGGGCTAGGTCCAGCCCATGCATGCTCTTTGGCTGGTGACACAGTCTTTGGGAGCCCCCAAGGTTCCAGGTTGGTGGACTCTATTGGTCTTCTTGTAGAGTCCCTATCCTCTAAGGGTCTGTCAATCCTTTCCCCAACTAGTCCACAAGAGCTGGTTCTGCAAATTCTCAGAAAATGCTATAGGGCATTTTCTTAAGTAGTGATTGATGGGGAAGGGTCCAGTCCATTGTCAATGGTGCAACCTTGGACTGGTGGTCTTGGGTTCTATAAGAATGCAGTCTGAGCAAACCGTGGAGATCAAGCCAGTAAGCAGCACCCATTCATGGCCTCTGTATCAGCTCCTACCTCCAATTTTCTGTCCTTCTTGAGCTCTTTCCCTCACTGTGTTTGATGATGAACTGTCATATGGAAATATGGGTGAAATAAATCCTTTCCTCCACAAGTTGCTTTTGGTCATGGTGTTTCATCATAGCAATGACCACCCTAATTAAGAAAGATCCTGTGAGGGTTTTTCTGGAATTTCTGACAGGTTTAGCTCCATAGTCACCAAACTTGTTTTAGAATGCAGTATGCTATTATTTATTTATTTTTACCTTTCAGTCTTTTTCTGCATATCTCTAACCAGAGTAAGTACTCCAGAGACGGAGACAACCTGAGAAACCAAGACTTCCACACACCATCCATCTTATAATACTGACATGCAATGAAAATTGCCTGGAAGAACTTCCAGGAAAAGAATTCAAAAGAATGATTATGAGTATGTTCAAGCAACTCAAAGAAGCCATGGCTCTATTCCAAGCTATCAAAAGAAAGAGACAAATGAGACACTTAATCCAAGGTATGAAAATAAAGCCAATAAAATGATAATATTGCTGACAAAACCCCCCAAACCAGAAACAAAAATGCTGGTAAAGAACAGCTCAATAAACTGTGTAAAACCTCAGTGGAGAGCCTGTCATGGTCAAGGGTTGGTAGGATTAATAATTGTAACATGAGTCTTCACAGAATTTGAAAAACAAAACAAAACAAATCCTAAAAATACAAAAGACCAAGGTCCTTAAAGGACCCTGAACAAGTAAAATAAAACAAAGCAAAACTGGCTGGAGGTGTCATCACCAGGCTCCAGTAGGTAGTTCGAGATCCATGGCTACATAAATGGACCTGGCTCAACATCCTGGGTCACAAAACAAGACAAAAATGTTACAAAGGTAGGGCAGGAACTTGAAGATGTGAGAAGAGGTTGATAAGGGTGAGAGGGATTGTAAAAAAGGATAGGAAGGAGAGAGTAACTGCTCGCATTATAGACATCTATGAAGTTCTGAAGAAACAAAATTAATAATAATATTTATAACAAAAACAATAAACAAACTCATTCAACTATACACACCTGTATCACTCCCAAGCGATGTGGGGGATGGGAGGTCTGAAATAATGTTCCTGTTACTTATATTGCTTGTTATGTAATAAACATGCTTATTATAGAGTTGGTAGTTTGTAACAGTCTTGGCTTTTTCATGCTGCATCTGTTCCTGATTAACTCTGATTACAGATATGCAGGAAAAGACTGAAAGGTAAAAATTGCTTGTTGTGTAATAAAATCCATTATCTCAGGCCTTGGAATGTCATGATCCTTGTTGGTATCCACTAGACCATGGGACAGTAACTTGCGAATCTGCAAGCGTCAGATTCTTCATAGTTCTTGACATAGAGTCATGACGACTTCACAACAACACACTCCTGGACACTGTAGCTGGCAGTTTTCAAACCCTTGGCATCTGTACTAAGGCACAGAGCACTCTAGAGGAAGCAGATGTGTAATTTCCCACGCTAGACTAATACATACCTGGTGTAACCCAGCTTTCCTTTAACTAGTCCCAAGTCTGTTATGGTTGAAGCTAGCTTGCATATAGCCCAGGTTGGCCCTGACTTCTCTCCATGATGGACCAAACTGTAAGGTGAAAGAAACCTTTTCCGCCCTAAGCTGCTTCTGACCATGGCATTTCCTCACAGTAATGGAAAACCAATGACAGAGTATATAATCTTGCAATGTGTTTTGAAGTCAATGTAGTATATTATTACTTTATACAAAAACATTTTGGCATTTTGAGAAGAATGTAAAAACCGATTTTGTAAAATATGTAGCATGTTTATAATGTAATTTATTGCAGCTCATTTATTACAAATTTAACTTGTGTATTTATCACTTACTTCAATTATTGATAAGGTACTGCACACACCATACAATGGGACTATTTAAGCTCTATTTTTCCCTTTTCTCAGAACATTCTCTTTTTTTTTTCTTTTTTCCTTTTTTTTTGTTTTTTTGAGACAGGGTTTTTCTGTGTAGCCCTGGCTGTCCTGGAACTCACTTTGTAGACCAGGCTGGCCTCGAACTCAGAAATCTGCCTGCTTCTGACTCCCGAGTGCTGGGATTAAAGGTGTGTGCCACCACGCCTGACTTCTCAGAACATTCTTAAAAACAAGTATGTTTTTAAGAACATACTTAAAAACGAGCTTTGTCTTCAATTACAAGTATTTGTCATACAATTCACATTTGCAATTATGACATCTCATAAGCTTTTATATAAAACTGAAGAAATCAGCGTAATTTATAGCTTATGATTGTTCTGTTGAAATTAACCTACAGTGTGAACTTTTCATTTTCTTGAAGTCATGTATTT
This sequence comes from Mus pahari, assembly GCF_900095145.1. Taxonomy (NCBI): domain Eukaryota; kingdom Metazoa; phylum Chordata; class Mammalia; order Rodentia; family Muridae; genus Mus; species Mus pahari. Next base: position 73,372,118 of record NC_034608.1, read on the forward strand.
ACTTACTTTATTCTGATGCTGTAATTGTTGCCTGGTAAAAGGGGAACAGCTGTAAATGGAAAATGGGTATGTTGCAGAAGTTTATTTTTCTATGAAACATTGTTTCTAAATGTTATAAACGTGTATGAATGAAGCATCCTCCTACAATAAAATATATCTCATTTTTAATAATTTAGTTCTAGTTCTGTACTTAAAATATTCTCCTTATTGTGATAGAATAGGAAAATAGTTTACATACATCACTTGTAATTCACTTCACATGTTCAAATTCCAGTTACTTACAATGAGCAGGGCAAAGTCAGAGGTCAAAAACAGTCATACTGTTTGATCTTGAAAAATGTCTGAATTAGGCCAATGATGATGCATTCTGTAATCACTACAAAAACTTTTATTGCTATTTATTATTATTATTTTGTTAAATTCTATTATTTTGTGTGCTTCGTCGGTTTGTCTACATTTTGTTTCCATACCATATGCATGTAATTCCCCAGGCGGCCTGAAGAGGGCGCAGGATCCCCTCAGAGTGGAGTCTTAGCCGGTTGTGCGCTGCCAAGAAGGTACCCTGGAAGCTTAGCCACTCTCTAACAGTGGAGCTGACAGTACAGACTGGAATAAAAGCCTTTTAATTTTACAAAACTATAGCACATAGTACAGTTTTTAAAAAAAGGTTCATTTATTTATGTGCATGTGCTCGTGTTTTTATGTATGTTTGTGTTTATGGATACGCACATGTGTATGGATACCCATGGAGACCAGAAGAGAGTACCAGAGCCATTTAGCTGGAGATACAATGTTTGTGAGTCACCTGACTTATGCACTCAGATACAAGCTCCAATCATCACGATTAAGTGCTCTTAACCATTGAACCCTTTGTCTACCCCAATATAGCTTTTTAATTTAAAAGAACAAAAACCCAATACAACGCAATACAATTCAATATTTGAATCATTGTTGGTATGCTAGAACAAATTTACATATGCCTACATATGGCCTTTTAATTTTACCCATTTTAGTTAGAATTATAAAGTACATACTACAAAGCTTAATAGCTAAATAATTTAAAGTTCAATGTTCAGATTTTTATGGAATCAACCTCTACAAGTTTTTCTTCTTACTTTCCAGTAAAGCAATAAATGACTATATTCCTTCTTCCCATCTCTGGGAAACCACTGTTTTATTTCCTGTTTTTATATGTTTGACAATTATATATGACTAATAACTAGAATCATAAGTTACTTGTTTTTTAATGACTGTCTTGTTTAATTCTTGTTTAATCCCCAAAGTTCTGTCTATCTATCTATCTATCTATCTATCTATCTATCTATCTATCTATCTATCTATCCGTTATCTATGTATCTATGTATGTATGTATGTATGTATGTATGTATGTATCTATCTATCTATCTATCTATCTATGCATGTATCAATCATTCATCTATTCTATCTATCTATCTATCTATCTATCTATCTATCTATCTATCAATCATCTATCTATCTACCTATCTATCCATTATCTGTGTATTCATGTATGTAT